>NW_027206693.1:600000-898000 GCF_032191515.1 Phaenicophaeus curvirostris
CTATGACCCCCGACCTATGACCTCTGACCCCTTACCTCTGAACCCTGACCCTGACTTCTGACTCATGATCCCTGACACTTGACCTCTGACCCCTGACCTCTGACCCTGAGCTCTGAACCCTGACCCTGACCTCTGACCTCTGACACCTGACCTCTGAATCGTGACCCCGACCTCTGAACCCTGACCTATGACCCATGACCCCTGACATATGACTTCTGACCCCTGACCCCCGACCTCTGACCTCTAACCCTTACCTCTGACCCTGACCGATGACCCCCGACCCCTGACCTCTGACCTTTGGCCCTGACCCCTCACCCCTGACCCCTGACCTCTGACCACTGACCCCTGACTTATGACTCTGACCCCTGACCCCCTGACCCCTGACCCCTTATCCATGAACCCCGACCCCTGACCCCTGACCTCTGAACCGTTACCCTGACCTCTGACCCCTGACCCCTGACCCCTCACCCTGACCCCGACCCTGACCCCAACCCCTGAATATCACCCTGACCCCTGACACTGACCCCTGACCCTGACCCTTACCCCCTGACCTCTGACCTCTGACCCTGAGCTCTGACCCCTGACCTATGACCCATGACCCCTGACCTATGACATATGACCCCGACCCCTGACCTCTGACCACTGACATCTGAAGCATGACCAATGATCCCTGACCTCTGACCCCTGACACCTGACCTCTGACCCCGACCTCTGAACCCTTACCCCTAACCTCTGACCCCTGACCTCTGACCCTTGAATCTGACCCCTGACTCCTGACCCTTTACCGCTTACCCATGTCCCCCAAACCTGACCCCTGACCTCTGACCTCTGAACCCTTACACTGACCTCTGACCCCTGACCCCTCATCCTTACCCCGACCCTGACCCCTAACCCCTGAACATCACCTTGACCACTGACCCCTGACCCCTGACCCTAAGCCCTGACCCCTGACCTCTGACCCCTGACCCCTGAACTCTGACCCATGACCCCTGACCCTTGACTCTGACTCCTGACCCTGACCCCTGACACAGACCTCTGACCCCTTACTCCTGACCCTGACCCCTGACCCCCTGACCCCTGACCTCTGACCCTGTCCCCTGACCTCTGACCTCTGAGCCTTAGCTCTTACCTCTGACCCCTGACCCCTGACTCCTGACCCTGACCCCTGACCCTGACCCATGGCCCCTGACCCCTTACCCATGACCCCCGACCCCTGACCCATGACCTCTGACCTCTGAACCCTTACCCTGACCTCTGAACCCTTACCCCGACCTCTGACCTCTGAACCCTTACCCTGACCTCTGACCTCTTCTTCGAACTTCTTTCACATTTTCCGACAATCTCTGAACACCTCTGAACTTCTTCGACCTTTTCCGTAATTCTGCGAAATTCTCCGCCCTTCTCCAACCTCTTTTGACATTCTCCAACCTTCTTTGAACTTCTCCGACATTCTCCGATGTTCTTTGACCTTCTCCGATCTTCTTTGATCTTGTCAGACCTTCTTTGACCTTCTCCAAACTTCTCCGACCTCTCCAACCTTCTTTGACTTTCTCCGAACTTCTTTGACCTTCTCCAAACTTCTTTGACATTCTCCAACCTTCTATGAACTTCTTTGATCTTCTCTGACCTATTCTGACCTTCTCCACCCTTCTTTGACCTTCTCTGACCTTCTTCGAACTTCTCTGACCTTCCTGGAATTTCTCCGGCCTTCTCCAACTTGCTTTCACCTTTTCCGACCTTCTCCGAACTTCTTTGACATTTTTTGACCTTCTCCCAAATTTTCCTACCTTCTCTGACCTTCTCCGAACTTCTTTGACCTTCTCTGATTTTCTCCGACCATCTTTGACCTTCTCCGAACTTCTCCAATCTTCTCTGACCATCTTTATACTTCTCCAACTTTCATTGACCTTCTATGACTTTCTCTGACCATCTTTGACCTTCTCCAAACTTCTCCTAATCCTTCGTCCTTCTGCGACCTTCTCCAAACCTCTCCGACCTTCTCCACCCTTCTTTGACATTCTCTGAACTTCTCTGACCTTCTTTTACTTTCTCCAGCCTTCTTTGACCTTCTCCGGCCTTCTTTCAGCTTCTCCGGCCTTCTTTTAACTTATCTGAACTTCTCCGACCTTCTTTGACTTCTCCCACCTTCTTTGACCTTCTTCGAACTTCTCTGAACTTCTTCAACATTCTTTGACCTTCTCTGAACTTCTCTGACTTTCTTTGACCTTCTCCGATCTTCTCCAACCATCTTTATCTTTCTCCGAGCTTCTCCGACCTTCTCCATGCTTTTTTTACCTTCTCCAACCTTCTCCAACCTTCTTTTACTTTCTCCAACCTTCTCCACACTTTTTTGACATTCTCTGACCTTCTTCAAAATTCTTTTACCTTCTCCGACCATCTTTTACCTTCTTCGACCTTCTCCGATCCTCTCCAAACATCTTTATTTTTCTCCGACCCTCTTTGACCTTCTCTGACCACCTTTGAACTTCTCCGAACTTCACTGAACTTCTCCGACCTTCTCCACCCTTCTTTGACCTTCTCCAACCTTCTTTGACCTTCTCTGACCTTCTCCGATCTTCTCTAACCGTCTTTATCTTTCTCCAACCTTCTTAGACCTTCTTAGACCTTCTCCAACCTTCTGCGACTTTCTCCAAACTTCTTTTACTTTCTCCGACCTTCTCCACGCTTTTTTGACCTTCTCCAACCTTCTCCCAACTTCTCTGACATTCTCCAACCTTCTTCAAAATTCTTTGACCTTCTCTGAACTTCTCCAACCGTCTTTATTTTTCTCCAACCTTTTTTGACTTTCTCTGAGCTTCTTTGAACTTCTCCGAAATTCTCTGACCTTCTCTGAACTACTTTGAAATTCTCCAACCACCTTTGACCTTCTCTGACCTTCTTTGAACTTCTCCAAGCTTCTTTGACATTCTCTGACCTTCTCCGACCTAATCTGACCTTCTCTGACCTACTCTTAACTTCTCCGACCTTCTCCGAAATTCTTTGAACTTCTTTTAACTTCTCCAACCTTCTCTGAAATTCTTTGCCCTTCTCTGAAATTCTTTGCCCTTCTCCGACCTTCTTCGCCCTTCATTTCCCTTGTCCGACCTTCTTTGTTGACCTTGTAGTTGTAGAGAGCAATGAGATCTCCCCTCAGCCTCTACTTCTCCAGGCTAAACAAGCCCAGCTCTCTGAGCCATTTCTCATAAGGTCATGTGTGTACATAAAAAAGAGCTGACTTGTTTCAGAGGATCTAGGAGCCCTACAGACAGACAGAGGATTATTCAAAAGAGCAAGGACTAGCACAAAAATTCAGAAATAGCAAGAGATGAAAAGGGGAGTGTCAAGATACAGAGTGAATGGAAAAAATAGAACAGCAACAGTGAGCAATACAAAGGGATAGAGAAAGAAAGAGAGATAGAAAGAGAAAGAAAAGCAAGGCATTTGCAGGTGCAGAGAAAGAACAAACTACAAGGATCAAGCCAGTGAAATTGTGGGGGGACAGAATGAGGAACGCAGATTGGGACAAAGATGGAAAAGGAAAAAAAATGTATGGGCAGAGAACAGATACTGAAGACTGGGGCGGGGGGGAAGAGAGAGAAAAGAGCACAGAAAAATTAAAGAGTAGCGGTATAGGGATACCTGGGAACAGGAATTGTAGCAGCACGATAAATGAAAGGAACCAAAAAGTCCAGCTCTAAAATGTTCGTTACCTAGTCCCATCACTGTCACAACTAGCAATATTGCAGTGAGAGCACGCATACTGTTATTTCTTGTAAGGATGCTTTCAGACATGTAGTAGTGTTATTCTAGCTGAGAATGTAAAGCAGAGTTAATAAAACACAGCTCCTCCTCAGGCACTATTTATACCTGTGAGGGCTTCACCACACCCCAGTCACAGGTGGTGGGCGGGAAAGCCCAGGGGGTATATAAGCCACAGGCCTTGCCTCTGGAGGTCATTTAGGTTGTGGTTTATCCTTGAGATTAGAGTTTTGCTGCTGTTTCCATTCATTGTAGCTTTTTAGGCAGATTAAGCTAGTTGGGTAAGTGGTGGGTTTTGGCTCTTTTAGTTTTTTTTTTTCTTTTTGTTCTTCTAAAGAAGCAGAGGTGTCTGTTGGAGGTATGAGCTTTGGAAGAGTCCAGGCGAAGCAGCACATACAGGTGTAACTATGGGGCTTTTTTGTCAGTTATTTTTGATTGGGTGTTGGAGGGGGCAAGATGTTTTTGATTTCCTTCTTTTTTTTTTTTCTGGGTGCTTTGCCTCAAGTTTTTGGTTATGGGATGATTTGTTGTTGTTCCTCATTCTGTGTGGCATGATGTATTGGCCCTAGGGGCTCTGCAGTTTGTAATGGGCACCTTGTGGGTGATAATAATCTGGAATGAAGTTTGTTGGCCTAGGGTAGGAAGTAGAGTCTGTGGGTTGGTGGAAGATAGAAGGGGCCAGGGGAGCCCTGGGAAGGGCTCAGGAGCACAGCTCCCAAGGAACAGCAACACAGAAGTGTCAGGGGGGTTAAAATATAGGGCAGGTGCTGTTAAGAAGGAGCCGGGTTCCTTCTCTGATACTTCAGGGGTAGAAAAGGGCTTTAATGGTTTGGGGAAAGGGAGATGGGTTCGTCAGTCTTTCTTGGGTCAGTTTGGTGGTCAGATGCAAGTGCCGTTCAGGTGTCTGTTGTTCTAGTCTCTCTGTAGCCAATGAGGTAATGATGAGGTTGAGACACAAGTTGAAAATTATTAGTTACCCTAAGTAATGTCATCTCTAGGGCTTAGAGATCTCTGCTCCCTTATACCTTTTACTTATTGTGTTCCTCAACTAACTTCTTTGCGTGCATCCTGTCTCCATCCATCTGAATGTCCAGAGAAGAGTAATGTAGCTGGTGAGGGGGCTGGTGAACAAGCCTTATGAGGCGTGGCTGAGAGAGCTGGGGGTGTTTAGCCTGGAGAAGAAGAGGCTGAGGGGAGACCTCATTGCTCTCTGCAACTACCTGAAAGGAGGTTGTGGAGGGGAGGGAGCTGGCCTCTTCTCCCAAGGGACAGGGGACAGGACAAGAGGGAATAGCCTCAAGCTCTGCCAGGGAAGCTTCAGGCAGTACATCAGGAAAAAATATTTCACTGAAAGGGTTATTGGGGATGGGCAAAGGCTGCCCAAGGAGGTGGTAGAGTCACCTTCCCTGGAGGTGTTTAAAGGATGGGTGGATGAGATGGTGAGGGGCATTGTTTAGTGATTGATAGGAATGGTTGGACTCAATGATCCAATGGGTCTTTTCCAACCTGGTGATCCTATGAATATCAGAGACCTTGCTACTTAAAGGTATGGACTCACTGCCTATCTACAGTGCAGGATTCTGCCGCTTGTTTCCCTTGCATTTCTCAGGGAAGAGATTGGACATTGTTTTGGCTCGTAACAGTTAGCAGCTGAGCAACTCTTTTTCATCTGGTCTGTGGGCACACAAGCTTCCCTTATTTAGTAGAGTTTTGGATTTTTCCTGAACTTGCCAGTGAGGTTTGCCCTGTTATTGCTTACAGCGGTTGTTACCTTGTCCCTGTTATCCATTGTGGTTTTTTACGGTCGTTGAGTTTCCAATTTAGGTCTTAGAGTAGTCAATCCCACTGTTGCGAGTTTTTCATTGGCTGACTGCCTCTGTAATTCCAGTCTCCATTGCTGTGTGGTGAGTGTCCTGTGTTTTTATGTCTTCTGTGTTAATAATCTTTACTGGGTTTTGATAAGAATATTTTTTTCAAGTTCTTCTTGTTCACTCCTACGACTAAAGTTTGGTTACTTCCTAAAATGTGGATTTCCGTGGCTCATCTTTCTTTTGTCCTGGGTATCACCACTACTGGTCCTACATCTTAAGTGGTGAGGAGGAGAGGAGAGGTAAGCAGAGGGCACAGAATTTTGGGGTGCTGGTGAGGCAGTCAGGCTTATTCTCATCATTGTGGGGCTGATGGTGAGGAGGAAGTTGAGTATGTCTAGAAGAGCAAAGTGTTCTTTGGCAACATAGTATTTACTTTTGGTTTGGCAGGCACTGTGTGGGCCACCTTGGGAATGGGAAGAGCATTTGAGATGAGCTGGGTAGTAGGGAGAAGGAGCATGGGGCAGACTTCTCACAGGTGTGAGAGTAATTCTCTGAATTTAATTACCCTGGGTGATAACAGCTGCAGCATCTGACAGAAGAACTTCTGTGGAGCAAGTGAGTGGAAGAACATGGCAGTTAGGCAGAACAAGTTGTCATGTAAGGTGCTGACATTGACCTGTGCAATGCTGGCTGTTGGAGCTATTTTAGTTTTCTTGTAGATTGCAAAGTGGATCCTGGCAACTGTAGGATCATTCCAGGAAGCTGATGTTCTTGGAGTTTTTTTCTCCTGAGGAAGCCTTCTGGTGGTCTGAAAGCTAAGTTGAGGGATGGGGGCAGGGGTGGTGTATGACAGAGGGGAGAAGGCTGGGGATGGCAGGGAGGGGTTTTAAAAGTAGCCTAGGGGAGAGGGCTGTGCGGGAAGTGTCCCCTTTGGGCAGGAAGAGCTGGAGGGTGTTACTTCTCAGCCCAAAGCTAGCATGTTCCAGGCAGGGCCGTTCCAGCTTGTCTGTGCTGTGTGCTTTATATTCTGTTTCTCTTTTACGTTTCTTAAGCCTTGATGTCCCCTTTGCTTTAAAGGAATGCAGCATATGACTTGAGCAGCATCTCAAGGGTCTTGAATGCCTGTACTCATGGGTACAATACCAATTAGGCACTGTTCTTCTTGCATCATAACCTAAGCGTGGATTGGCTTCATGTTTTCAAAGTTTCTAGTCAGCCATCTTTTCCCATGGCCTTGCAGCCTGTGTTGGTGGCCACAATCGCTAGTCATATGTTTTCAAGGATCCCTGTTGACCTGAGACTTCTTCCATGCATCTTGTGCCTTTAGTCATTTAAAAGGTGATCCTTTCACGTACATCCTCCTGGTTTTGGCCACATCCCATTGTAATGATGGATCCTTTACGGCATGCCGGACATGCCTCGAGCACCATATCTAGGGTCCTGAATGCTCGTACTCATCAATGCACTGTTGATTGGGCACTGCTTTTCTTGCATCGTGCTCCTGAAGCCGGGATCGTTCTCGTGTTTTGGCACTGTGTTTTTCTGTTCATTTTTATTGCAGATGCTGAAGAGGAACGCAGTGACTTCAGGATTATTTCTGTTAGCTGATGTGATTTGAGCTGCTTTGTCCAAGGACAGCTTCATTCGTGGCCCTCTGAAAGCTAAGTTGAGAGACCGGAGTTGGGAAGCGGGAGGTGGGATGGGGCTAGTAGGGAGGGGTTTGGAAGGTAGCCTAGGCTGTGCAGGGAGTCCTCTTTGGGCAGGTGAAGGCAGAGGGGTCTACTTCTCAGCCCAAACCCTGTATGGGCAGGGCAGTTCCAGCCTGTATCTGTTGTTGTCTAGTTTGTGTAGTCACCGTGCCATGTCTGAAATTTTCTGCAGGTCTTGATGTCATCTTTTGTGCTCAGGGCATCGCAGGCATGCCTTGGGCGCCATGTCTAGGGTCCCAAATGCTTGTACTCATCAAGGCAGTGTCAACGGAGTACTGCTTTTCTTTCTTCACATTTCTAAAGTGTGGATCGCTCTTGTGTTTTGGAAGCATCTGGTCAGTCGTCTTCTGCTGCAGCCTTACAGCCTGCCTCGCCATCCGGGATAGTTAGTCTTCTGTTTTCCTGGATCCCTGTTCTGGGACTTGTTCCATCCATCCTCTGCATCTTTAGGTCTTTAAAAGGGTTTCTTGCCCGTTCATCTTGCCAGTTGTGGCACCATCTCTTTGGAACCATGCACGGTTCTTCGCTTTTCCAGGGCTACCGAAAGTTGTTCCTTGGAGCCCTGTCCATTGCCTTGCCCATTGGCATGCGTGGTCCAGGAGTCCTCCTTGTTGCCGCGACTTTTCTTTTGTTCCAGGTTCCTGACGTCGGTCTTGTGTATTGGTGTTCTGTGTGTGTTTGTGTCTGGTTGGAGCTGCTCTGCCAGGTGTGTAGAGGAGGCGATAAGCGTCAGCAGTGGTATAGTGGACCGATTGTGTGCTTAATGTTTTGACGTGCCTAGACATTGCAGTCTAGGGGCATCTCTTATTTGCAGAACTAGCAGCCCTCGGTGCGGCGGGTGAGGAGGGTAGTTTCTGCTTGTCTCTGGAGCCACAGAGGGGGTGACCAAAACTGCATGGGAGCAGCCAGTGGAGCAGTAGCGAAGGGGTTTGAATGTCAAGGGAGCGGCAATTAATGTTTGGGTTTGGTTGTGGACTAGCTTTGCTTGGCTGTAATGTGCAGTAGAGTCTTGGAATTCTTAGGGCGTTGCTGAGCGTCAGGGTGACTTCTTTGCTGTTGTGTTTTTCAGACGTAGCGGGCTGACCTGTGTGCCGAGGGGCACAGATGGAGTTGTGTGCAGTTAGTGTGCCATAGTGAGGTGAGTTGGCTGTGGTGTTGGTAGGGAAATGTAACCGTGGCTGTATGATCAGTTACCGTGTGTTGGTTTTGTTCAATGAAGTTACAATCATCCTTGCTGTTTGTATATTCCAGGTGGAGCTCAAGCCTCAACACAACCACAGAAGATGAGGCAAGCCGGGCATCAGAGCAGTCAAGGTAATGCAGTGGAGATAGGTGTTGCTTGGGGCAGCCTGTGCTTTAGTGTAGTACAAAAGCATGCTTTTTCTGTGGCAGGTGCCAAATGCAGCCTCAGGGGGGTGAAGCTTCTTGCTGATGTGTGGTCTGAGAGGTGAGGAGGTTGTTGTTCAAATAGGTGTGTTAGAGCCCTGTAGTACGTAGCAAATCCATTGAGCATTGGCCTTTGGTTTTGTAGATGCTATGTGGTCCGCTTTTAGAATGCAAAGAGCAGTTGAGGTGAACAGGGGAGTAGAGAGATGGAGCACGGGACTGATTTCTCAGAAGCACAATAGTAAATTTTCTGTCTGTCTACCTGAAGTGCCCCAGGTGATGATGACTGCAGCATCCAATGTTTGAATTGGCATCAAATAGGTGAGCAGAATGCCTTGGCAGTTTTGCAGTGGGTGTAGTACAAGATTTTGGCAGTGAGCAGTGTGATGATGACTTGGCACTGTGTTTTCTGTATGTTTTTGTTTTTTTTTTTTTTTTTGCAGATTATTGTCCAGGACAATGTGAGAGTGCAGGATTTTTCCAGATAGTTGATGCAGTTTGGGTTTTTTCTGCCAAGGATATCTTCAGGCCCTCGGTCCTCAGAAAGTTAAGGGGGCTGTGGTTTTGGTCCGGGAAGAGGGCAGAATGTTGAGAATGGCAGGGAAGGGATTTAGCCTAGGGTAGAGGGTTGTGCAGGAAGAGTGCACCTTGTTACACGTTTGGAGAGGGGTTTAATTTTCAGCCCCAAGCTAGCGTGTACCAGGCAGGGCAGTTCCAGCCTATATCGGTCTTGTTGTTTAGATTGTGTAGACTCTGCTGTGTCTTAAATCTTCTGCAGGTCTTGATGCCATCTTTGCATTTGGTCCACGTGTCATCTCTAGACTCTTGGATGTCTGTTCTTAGTAAGGTGCTGATCAGGCGCTGCTTTTCTTGCCTTCTGATCTTCATGTACAGATAGGTCTTGCATTTTGGCAATTTCTGGTCAGTTGCCTATTGCGTAGGCATCACAGGACACGTTAGCATCCTCAGCCCTTATTGTTCCATTTTCTTAAATCCCTGTTCTGGCACTTCCTCCATACATACTCTGTTTTGAGGTGTTTAAGAAGGGCTCACCCTTGCATCCTTCTAGTTGTGGCTGTGGCTCTTAAAGGGGCCATAGTCTTCCATTTTTCAAGGGCTGACATAATCTTTCTTGCAGCTCCCTACATCTTGTTGCCCAATGCCAGCCCTCTTTTGAGAGTCATTCTTACCAAGTTTCCTTTTCGTTTCTGCATCCTGTCATTGGTTTTCTGTGCAGAGTCAGTCTGTGCACGTTTGAATCTGGCTGGAGCTGCTCTGCCTGAGCTAAAGAATCCGTAGTTAGCAGAAGAATAGCAGTGAAATTCGATCTTTAGATATACCCGTCTAGTTAGGCTTTGAAGGGCGAGGTGATACGGTGCATTCCAGAGCAAGTAGCCATAGATACATGGGGTGAGGAGAATCATTTTTGGTCAGTTATGCAGCCACAGAGGGAATGACCAAAGCCATCTCAGATATAATGTTGGAGTGTCGGTAGAGCAGTTTAAATTCTTGGGGCAATAAACCTGGTGTGTATGGTTGTTAAGATTTGATTTTATCTTTTTTTTTTCTGCCTGGCTGTTGTGTGAAGAAGGGTTGGTATTCCTGAATCAAAACAGTGTGTGGAACTGTTTAGTTACTATCGAGTCTGGGGGTAAGTTATTGAATGTTGAGTTCTACAGGTGCAGAGGCATCGGGTCTGGCAGCAAGGGGTGACAATTGAACTGGGGGTAGATTCCCATAGCCAGGTGGGTTGGCTGCCGAGTCAACAGTTAGATATGACTTGTACCTACATTACCTACAAACGCCAGCTAGTAATTTTGTTTGGGTTTTATTTTTTGTCTTTCAAGATGCAATGAGCATCGTTGTCATTTATGATGTTTTTGTCATCTGTGTCTATTGTGACATCATTGTTATATATGGTGTGTGTCGTGTGTGTCTGTTTTGACATCATTGTCATTTTTAATGTCTGTGTCGTCTCTGTCATCATTCTCGTGTCTGTCTGTGTCGTCTGTCTCTATTGTGAAATCACTGTCATTTATAATGTCTGTGTTGTATGAGTCGTCATTTTCGTGTCTGTCTGTGCCTATTGTGACATCATTCTCATATATAGTGAGTGTCGTGAGTGTCGTGTGTGTCTATTTTGACATCGTCATTTATAATGTCTGTGTCGTCATTTTCGTGTCTGTCGTCTGTGTCGTCTGTATCTTTTGTGAAATCATTGTCATTTATAATGTCTGTGTGGCCATTTTCGTGTCTGTCGTCTGTCTATAGTGACATCATTGTCATTTATTATGTCTGTTTTGTCTGTCAATTGTGACATAGTTTCTTATAAAGTCTGTGTTGTCTGTGTATATTGTGACATCATTGTCACTTATAATGTCGGTGTCATCTGTTAATTGTGACACCATTGTCACTTATAATGTCTGTGTCGTCGGTTTATTGTGACATCATTGTCACCTATAATGTCTGTGTCGTCTGTGTCATCTGAGTCGTCAGTGTGGTCTGTGCCTATTGTGACATCATTTTCATTTATAATGTCTGTGTCGTGTGTGTCGTCTTTGACTACTGTGAAATCATTGTCATTTATAATGGTTTTGTCTTCTGTGTCGTTTCTGTCGTCTGTGTCTATAGTGACAATATTTTCGTTTATAATGTCTGTCTCTGTAGTAACATCATTTTCATTAATGTCTTTGTCGTTTGTGTCGTCTTTGTATATTGTGACATCATTGTCATTTATAATGTCTGTATTGTTTGTGTCTATTTTGACAACATTTTCATTTATAATGTCTGTGTTTTCTGTATTGTCTGTATCTACTTAGATACCATTTTCATTTATAATATCTGTGTCATCTGTGTCCATTGTGACATCGATATTTAAAAGTGTCTGTGTCGTCGGTGTCTATCGTGATATCATTGTCATTTATAATGTCAGTGTCTTCGGTGTCGTCTGTCTATTCTGACATCGTCATTTATCATGTTTTTGTCATCTGTCTCGTCTGTGTCGTCTGTGTGTATTGGGACATCATTGTCATTTATAATAACTCTGCCATCTGTGTCGTCACTGTCTATTATGACATAATTGTAATTTATAATATCTGTGTCGTTTGTATTGTCGGAGTCTATTGTGAAATCATTGTCATTGATAATGTCTCTCTTGTCTTTTACAACTGTGTCGTCTGTGCTGTCTGTGTGTATTGTGACAGCCTTGTCATATATAATATCTTTTTCCTCTGTGTCTATTTTGACATCATTGTCATTTATAATGTCTGTGTTGTCTGTGTCATCTTTGTTTATTGTGACATCATTTTCATTTATACTATCTGTGTCGTCTGATTCATCGGTGTCGTCTGTCTTCTGTGTCTATTGTGACATCATTGTCATTAATAATGTCTGTATGGTCTGTGTCATCTGATTCTATTGTTACATAATTCTAATATATAATGTCTGTGTCATCTCTGTTGTTTGTATCATATTTGTCTATTGTGACTTCATTGTCATTTCTAAATTCTGTTTTCTGAGTTGTCTGTGCCTATTGTGACATCATTTTCATTTATAGTGTCTGTGTTTTCTGTGTCTACTGTGACATCGTCATATATAATATCTGTGTGGTCTCTGTTGTCTGTGCCTATTGTGATATCATGCTAATTTTTAATGTCTGTGTCATCTGTGTCTATTGTGACATCACTGTAATTTATAATGGTTGTGTCGTCGGTGTCGTCTGTGTCTATTGTGAAGTCATTGTCTTTCATAATTTCGGTGTCGTCTGTGTCTATTGTGACATCATTTTCATTGATTATGTCTGTGTCATCTTTGTCTATTGTGACATCTTATCATTTATAATATCTGTGTCGTTTGTATCGTCGGAATCTATTGTGAAATCCGTGTCATTTATAATGTCTCTCTTGTCTTTTAAAACTGTGTTGTCTCTGCTGTGTCTATTGTGACATCATTATCATTTATAAAGTCTGTGTTGTATGTCGACTGTGTCGTCTGTGTCTATTGTGACATCATTGTCATTTGTAGTGTCTGTGTCATCTGTGTCGTCTGTCTCTATTTTCACATCATTTTCATTAATAATGTCTGTGTCATCTGTGTTGTCTGTGTCGGCTGTGTCGTCTTTGTCTATTGTGACATCTGTGTTATTTATAATGACTGTATCATCTGTGTGTTCTTTCTCTATTGCGACATCATAGTCATTTATAATGTCTTTGTCATCTGTGCATTCTGTGTCTATTGTGACATCATTGTCATTAGGAATGTCTGTGGCGTCTGTGTCATGATAGTCTATGGTGACATCATTGTCATTTAAAATGTCTGTGTCTATTGTGACATCATTTTCATTTTTAATATCTGTGTCCTCTGTGTTGTATGTGTCTGTTTTGACATCACTGTCATTCATGTCTCTGTCGTCTGTATCGTTTGTGTCTTCTGTGTCTATTGTGACATCATTTTCATTTATAACGTCTGTGTCATCTGAGTTATCTGTGTTGTCTGTGTCCTTTGTGTCGTCTCTGGCGTCCGTGTCTATTTTGAAATCCTTGTCATTTATAATGTCTGTGTCGTCTGTGTTTTCTCTGTATATTGTGACATCATTGTCATTAAAAATGTCTGTGTCGTCTGTATCATCTGTGTTTATTGTTACGTAATTGTCATCTATAATGTCTATGCCGTCTCTGTCGTCTGTGTATATTGTGACATCATTGTCCATTTTATGTGTGTCTTCATTGTCGTCTGTGTCTATTGTGACATAATATTTATTTATATTGTCTGTTTCCTCTGTGTCTATTTTAACATCACTGTCATTTATAATGTCTGTGTCATCTCTGTCTATTTTGACATCATTGTAATTTATAATGTCTGGGTCGTCTGTGTCATCTTTGTTTATTGTGACATCTTTTTCATTTATAATATCTGTGTCGTCTGTGTATATTTTGACATCATTTTCGTTTATAAAATCTTTGTCGTTTGTGTTGTCATTTTCATCTGCTTTTATCGTGGTATCATTTTCATTTGTAACATCTATGTCCTCTGTGTCCTGTGTGTTGTCTGTGTTTATTTTGAAATCCATGTCATTTATAATGTCTGCGTCCTCTGTGACTTCTGTGTCTACTGTGACATCCATGTCACTTATAATGTCTGTGTTGTCTGTGTCTATTGTTACATAATTGTCATTCATAAGGTCTTTGCCGTCTCTGTCGTCTTTGTATATTGTGACATCATTGTCAGTTTTACTGTGTCTTCTGTGTTGTCTGTGTCTATTGTGACATCATTGTCATTTATCATGTCTGTTTCGTCTGTGTCTATTGTGACATCTCATTGTCATTTATCATGTCTGTTTCGTCTGTGTCTGTTGTGACATCATTTTCATTTATAATGTCTGTGTCGTTTGTGTCTTATGTGTCGTGTCTGTCATCTGTGTCTATTGTGACTTCATTGTCATTAATTATCTCTATGTCTTCTTTTTTTCTGTGTCGATTGTGTCGTCTTTTTTGTCTGCGTCTATTGTGACATCATTGTAATTTATAAAGTCTGTGTTGTCTGAGTCATCTGTGTTATCTGAGGCGTTTGTGGCATCTGAGGCGTCTGTTGCTTCTGTGTCTATTTTGAAATAATTGTCATTTATAATATCTATTTTGTCGGTGTCTATTGTGATTTCATTGTCATTAAAAATGTCAGTGTTGTTGGTGTCATCTGTGTTTACTGTGACATCATTGTCATTTATAGTGTCTGTGTAGTCTGTGTCCTCTGTCTTTTGTGACATCCTTGTCATTTATACAGTCTGTGTTGTCTGTGTCTATTGTGACATCATTTTCAATTATAATGTCTCGGTCGTTTCTGTCTTTCCCGTGTTCCGTGTTGTCTGTGTCTATTGTGACATCATTGTAATTTGTAATGTCTGTGTCGTCTGTGTGTGTCGTGACCTCATTGTAATTTATAATATCTGTGTCGTCTGTGTAGTCTGTGTCTATTGTGATATCATTTTCATTTATAATGTTTGTGTTGTCTCTGTCTATAGTAACATCATTTTCGTTAATTATGTCTGTCTTTTGTGTCATCTTTGTATATTGTGACCTCATTGTCATTTATAATGTCTGTGTCGTCTGTGTAGTCTGTGTAATCTGTGTCGTCTGTGTCTCTTGTGATATCATTGTCATTAATGATGATTGTGTAGTGTGTGTTGTCTCTGTCTATTGTGACATCATTTTAATTTATAATGTCTGTGTCGTCTGTCTCGTCTGTGTGGTCTGTTTTTACTTTGACATATTCTTCATATATAATGCCTGAGTAGTCTGTTTTGTCTGTGTCATCTGTGTCAATAGTGACATCTTTGTCATTTATTTTGTCTGTGTCGTCTGTGTCTTTTGTGACATCATTGTCCTTTATAATGTCTTTTTTTTCTGTGTCGTCTGTGTCTGTTGTGATATCATTGTCATTAATAATATCTGTGTCGTCGGTATGGCTGAGTCATCTGTGTCTATTGTGAAAACATTGTCATTTATAACGTCTGTGTCGTCTGGGTCTTCTGTAACTATTTTGGCATCTTTTTCATTTATATTGTGGGCGTCTTCTTTGTCGTCTGTATAGTCTGGGTCGTCTGTGACCTCTGTTTCTATTGTGACATCATTGTCATTTTTAATGTCTCTGTCGTCTGTGTTGTCTCTCTATTGTGACATTGCTTTCATTAATAATATCTGTATTGTCTCTGTCGTCTGTATCTATTGTAACATCATTGTCATTTATGAAGTCTGTGTCATCTGTGTCTATTTTGACATCGTTGTCATTTATAATATCTGTGTCGTCTGTGTTTTGTGACATCGTTGTCATTTATAATGTCTTAGTCGTCTATGTTGTCTGTGTCAATTGTGACATAATTTTAATTTATAAAGTCTGTGTCGTCTGTGTCTATTGTGACATCTTTGTCATTTATAATGTCCGTCCTTTGTTTCGTCTGTCTCTGTTGTGACATAAAAGAAAATTATAATGTCTGTGTCTTCTTTCTCGTCTGTGTCTTCTTTCTCGTCTGTCTATCGTGACATCATTGTCATTTATAATGTCTGTGTCATCTGTGTATGTTTTGACATCATTGTCATTTATGTCTGTGTTGTCTCTTTATATTGTGACATCATTTTCATTTATAATGTGTGTCTTCTGTCTCGTCTGTGTGTATTTTGAAACAATTTTCATGAATAATGTCTGTGTCATCTTTGCCTACTTTGACATCATTGTCATTTTTAATGTCTGTGTGTTCTGGGTCGTCTGTGTCTATTGTGATATCATTGTCAGGCATAATATCTTGTCATCTGTGTCGTTTGTGTCTATTGTGACATCATTTTCATTTATATTGTCTGTGTGGTCTGTGTCATATTTGTCTATTGTGACATCAATGTTATTTATAATGTCTGTGTCGTTTGTGTCATCAGGGTCATCTGTGTCATCTGTGATATTTTCATTTATACTGTGTCATCTGTGTCATCTCTCTTTATTGTGACATCATTGCCATTTATAACATCTGTGTCGTCTCTGTCGTCTCTTACTTCTGTGCCTGTTGTGAAATCACTGTCATTTACAAAGTCTGTCTTGTCTGTGTCGTCTGTGTCTATTGTGACAACATTGTCATTTTATTGTCTTTGTCTTCTGTGTCATCTGTGTCTATTGTAAAATCGTTGTCATTTATAACGTGTGTATCGTCTCTGTTGTATGTGTCTATTGTGACATCGTAATTTACACAATCTGTGTAGTCGTCGTCTGTGTCTATTGTGACATCATTCTCATTTATAATGTCTGTGTCTTCTGTCTATTGTGACATCGTCATTTATAATGTCTTTGTGGTCTGTGTGGTCTGTCTCTATTGTGACATCATTATCATTTATAACGTATGTGTAGTCTGTGTCATCTGAGGCTATTGTGACATTATTTTCATTTATTATTTCTATGTCGTCTGTGTCATCTGTGTCGTCTGTGTCTCTTGTGATGTCATTGTCATTAATGATGATTGTGTAGTATGTGTCATCTGTGTCTATTGTGACATCATTATCATTTGTACTGTCTGTTTCATCTGTGTCTTTTGTGACATCATTTTAATTTATAATGTCTGTGTCGTCTTTCTCGTCTGTGTGGTCTGTGTCTATTGCTACATATTTTTCATTTATAATATGTGTGTCTGTGTCATCAGAGTCTATTATGGTATCATAGAAGACAGACATTATAAATGACTGTGTCGTCTTTGTCATCTGTGTATATTGTGACATAATTGTCAATTATAATGTCTGTGTCTATTGTGACATCTTTGTAATTTATAATGCCTGTGTCGTCTGTGTCTATTGTGACATCATTGTCATTTATAATGTCTGTCATCTGTGTCATCTCCGTCTATTGTGAAATCTTTGTCATTTATAATGTCTTTTTCATCTGTGTCGTGTTTTTCATCTGTGTAGTCTGTGTCTTTTGTGATATCAGTATCATTTATAATGTCTCTGTCATCTGCCGTCTGTATTTTCTGTGTCGTCTCTGTTGTCTGTGTCTATTGTGAAATCATCGTCATTTATAATGACTGTGTCGTCTGTTTCGTCTTTGTCTATTTTGACATAATTTTCATTTATAACATCTGTCGTCTATGTCTATTGTGACATCATATTCATTTGTAGGGTCTGTGTCCTCTGTGTCATCTGTGTCTATTGTGACATCATTGCCATTTATAATGTCTGTGTCTTCTGTGTCTACCTTGATAGGATTTTATGTTATAACATCTGTGTCATCTGTGTTGTCTGTATCTATTGTGATAAAATTGTCATTTATAATGTCTGTGTCGTCTCTCTCTATTGTGACATCATTGTAATTTATATTGTCTGTGTCGTCTGTCTTGTCTGGGTCTATTGTGACATCACTGCCATTTATAATATCTGTGTTGTCTGTTTCCTCTGTATTGTCTCTGTCGTCTGAGTCTATTGTGACATTCTTGTCATTTATAATGTCTGTGTCGTCTGTGTCTCTTTTGACATCATGGTCATTTATAATGTCTTTATCTTGTGTGTCGTCTCTGTTTATTGTGACATCATTGTCATTTATAATGTCTGTGTCTTCTGTGTCATCTGTGTCATCTGTGTGTATTGTGACATCATTGTCATTTATATTGTCTGTTTCTTCTGTCTTGTCTGGGTCTATTGTGATATCACTGCCATTTATAATATCTGTGTCGTCTGTTTCCTCTGTATTGTCTCTGTCGTCTGAGTCTATTGTGACATCCTTGTCATTTATAATATCTATGTCATCTGTGTCTATTGTGATGACATTGTCATTTATACTGACTCTCTAATCTGTGTCTATTTTGACGTCTTTTTCATATTTAATGTCTGTGTCTGTTGTGACATAATCTGTGTCATCTCTGTCTATTGTGACATAATTGAAATTTATAATATCTCTGTCGTCTGTGTCATCTGAATCGTCTGTCTATTGTGATATAGTTTTCATATATTATGTCTTTGTCGTCTGTGTCTATTGTGACATCATTGTCATTTGTAATGTATGTGTCGTCTGTGACGTCTGTTTCTGTTGTGATAAATTATTCTTTAGCAATGTCTTTCTTGCATATCTCGTCTCTGTCCTCTGTGTCGTCTGTGTCTATTGTGACATCATTGTCATTTTTAACATGAGCGTTGTCTGTGTTGTCTGTGTCTAGTGTCACATCATTGTCTTTTATAATGTCTGTGTCCTCTGTGTCTATTGTGACATCATTGTCTTTTATAATATTCCTGTCGTCTGTGTCCACTGTGTCAATTGTGACATCATTGTCATTTATAATATCTGTGTCGTCAGTATTGTCTCTTTCGTCTGTCGTGTGTGTCTATTGTGAAGTCATTTTCATTTATAATGTCTGTGTCGTCTGTGTCTATTGTGACATCACTTTCATTTATGATGTCTGTGTCGTCTGTGTTGTCTGTGTATATTTTGAATTCATTATCATTTATAATGTTTCAGTTGTCTTTGTCGTCTATATCAATTGTGACATAATTTTCATTTATAAATTTTTCTTAGTCTCTGTCTATTGTGACATCATTTTCATTTATAATGTATGTGTCGTCTATGTCTATTATGACATAATTTTCTTTAATCATGTCTTTTTTGCATATTTTGTCTCTGTCCTCTCTGTTGTCTCTGTCATCTGTGTCTATTGTGGCATCATTGTCATTTATAATGTCTTTGTCGTCTGTGTCTTCTGGTCTATTATGACATCATTGTCATTTATAGTGTCTGTGTCTTCTCTTTCATCTATGTCTATTGTGACATCATTTTCTTTAATAATGTCTTTGTTGCATATGTCATCTCTGTCCACTGCGTCATCTGTGTCGTCTGTGTCTCTTGTGACATCATTGTCATTTATAATGTCCGTGTCGTCTCTGTCTTGTGTGTGTATTTTGACATCATTGTCATTTATAATGTCTGTGTCATTTGTGTGTGTTGTGGCATCATTGTCATTTAAGTAAGGGAAGCAGGATGCATGTAAGTCCTATACCATTGGTTTTATAGTTGTTTTTTTTTTTGAATTGATGGCCTCCACATGCCCTGTGAACACGCCATGATTATTTTTCTGATCTTACGCATTTATATATCAGATATATTTTTCTCTGTTCTTGACACAAAAAAGGGGGAAAGAAAAGGAAACGAATAAATGAAAATATTTAAACACACTCTGGGTGCCTTAACTGCCAACTTTCAAGGTTGGGCTCGATGACCCGGTGGGTCTCTTCAGACCTGGTTATTCTATGATTCTATGATTTATAACGTCTGTGTGTTCTGTGTGGTCTCTCGTGTGTGTTTATTTTGACATCATTTTCATTTATAATATCTGTATCGTCTGTGACATCTGTGTCTTATGTGACATGGATTTCATTTATAACATCTGTTTCGTCTTTGTCGTCTGTGTCTATTGTGTCAACATTTTAATTTGTAATGTCTGTGTCGTCTCTGTCATCTTTGTCAGTAATGTCGTCTGTGTGTATTTTGACATCATTTTCATTTATAATGTCTGTCTCGTCTGTATTGTCTCTGACGTCTGTGTCTATTGTGACATCGATGTCATTAATAATAAATGCGTGTGTGTCGTCTGTGTCTATTGTGACATCATAGTCATTTATAATGTTTATGTTGCATGTCTCGTGACTGACCTCTGTGTCATCTGTGTCGTTTGTGTCTATTGTGACAACATTGTCATTTATAAAGTATTTGTCGTCTGTGTCTCCTGTGTCTATTTTGACATAATTGTCATTTATAATGTCTGTTAAGTCTGTGTCTATTGTGACATCATTTTCATTTTTAAAGTCTGTGTTGTGTGTGTCGTCTTTGTCTATTGTGACATCATGGTCATTTATAATAGGAGTGTCACATGTGTCATCTGTGTTGTCTGCATCTAGTGTGACATAATTTTCATTTATAATGTCTTTGTAGTCTGTGTCGACTCTGTCGTCTGTCTATTGTGACATCATTTTCATTTATAATGTTTTTGTAAACTCTGTCGTATATGTCGTCTCACGTCTGTGTGTATATTGACATCATTGTCATTTATGATGTCTGTGTCTATTGTGACATCGTAATTTATAATGTCTTTCTCGTCTGTGTCATCTGTGTTGTCTGTGTCTATTGTGACATCATTGTCATAATAATTTCTGTGTGGACGGTGTCGTCAGTGTCGTCTGTGATGTCTGTGTCTATTGTGACATCATTTTCATTTATAATGTCTTTGTTGTCTGTGTCGTCAGTTCCTATTGTGACATCATTGTCGTAAATTATGTCTCTGTCGTCTGTGTATTCTATGTCATCAGTGTCTATTTTGACATCATTGTCATTTATATTGTCTGTGTCATCTCTGTCTGTTGTGACATCATTGTCTTTTAAGTAAGGGAAGCAGGATGCATGTAAGTCCTATACCTTTGATTTTATAGTAGATATTTTTGTCTGTTTGATGGCCTCCACATGCCCTGTGAAAGTGCCATAATTATTAATCTGATCTTGCGCATTTATGTATCAGATATATTTTTCTCAGTTGTTGAGAGAAAAAAGGGGGAAAGAAAAGGAAATGAATAAATGAAAATATTTAAACACACTCTGGGTTCCTTAACTGCCAACTTTAAAGGTTGGGCTCGATGACCCGGTGGTCCTCTTCCAACCAGGTTATTCTATGATTCTATGATTTATAACATCTGTGTCGTCTCTGTGGTCTCTTGTCTGTGTCTATATTAATATCATTTTCATTTATAACATCTGTGTCGTCTGTGTCGTCTATGTGTATTGTGACATCATTTTCATTCCTAATGTCTGTGTCGTCACTGTCGTCTTTGTCATTAATGTCATCTCTCGTATCTGTTTATTGTGACTTCATTTGCATTTATAATGTCTATGTAGTCTGTGTCGGCTCAGTCTATTGTGACATCATTTTTATTTCTAGTGTCTGTGCCGTCTGTGTCATCTGTGTCTATTGTGACCTCATTTTCATTTATTATGTCCATGTCATGTGTTATCTGTGTCGTTTGTGTTTATTGTGACATCGTTTTCATTTATAATGTCTTTGTTGCATCTGTTGTCTCTGTCCTCTGTGTTGTCTCTGTCATTTTTGTCTATTGTGACATCATTGTCATTTTTAATGTATGTGTCGTCTGTGACGTCTGTTCCTATTGTGATTACTTTTTCTTTAACAATGTCTTTCTTGCATATCTCATCTCTGTCCTCTGTCATCTGTGTCGTCTGTGTCTATTGTGACATCATTGTCCTATATAATGTCTGTGTTGTATGTGTCGTCTGTGTTTATTGTGACCTCATTGTCATTTTTAACATGAGTGTCGTCTGTGTTGTCTGTGTCTAGTGTGACGTCATTTTCATTTATAATGTCTGTGCCGTCTGTGTCTATTGTGACATCATTGTCTTTTATAATGTCTTTGTTGTCTGTGTCGTCTGTGTCTGTTGTGAAATTATTGTCATTTATAATATCTTTGTTGTCTGTGTCGTCTGTGTCTATTGTGACATCGTTGTCATTTATAATGTCTGTCTTCAGTGTCTATTTCCACATCATTGTAATTTATAGTCTGTGTCATCTGTGTCTATTGTGACAACATTTTCATTAATAATGTCTTTGTCATCTGTGTCTTCTCTGTCGTCTGTGTCTATTTTGACACCTTTATCATATATAATGTTTGTGTCGTCAGTGTTGTCTTTGTCTATTATGACTTCATTGTCATTTATAATGATTTTTTCTTCTGTGTCATCTGTGTCGTCTTTGTCGTCTCTGTCTATTGTGACATCATCGTTATTTATAAAGTCTGAGTCATCTGCGTCATCTGGGTCATGTTTCTATTGTGACAGCTTTGTCATTTATAATGTCTTTGTCGTACGTCGTCTCTGTCGTCTGTGTCAATTTTGACATCACTGTCATTTATAATGTCTGTGTTGTCTGTGTCGTCTCTGTCTAGTTTGACATCATTGTCATTTAGAATGTCGTTGTAGTCTCTGTCATCTGTCGTCTGTATCGTATGTGTCTATTGTTACTTAATTATCGTTTATAATACGTGTTGAGTGTGTCTATTGTGACATCATAGTCATTTATAATGTCTGTGACGTCTGTGTCGTCTGTCTCTATTGTGACATCCTTGTCATTTATACTGTCTGTATCGTCTGTTTCTATTGTGACATAATTTTCATTTATTATATCACTGTCTGTGTCACCTCTGTCTATTGTGTCATCATTTTCATTTATGATGTCTGTGTTTTCTGTGTCTATTATGACATCATGGTCAGATATAATGTCTGTGTTGTCTCTGTCGTGGGTGTCTATTGTGACATCATTGTCATTTATAATGTCTGTGACGTCTGCGTCATCTGTGTGTATTGTGACATAATTGTCATTTATTACATGAGTGTCCTCTGTGTCGTCTGTGTTATCTGTGTCTAGTGTGACTTAATTTTCATTTATAATATCTTTGTAGTCTGTGTTGACTCTGTCGTCTCAGTCGTCTGTGTCTATTGTGACATCAGTGTCATGTATTATGTCTGTGTGGTCTGTGTCTACTGTGACATCATTGTCACTTATAATGTCTGTGTCGTGTGTGTCGTCTGTCTCTACTGTGAAATCCTTTTCATTTATAATGGTTTTGTCTTCTGTGTTGTTTCTGTCGCTCTGTCTATAGTGACATCATTTTCATTAATAATGTCTGTGTCGTTTGTGTCGTCTTTGTCTATTGTGACATCATTTTCATTTATAATGTCTGTATTGTTTGTGTCTATTTTGTCAACGTCTTTTATAATGTCTTTATTTTTTGTGTCTATTTTGTCAACGTCTTTTATAATGTCTGTGTCTTCTGTATTGTCTGTGTCTACTGAGATATCATTTTCATTTATAATATCTGTGTCATCTGTGTCCATTGTGACATCGATATTTAAAAGTGTCTGTGTTGTCTGTGTCTATTGTGACATCATTTTCATTTATAATGTCAGTGTCTTCTGTGTCGTCTGTGTCTATTGTGACGTCATTGTTATTTATAATGACTTTATCATCTGTGCGGTCTTTCTCTATTGCGACATCATAGTCATTTATAATATTTTTGTCGTCTGTGTATTCTGTGTCTGTTGTGACATCATTGTCATTAGGAATGTCTGTGGAGTCTGTGTCATCATTGTCTATGGTGACAGCATTGTCATTTAAAATATCTGTGTCGTCTGTGTCTATTGTGACATCATTGTAATTTTTAATATCTTTGTCCTCTGTGTCGTCTGTGTCTATCGTGACATCATTGTCATTCATGTCTCTGTCCTCTGTGTCGTTTGTGTCTTCTGTGTCTATTGTGACATCATTTTCATTTATAACGTCTGTGTCATCCGAGTTATCTGTGTTGTCTGTGTCCTTTGTGTGGTCTGTGGCGTCTGTGTCTATTTTGATATCATTGTCATTTATAATGTCTCTCTTGTCTTTTAAAACTGTGTCATCTGTGCTGTCTGTGTCTATAGTGACATCATTCTCATTTATAATGTCTGTGTCATCTGTGTATGTTTTGACATCATTGTCATTTATGTCTGTGTTGTCTCTTTATATTGTGACATCATTTTCATTTATAATGTGTGTCTTATGTCTCGTCTGTGTGTATTTTGAAACAATTTTCATGTATAATGTCTGTGTCATCTTTGCCTACTTTGACATCATTGTCATTTTTAATGTCTGTGTGTTCTGGGTCGTCTGTGTCTATTGTGATATTGTCATGTATAATATCTTGTCATCTGTGTCGTTTGTGTCTATTGTGACATCATTTTCTTTTATATTGTCTGTGTGGTCTGTGTCATATTTGTCTATTGTGACATCAATGTTATTTATAATGTCTGTGTCGTTTGTGTCATCAGGGTCATCTGTGTCATCTGTTATATCATTTTCATTTATACTGTGTCATCTCTGTTTATTGTGACATCATTGCCATTTATAACATCTGTGTCGTCTCTTTACTTCTGTGCCTATTGTGAAATCACTGTCATTTACAAAATCTCTCTTGTCTGTGTCATCTGTGTCTATTGTGACAACATTGTCATTTATAATGTCTTTGTCTTCTGTGTCATCTGTGTCTATTGTGAAATCGTTGTCGTTTATAACGTCTGTATCGTCTCTGTCGTATGTGTCTATTGTGACATCGTAATTTACACAATCTGTGTAGTCGTCGTCTGTGTCTATTGTGACATCATTCTCATTTATAATGTCTGTGTCTTCTGTCTATTGTGACATCGTCATTTATAATGTCTTTGTGGTCTGTGTGGTCTGTCTCTATTGTGACATCATTATCATTTATAATGTATGTGTAGTCTGTGTCATCTGAGGCTATTGTGACATTATTTTCATTTATTATGTCTATGTCGTCTGTGTCATCTGTGTCTCTTGTGATGTCATTGTCATTAATGATGATTGTGTAGTATGTGTCATCTCTGTCTATTGTGACATCATTATCATTTGTACTGTCTGTTTCATCTGTGTCTTTTGTGACATCATTTTAATTTATAATGTCTGTGTCGTCTTTCTCGTCTGTGTGGTCTGTGTCTATTGCTACATATTTTTCATTTATAATATGTGTGTCTGTGTCATCAGAGTCTATTATGGTATCATAGAAGACAGACATTATAAATGACTGTGTCGTCTTTGTCATCTGTGTATATTGTGACATAATTGTCAATTATAATGTCTTTGTCGTCTGTCTATTGTGACATCTTTGTAATTTATAATGCCTGTGTCATCTCTGTCTATTGTGACATCATTGTCATTTATAATGTCTCTGTCATCTGTGTCATCTCCGTCTATTGTGAAATCTTTGTCATTTATAATGTCTTTTTCATCTGTGTCGTGTTTTTCATCTGTGTAGTCTGTGTCTTTTGTGATATCAGTGTCATTTATAATGTCTCTGTCATCTGCCGTCTGTATTTTCTGTGTCGTCTCTGTTGTCTGTGTCTATTGTGAAATCATCGTCATTTATAATGACTGTGTCGTCTGTTTCGTCTTTGTCTATTTTGACATAATTTTCATTTATAACATCTGTCGTCTATGTCTATTGTGACATCATATTCATTTGTAGGGTCTGTGTCCTCTGTGTCATCTGTGTCTATTGTGACATCATTGCCATTTATAATGTCTGTGTCTTCGGTGTCTACCTTGATAGGATTTTATGTTATAACATCTGTGTCATCTGTGTTGTCTCTATCTATTGTGATAAAATTGTCATTCATAATGTCTGTGTCGTCTCTCTCTATTGTGACATCATTGTAATTTATGTTGTCTGTGTCGTCTGTCTTGTCTGGGTCTATTGTGACATCACTGCCTTTTATAATATCTGTGTTGTCTGTTTCCTCTGTATTGTCTCTGTCGTCTGAGTCTATTGTGACATTCTTGTCATTTATAATGTCTGTGTCTTCTGTGTCATCTGTGTTGTCTGTGTCGTCTGTGTGTATTGTGACATTATTTTCATTTATATTGTCTTTTTCTTCTGTCTTGTATGGGTCTATTGTGATATCACTGCCATTTATAATATCTGTGTCATCTGTTTCCCCTCTATTGTCTCTGTCGTCTGAGTCTATTGTGACATCCTTGTCATTTATAATATATTTGTGTTCTGTCTCGTCTGTGTCTATTGTTACATCATTGTCATTTATAATGTCTATGTCATCTGTGTCTATTGTGATGACATTGTCATTTATACTGACTCTCTAATCTGTGTCTATTGTGACATCTTTTTCATTTTTAATGTTTGTGTCGTCTGTGTCTATTGTGACATCATCTGCGTCGTCTCTGTTTATTGTGACGTAATTGAAATTTATAATATCTCTGTCGTCTGTGTCATCTGAATCGTCTGTCTGTCTATCGTGATATAGTTTTCATTTATAATGTCTTTGTCGTCTGTGTCTATTGTGACATCATTGTCATTTGTAATGTATGTGTCGTCTGTGACGTCTGTTTCTATTGTGATAAATTATTCTTTAACAATGTCTTTCTTGCATATCTCGTCTCTGTCCTCTGTGTGTATTTTGACATCATTGTCATTTATAATATCTGTGTCGTCAGTATTGTCTCTTTCGTCTGTGTCGTGTGTGTCTATTGTGAAGTCATTTTCATTTATAATGTCTGTCGTCTGTGTCTATTGTGACATCACTTTCATTTATAATGTCTGTGTTGTCTGTGTCTATTTTGAATTCATTTTCATTTATAATGTCTCAGTCGTCTCTGTCGTCTGTATCAATTGTGACATAATATTCATTTATAAATTTTTCTTCGTCTCTGTCTATTGTGACATCATTGTCATTTATAATGTATGTGTCGTCTATGTCTATTATGACATAATTTTCTTTAATAATGTCTTTTTTGCATATTTTGTCTCTGTCCTCTCTGTTGTCTCTGTCATCTGTGTCTATTGTGGCATCATTGTCATTTATAATGTCTTTGTCGTCTGTGTCTTCTGGTCTATTACGACATCATTGTCATTTATAGTGTCTGTGTCATCTCTTTCATCTATGTCTATTGTGACATCATTTTCTTTAATAATGTCTTTGTTGCATATGTCATCTCTATCCACTGCGTCATCTGTGTCGTCTGTGTCTCTTGTGACATCATTGTCATTTATAATTTCTGTCTTGTCTGAGTCGTCTGTGTCTATGGTGACATCATTGTCATTTATGATGTCTGTCTCGTCTTTGTCTTTTGTGACACCTTTGACATTTATAATGTCTGTGTCTTCTGTGTCTATCGTAACATCATTTTAATTTTTATGTCTTTGTCGTCTGTGTCGTCTCCGTCTGCGGTGACATCATTGTCATTTATAATGTTGGTGTCGTCTGTGCTGTCTGAGTCTATCTTGACATCATTGTCACTTATAATGTCTTTGTTGTCTGTGTCGTCTGTGTCTATTGTGACATCATAGTCATTTATCATGTCTGTGTCATTTGTGTGTGTTGTGACATCATTGTCATTTAAGTAAGGGAAGCAGGATGCATGTAAGTCCTATACCATTGGTTTTATAGTTTATAATTTTTTTCGGATTGATGGCCTCCACATGCCCTGTGAACATGCCATGATTATTTTTCTGATCTTACGCATTTATATATCAGATATATTTTTCTCAGGTTTTGAGACAAAAAAGGGGGAAAGAAAAGGAAACGAATAAATGAAAATATTTAAACACACTCTGGGTGCCTTAACTGCCAACTTTCAAGGTTGGGCTTGATGACCCGGTGGGTCTCTTCAGACCTGGTTATTCTATGATTCCATGATTTATAACGTCTGTGTCTATTGTGTCAACATTTTAATTTGTAATGTCTGTGTCGTCTCTGTCATCATTGTCATTAATGTCGTCTGTCATCTGTGTGTATTTTGACATCATTTTCATTTATAATGTCTGTGTGGTCTGTGTTGTCTCTGAGGTCTGTGTCTATTGTGACGTCGATGTCATTAATAATATATGTGTGTCTGTGTCTATTGTGACATCATTGTCATTTCTATTGTCTGTGTGGTCTGTGTCGTCTCTGTCTATTGTGACATCATTGTCGTTTATAATGTCTTTGTTGTCTGTGTCTTCTGTATCAATTGTGACAACATTTTCATTAATAATGTCTTTGTCATCTTTGTCGTCTCTGTTGTCTGTGTCTATTTTGACATCTTTATCATACATAATGTTTGTGTCGTCTGTGTTGTCTTTGTCTATTATGACTTCATTGTCATTTATAATGACTTTTTCTTCTGTGTCATCTGTGTTGTATTTGTCGTCTGTGTCTATTGTGACATCATCGTTATTTATAAAGTCTGAGTCATCTGCGTCATCTGGGTCATGTTTCTATTGTGACACCTTTGTCATTTATAATGTCTTTGTCGTATGTCATCTCTGTCATCTGTGTCGTCTGTGTCAATTTTGACATCACTGTCATTTATAACTCTCTTTTGTCTGTGTCGTCTCTGTCTAGTTTGACATCATTGTCATTTATAATGTCTTTGTAGTCTCTGTCGTCTGTATCGTATGTGTCTATTGTTACTTAATTATCACTTATAATATATGTTGAGTGTGTCTATTGTGACATCATAGCCATTTATAATGTCTGTGACGTCTGTGTCGTCTGTCTCTATTGTGACATCCTTGTCATTTATACTGTCTGTATCGTCTGTGTCTGTTGTGACATTATTTTAATTTACCATGTCTGTGTCGTCTATGACTATTGTGACGTTATTGTTGTTTATAATGTCTGTGTCGTCTGTGTCTGTTGTGAAATCGTTGTCATTTATAATGTCTGTGTCATTTGTGTCTTTTGTGACATCATTGTCATTTATAATGTCTGTGAAGTCTGCGTCATCTGTGTGTATTGTGACAACATTGTCATTTATTACATGAGTGTCCTCTGTGTCGTCTGTGTTGTCTGTGTCTAGTGTGACTTAGTTTTTATTTATAATATCTTTGTAGTCTGTGTCGACTCTGTCGTCTCAGTCGTCTGTGTCTATTGTGACATCATTGTCATTTATAATGTCTGTGTAATCTGTGTCGTCTCTGTTTGTTTCATCAGTGTCATGTATAATGTCTGTGTCGTCTGTGTTTATTTTGCCATAATTTTCATTTATAATGTCTGTGTCTTTTGTGTCATGTTTGTCTTCTGTGCCGTCTATGTCTATTTTGACATCATTTTCATTTATAATGTCTGTGTCGTCTGTGTCTACTCTGACATCATTGTCATTTATAATGTCTGTGTCGTGTGTGTCGTCTGTGTCTACTGTGAAATCATTTTCATTTATAATGGTTTTGTCTTCTGTGTCGTTTCTGTTGTCTGTGTCTATAGTGACATCATTTTCATTAATAATGTCTGTGTTATTTGTGTGGTCTTTGTCTATTGTGACATCATTGTCATTTATAATGTCTGTATTGTTTGTGTCTATTTTGACAACATTGTTTTTTATAATGTCTGTGTCTTCTGTATCGTCTGTGTCTACTGAGATATCATTTTCATTTATAATATCTGTGTCATCTGTTTCCATTGTGACATCGATATTTAAAAGTGTCTGTGTTGTCTGTGTCTATTGTGACATCATTGTCATTTGTAGCGTCTGTGTCCTCTGTGTCGTCTGTCTCTTTTGACAGCATTGTCGTTAATAATGTCTGTGTCATCTGTGTTCTCTATGTCGGCTGTTGCGTCTGTGTCTATTGTGACATCATTGTTATTTATAATGACTATCATCTGTGCGGTCTTTCTCTATTGCGACATCATAGTCATTTATAATATCTTTGTCGTCTGTGTATTCTGTGTCTATTGTGACATCATTGTCATTAGTAATGTCTGTGGTATCTGTGTCATGATAGTCTATAGTGACATCATTGTCATTTAAAATGTCTGTGTCGTCTGTGTCTATTGTGACATCATTTTGATTTGTAGTGTCTTTGTCATCTGTGTCGGCTGTGTCTTCTGTGTCTATTGTGTCATCATTTTCATTTATAATGTGATTGTCTTCTGTATCGTCTTTGTCTTTTGTGACATCTATGTTAATTACAATGACTGTATCATCTGTGTGGTCTTTCTCTATTGCGACATCATAGTCATTTATAATATCTTTGTCGTCTGTGTATTCTGTGTCTATTTTGACATCATTGTCATTAGTAATGTCGGTGGCGTCTGTGTCATGATTGTCTATGGTGACAGCATTGTCATTTCAAATGTCTGTGTCTTCTGTGTCTATTGTGACATCGTTTTCATTTATAATATCTGTGTAATCTGAGTTATCTTTTTTGTCTGTGTCCTTTGTGTCATCTGTGTTGTCTGTGTATATTCTGACATCATTGTCATTAAAAATGTCTGTGTCGTCTGTATCTTCTGTGTCTATTGTTACATAATTGTCATTTATAATTGTCTTTGCCGTCTCTGTCGTCTGTGTATATTGTGACATCTTTGTCATTTTTTATGTGTGTCTTCTGTGTTGTCTGTGTCTGTCGTGACATCAGTGTCATTTATAATGTCTGTGTCTTCGATATGGTCTGTCTATTGTGAAATCGTCATTTATAATTTCTTTGTCATCTCTATCATCTCTGTCATATTTGTCTATTGTGACATCATTGCCTTTTATAATAACTCTGCCCTCTGTGCTGTCTCTGTCTTCTGTGACATCATTGTCATTTATAATATCTGTGTCTTTAATGTCGTCTGTTTCTTTTGTGAAATCCTTGTCATTTATAATGTATCTCGTCTTTGTATTCTGTGTCGTCTGTGCTGTCTGTGTCTATTGTGACATCCTTGTCATATATAATGTCTGTGTCATCTGTGTCTATTGTGACATATTTCTCATTTATAATGTCTGTGTAGTCTGTCGTCTGTGTCTTCTGTGACATCATTTTCATTTATAATGTCTGTGTCGTGTGTGTCGTCTGTGTCTACTGTGAAATCGTTACCATTTATATTATCTTTGTCTGTGTCTATTGTGACATCATTGTAATTTATATTATCTGTGTCCTCTGTGTCGTCTGTGTCTATGGTGACATCATTGTCATTCATGTCTGTCATCTATATCGTCTGTGTCTTCTGTGTCTATTGTGACATCATTTTCACTTATATTGTCTGTGTCTATTGTGACATCATTGTAATTTGTAATGTCTCTGTCATCGGTGCCATCTTTGTCTATGGTGATATCATTGTGATTTATAATGTATGTGTCATCTGTGTCGTATCATCATAATGTATGTGTCATCTTTGTCTGTGTCGTATGTGAATATTGTGACATCATTGTCATTTATAATGTCTGTGGCGTCTTTGTCTATTGTGACATCTTTGTCATTTATAACGTCTGTGTCGTCACAGTCGTCTCTGTTTTCTGTGTCTATTTTGACATCATTTTAATTTAAAATATCTGTGTCTTCTGTGTCTATTTTGATGTCATTTTCATTAAAAATGTCTGTGTCTTCTGTGTCGTCTGTATCTTCAGTGTGTAGTTTTACATAATTGTCATTTGTAATTCCTGTGTCTTCTGTCGTCTGCGTCTATTGTTACAGCATTGCCATTTATGATGTTTGTCATCTGTGTCTATTGTGACATCATTGTCATTTATAATGTCTGTGTCATCTGTATCGTCTGAGTGTATTGTTACGTAATTATCATTTATAAAGTCTGTTTCGTCTGTCGTCTGTGTCTATAGTGACATCATTATTACTCATAATGTCTGTCGTCTGTCATCTGTTGTCTCTGTCTATTGTGACATTGTCATTTATAATGCCTGTGTCATCTGTGTCGTCTCTGTTTATTGTGACATCAGTGTCATATATAATGTCTGTGTTGTCTGTGTTTATTTTGCCATAATTGTCATTTATAATGTCTGTGTCTTTTGTGTCATTTGTGTCATCTGTGTTGTCTGTGTTTATTGTGACATCATTGTCATTTATACCGTCTGTGTTGTCTCTGATGTCTGTGCCGTCTGTGTCTACTGTGAAATCATTTTCATTTATAATGGTTTTGTCTTCTGTGTCGTTTCTGTCGTCTGTGTCTATAGTGACATCATTGTCATTTACAATGTCTGTGTCGTCTATGTCTATTGTGATATCTTTTTCATTAATAATGTCTGTGTCTTTTGTGTCGTCTTTGTCTATTGTGATATAATTGTCATTTATAATGTCTGTATTGTTTGTGTCTATTTTGACAACATTGTCATTTATAATGTCTGTGTCTTCTGTATCGTCTGTGTCTATGTTGAACATAATTGTCATTCATGTCTCTGTCGTCTATCGTTTGTGTCTTCTGTGTCTATTGTGACATCATTTTCATTTATAACATCTGTGTTGTCTGTGTCCTTTGTGTGGTCTGTGGCGTCTGTTTCTATTTTGAAATCATTGTCATTTATAATGTCTCTCTTGTCTTTTAAAACTGTGTCATCTCTGCTGTCTGTGTCTATTGTGACATCATTCTCATTTATAATGTCTGTGTCGTCTGTGTCTATTATGAAATCATTATCATTTTTAATGTCTGTGTAATCTGTGTCATCTGTGTGTATTTTGACATCATTGTCATTTATGTCTTTGTCGTCTGTGTCTTCTGTGTCTATTGTGACATTATTGTCGTTTGTAATGTCTGTGTCATCTTTGTCTATGGTGACATCGTTGTCATTTAAAATGTCTTTGTCGTCTGTGTCTATTGTGACATCATTGTTATTTATAATGTCTGTGTCTATAGTGACATCATAGTCAATTATAATGTCTCTCTCGTCTGCGTCGTCTGTTTCAATTGTGATATCTCTGTCATTTATAGTGTCTGTGTCATCTGTGTCCTCTGTTTCTATTCTGACATAATATTAATTTACAATATCTGTGTCATCTCTGTAGTCTCTGTTGTCTGAAGTCTGTGTCTATTGTGACATCCTTGTCATTTATAATGTCTCTTTCTTCTGTGTCATCTCTGTCGTCTTTGTCTTCTGTGTATAATTTGACACGATTGTCATTATAATGTCTGTGTCGTCTGCTGTCTGTGTCTGTTTTGAAATTTTTGTCATTTATAATGTCTGTGACGTCTCTGTTTATTGTGACATCATTGTCATGTTTAAAGTCTGTGTCTATTGTGAAATCTATTTCATTTATAATGTCTGTGTGGTCCGTGTCATCTGTGTCTATTGTGACATCAGTGTCATTTATACTGTCTGTGTCTGTATCGTCTGTGTCTATTTTGGCATCATTTTCATGTATAACATCTGTTATCTGTGTCTCTTGTGACATCATTGTCATTTATAATGTCTGTGTCGTCCATGTCTATTGTGACATCAATTTAATTTATGACTTTGTCATCTGTACTGTCAATGTCTATTGCGACATCATTTTCTTTTATAGTGTTTGTGTTTTTTGTGTCATCTCTGTCGTCTTTATCGTCTGTGTCTATTGTGATATCGTTGTCATTTTTAAAGTCTGTGTCGTATGTGTCATCTGTGTGTCTTGTCACATCATTGCCATTTATAATGTCTGTGTCGTCGGTGTCTATTTTTACATCATTGTCATTTATAATATCAGTGTCATCTGTGTCGTCTATGTCTATTTTGATATCATTGTCATTTATAATGTCTGTGTTGTCTGTGTCTATTGTGACATCATTTTCATTTCTAATGTCTATGTTGTCTTGTCGTCTGTGTCTATTTTGACATCATTGTTATTTATAATGTCTGTGTCGTCTCTGTCGTTTTTGTCATCTTTTTCTATTGTGACGTCATTGTCATTTATAATGTCTGTGTCTTCTTTGTTGTGACATCATTTTCAATTATAATGTCTATGTCGCCTTTGTCGTCTGTGTAATCTTTGTCTATTTTGGCATCATTGTCATTTTTAATGTCTGTGTCGTCTGTGTCTATTTTGACATCATTGTCATTTATAAGGTCTGTGTCTATTGTGACATCGTTTTACTTTATAATATCTGTGTCTTCTGGGTCATCTGTGTTATCTGTGTCTATTGTGACATCATTGTCATTTATAATGTCTGTGTCGTCTCTGTCTATTGTGAAAACAATTTCATTTATAATGATTTGACGTCAGTGTTGTCTGTGTCTGTTGAGACATCATTTTCATTTACAATGTCTGTATCGTCTGTATAGTTTGTGTCTTTTGTAACATCATTTTCATTTATAATGTTTGTGTTGTCTCTGTCGTCTGTTTCTATTTTAACATCATTGTCAATTATAATATCTGTTTCGTCTTTGTCTATTTTGACATCATTGCCATTTATACTGTCTGTGTAGTCTGTGTATTGTGACATCATTGTCGTTAATAATATCTGTGTCGTTGGTGTCATCTGAGACTCTTGTGTCTATTGTGATATCGTTGTCATTTATAATGACATTTTTGTCTGTGTCGTCTGTGTCAATTTTGACCTAATTCTTTTTTTTAATTTCTGTGTCGTCTGTGTCTATTGTGACATCATTGTCATTTATAATGTCTGTGTCGTCTTTGTCTATTTTGAAATCATTGTTATTTATAATGTTTGTGTTGTCTTTGTCGTTTTTGTCGTCTTTTTCTGTTGTGACGTCATTGTCATTTATAATGTCTGTGTCTTCTTTGTTGTGACATCATTTTCAATTATAATGTCTGTGTCGTCTTTGTCGTCTGTGTAATCTTTGTCTTTTTTGGCATCACTGTCATTTATAATGTCTGTGTCTTCTGCGTCGTCTGTGTCTATTGTGACATCATTTTCATTTATAATATCTCTGTGGTCTGTGTCGTCTGTGTATATTGTGACATTATAGTCATTTATAATATCTGTGTCTTTTGTGTCATCTGTGTCGTCTTTGTCTATTGTGAAATCATTTCCATTTATAAAGTCTATGTCGTCTCTGTCGTCTGTATCTATTGTAACATCATTGTCATTTCTAATGTCTGTCATCTGTTTCTGTTGGGATATCATTGTCATTTATAATGTTTCTGTGTCTTCTGTGGCCTCATTTTTATTTAGAATTACTGTCGTCTGTGTCGTCTCTATCGTCTGTATCGTCTGTGTCTATTGTGGAATCTTTGTCATTTATAATGTCTCTTTTGTCTGTGTCATCTCTGTCGCTTTTGTCTATTGTGACGTCATTTTTATTTATAATGTCTGCATCGTGTGTGTCGTCTATGAATATTGTGACATTATTTTCATTTATAATATCTGTGTCCTTTGGGTCGTCTGTGTCTTCTGTGTCTATTGTGACATCATTGTCATTTATAATATCTGTTGTCTGTGTCGTCTGTCTAGTCTTTGTCTATTGTGACATCATTGTAGTTTACAGTGTCTGTGTCATCTGAGTCTATGTCTATTCTGACGTTATTGTCATTTATAATTTCTGCATGTTCTGTGTCTATTGAGACATCTTTTTCATTTATAATGTCTTTGTCGTCTGTGTCTATTTTGATATCAGTTTAATTTATAAAATCTGTGTCGTCTGTGTCTATTGTGACATATTGTGTAGGGAAAAAATCAGAAGGGCTAAGGCTCAGCTAGAAATCAGATTGGCCAAGTCTGTGAAAGAGAACAAAATATCTTTCTACAAACATATACGTAATAAAAGGAGGACTAGGGAGACCATACAGTCCCTATTGGACACAGAAGGAACAACAGTGACTGGGGATGAGGAAAATGCTGAGGTACTTAATGCCTTCTTTGCCTCAGTCTTTATTTGTAAGGAGGGTCATTCCGTCTGTGTACAAACCCAGGAGCTGGAGGAGCAGAATGAGGCTCCCGTGATCCAAGAGGAGGTGGTCAGAGCCTTGCTAGCCCGACTAGACACCCACAAGTCTATGGGGCCGGACGGGATTCACCCAAGGGTATTGAAGGATCTGGCAGATGTGCTGGCCAAACCTCTTTCCATCATCTTCCAACAGTCCTGGCTGCCTGGGGAAGTCCCGCTGGACTGGAGGCTGGCTGATGCTGTGCCCATCTACAAGAAGGGTCGCAGGAAGGACCCAGGAAACTCCAGGCCTGTCAGTCTGAACTCAGTGCAAGGGAAAGTCATGGAGCAGGTGATCTTGAGTGCTATCATGAAGCACATGCAAGAGAACTGGGTGATCAGGTCCAGTCAACATGGGTTCACAGAAGGTAGGTCTTGGCAAACTAACCTGATTGCCTTCTATGACAAAGTGACTCGGCTGCTGGATGAGGGAAAGGCTGTGGATGTGGTCTTCCTGGACTTTAGTAAAGCCTTTAACACAGTTTCTCACAGCATTCTGCTTGAGAAACTGTCAGCCTCTGGCCTGGACAGGCACACACTCTCCTGGGTGGAAAACTGGTTGGATGGCCGGGCCCAGAGTGTGGTGGTAAATGGTGTGAAATCCAGCTGGAGGCCAGTGACATCTTGGCTTGTATCAGAAACAGCGTAACCAGCAGGTCCAGGGAGGTTATCCTCCCTCTGTAGTCAGCACTGGTGAGACCGCTCCTCGAACCTTGTGTTCCGTTCTGGGCCCCTCACCACAAGAAGGATGTTGAGGCTCTGGAGCGAGTCCAGAGAAAAGCAACAAAGCTGGTGAGGGGGCTGGAGAGCAGGTCTTACGAGGAGCGGCTGAAAGAGCAGGGGTTGTTTAACCTGGAGAAGAGGAGGCTGAGGGGAGGCCTCATTGCTCTCTCCAACTCCCTGAAAGGAGGTTGTAGAGAGGAGGGTGCTGGTCTCTTCTTCCAAGTGACAGGGGACAGGACAAGAGGGAATGGCCTCAAGCTCAGCCAGGGGAGATTTAAGCTGGGCATTAGGAAAAAGTACTTCACAGAAAGGGTCATTGGTCCCTGGCAGAGGCTGCCCAGGGAGGTGGTTGAGTCACCTTCCCTGGAGGTGTTTAGGGCACGGGTGGACGAGGTGCTAAGAGGCATGGTGTAGTGTTTAATAGGAATGGTTGGACTCGATGATCCGGTGGGTCTCTTCCAACCTGGTTATTCTATGATTTTATGATCATTGTCATTTATAATGCCTGTGTCATCTGTATCGTCTGTGTGTATTTTTACATAAATGTCACTTATAATGTCTGAGTCGTCTGTGTCTATTGTGACATCTTTGTCATTTATAATATCTGTGTTGTCTGTGTCATCTATGTCATCTGTGTCTTCTGTGTCTATTGAGATATAACTGTAATTTATAATGTCTGTGTCGTCTGTGTCTATTTTGCCATCATTGTCATTTATAATGTCTGTGTCGTCTGAGTCTATTGTGACATCATTGTCATTTATAATGTCTGTGTCGTCTGGTCTATTTTGATATAATTGTCATTTTTTATGTCTGTGTCGTCTGTGTCATCTTTTAACTTCTGTGTCATCTCTGGCATCTGTGTTTATGGTGATATCACTGTCATTTATAAAGTCTGTGTCGTCTTTGTCGTCTGTGTCAACTGTAACACCATTTTCAATTATAATGTCTGTTTCGTCTGTGTCTATTGTAACATCATTGCTATTTATAATGTCTTTGTCATCTGTGTCAATTGTAAAATCATTGACAATTATAATGTCTGTGTCGTATGTGTCGTCTCTGTCTATTGTGACATCATTGTCATTTATAATGTCTGTGTCTTCTGTGTCTATTTTGACATCATTTTAATTTATAATGTCTGTGTCATCAGTTTCTATTTTTACATCATTGTCATTTATTATGTCTGTGTCGTCTGTGGCGTCTGCGTCTATTGTGATATTATTTTCATTTACAATGTCAGTGTCATCTGTGTCATCTGCATCTATTGTGACATCATTGTCATTTATAATGTCTGTGTCGACTGTGTCCTCTGTATCTATTGTGACATCATTGTTGTTTATAATGTCTGTGTCGTCTGAGTCTATTGTGACATCATTGTCACTTATAATGCCTGTGTCGTCGGTGTCTATTGTGACATCATTTTCATTATTAATGTCTTTGTCTTCTGTGTATATTGTAACATCATTCTCATTTATAATGTCTGTGTCTATAGTGACATCATAGTCATTTATAGTTTCAGTGTCGTCATTGTCTGTTGTGACATCATTGTCTTTTAAAATGTCTGTGTCGTCTCTGTCTATTGTGAAATCATTTTCATTTATAATGTCTGTGTCGGTTTTTTTGTATCTGTCTGTTGTGACATCTCTGTAATATATAATGTCTGTTGTCTGTATCGTCTGTGTGTATTGTGACATCATTGTCATTTATAAAGTCTGTGTAGTCGTTGTCGTCTGTGTCTATTTTGACATCATTGTAATTTGTAATGTCTGTGTCGTCTGTGTCATCTGTGTCTATTGTGACATCATTGTCATTTATATTGTCTGTGTTGTCTGTGTAATCATTTTCATTTATAAAGTCTGTGTTGTCTGTGTTTTGTTACATCATTGTAATTTATAATGTCTTTGTCGTCTGTCGTCTGTGTTTATTGTGACATAATTTTAATTCATAAAGTCTCTGTCGTCTGTGGCTTTTGTGACATCATTGTCATTTCAATGTCTGTGTAGTCTGTGTCATCTGTGTATGTTGTGACATCATTGTCATTTATAATGTCTGTGTCGTCTGTGTAATCATTGTCATTTATAAAGTCTGTGTCGTTTGTGTCTTCTGTGTGTATTGTGACATCTTTCTATTTTATAATGTCTGTGTCGTCTGTGTCATCTGTGTCTATTGTGACATGATTGTCATTTATAATGTCTGTGTTGCCTGTGTCGTCTGTGTATATTGTAAACATCATTGACATTTATAATATCTGTGTCGTCTGTTTTCTGTGTGCTCTGTATCCTCTGTGACGTCTGTGTCAATTTTGACATCATTGTCATTTTAATGTCTGTGTCATCTGTGTATATTGTGACATCATTTTGATTTATAATGTCTGTCGTCTGTGTAATCATTATCATTTATAATGTCTGTGTCGTCTTTGTCGTCTGTGTCTATTGTGACATCATTGTCACTTATGTCTGTGTCGTTTGTGTCGTCCGTGTGTATTGTGACATCTTTGTAATTTATAATGCCTGTGTCATCTGTGTATATTGTGAACATCATTGTAATTTATAATATCTGTGTCGTCTGTCTTCTGTGTGGTCTGTATCCTCTGTGACGTCTGTGTCAATTGTGACATCATCGTCATTTATAATGTCTGTCGTCTGTGTCTACTGTGACTTCATTGTGATTTTTAATGTATGTTTCATCTGTGTCATCTCTATCGTTGTTGTTGTCTGTGTTGTTTGTGTCTATTGTGACATCTTTGTAATTTATACTGTCTGTGTTGTCTGTGACGTCTGTGTCGTCTATTTTGACATCATTGTAATTTATGTCTCTGTCTTCTGTGTCATCTCTATCTATTGTGACATCATTTTAATTTATAATGTCTGTGTCATCCGTGTCGTCTCTATCGTCTATGTCTATTGGAATTAATTTTATTAGTAATGTCTGTGTTGTCTGTGTCATCTGTGATTATTGCAACATCATTTTATTATATGTCTGTGTCTTCTATGTCGTCTGTGTTGTCTGTTTCTATAGTTACACCATTGTCGTTTATAATGCTTGTGTCGTCATTTCATCTGTGTCTATTGTGACATCTTTATCATTTATAATGTCTGTGTCGTCTGTGTTTCTGTGTCTATTGTTCAATCCTTCTCATTTATAATTTGTGTCTTCTGTGTCGTCTGTGTCACCTTTGTTTATTTTGACGTAATTGTTATCTATAATATCTGTTTAATCTGTGTCAACTCTGACATCAATATCATTTTTAATGTCTGTAGAGTCTGTGTCGTCTTTTTTTTCTGTGTCTATGGTGACATCATTATCAATTATATTGTCTGTGTCGTCTGTGTTGTCTGTGTCTATTGTGACATCATTGTCATATATAATACCTGTGTCATCTGTGTCTTCGTTGTAATGTGACAACTTTGTCTTTTTTAATGTCTTTGTCATCTGTGTCATCTCTGTATATTGTGTCATCATTGTCATTTTTAATGTCTGTTTCTTCTGTGTCTAGCGTGACATCATTGTTGTATATAATGTCGGTGTCTTCTGTGTCAATTGTGACATCATTCTCATTTTTAATGTCTGTCTCGTCTGTGTCTATTGTGACAATTTTTTGTTTTATGATGCCTATGTCTTCTGTGTTGTCTGTGTCTATTTTGGCATTATTGTCATTTATAATATCTGTCGTTTGTGTCATCTATTTATATTGTGACATCATTGTCATTTATAATGACTGTGTTGTATGTGTCTTTTGTGAAATCCTTGTCATTTATAATGTCTTTGTCGCCTGTGTCGTCCTTGTCTTTTGAGACATCATTGTCATTTATAATGTCTGTGTCTTCTGTGTCTATTGTTACATCATTGTAGTTTTTATGTCTTTGTCGTCTGTGTCATCTGCGGTGACATTGTCATTTATAATGTGTTTGTTGTCTGTGTCATCTGTGTCTATTGTGACATCACTGTCATTTATAATGTCTCTGTCTTCTGTGTCGTCTATGTAGTCTCTCATCTGTGTCTATTGTGATATTGTCAGTTATAATGTCTGTGTCTTCTCTGTCTGTTGTGACATCATTGTCATTTATAATGTCTGTGTCATCTGTGTTTTCTGTGTCTATTGTGACATCATTGTCATTATAATTTCTGTGTCGTCTTTGTCTTCTGCTTTGTCTCTCGTCTGTGTCTCTTGTGACATCATTTTCATTTATAATGTCTTTGTCGTCTGTCGTCTGCGTCTGCAGTGTCTATTGTGACATCATTGTCATAAATAATGCCTGTGTCGTATTTGTTGTCTGTGTTGTCTGTGTCGTTTGTGTCGTCTGTGTATATTGTCACATCATTTTCATTTATAATGTCTTGTTGTATGTGTCGTCAACGTCCTCTGTGTCTTCTGTTTCTATTTTGACTTCATTGTCATTTATAACGTCTGCGTCGTCTACCTTTCTTTGCCCGACATTGCCATTTTCCGCCCGTCTTTGCCCTTCTCCAATGCTCTCCACAATTCTCCGCCCGTCTTTGCCCTTCTCCGCCCGTCTTTGCCCTTCTCCGCCCGTCTTTGCCCTTCTCCGCCCGTCTTTGCCCGCCTGTCTTTGCCCTTCTCTTGCCTTTCTGCACTTCTCAGACTGTCTTTGCCCTTGTCAAAACCTCTTTGCACTTGTCTGCCCGACTTTGCCCTTCTCCCCTGTCTATGTTCTTGTCTGCCCATTTTTGCCCTTCTCCAACCCTTTTTGCCCTTCTCCACCTGTCTTTGCTCTTCTCCACCCGTCTTTGCCATTCTCCGGTACTCTCCACAATTCTCCGACCTTCTTTGCTATTCTCCTCCCGTCTTTGCCCTTCTCCGCCCGTCTTAGCCCTTCTCCGCCCGTCTTAGCCCTTCTCGCCCGTCTTTGCCCTTCTCCGCCCGTCTTTGCCCTTCTCCGCCCGTCTTTGCCCTTCTCCGCCCGTCTTTGCCCTTCTCCGCCCGTCTTTGCCCTTCTCCGCCCGTCTTTGCCCTTCTCCGCCCGTCTTTGCCCTTCTCCGCCCGTCTTTGCCCTTCTCCGCCCGTCTTTGCTCTTCTCCGCCCGTCTTTGCTCTCATCCTCCCGTCTTTGCCGTCCTAGCGCCCGTCTTTGACTTCCTTTGCCCGTCTTTGCCCTCGTCTGCCCATATTTGCCTTCTCCGGCCAGGTTTCCCTTTCTCCGTCTGTCTGTGCCATTCTTCGGTATTCTCCGTCCTTCTCCGCCCGTCTTTGCCCTTCTCCGTTATTCTCAGCACTTCTCCTCCCATCTTTGGATTTCTTCGCCCGTCTTTGCCATTCTCCGCCCGTCTTTGCCATTCTCTCCTGGTCTTTGCACTTGTGAGCCCGTCTTTGCCCTTCTGCACCTGTCTTTGCTCTTCTTGGCATGTCTTTGCACTTCTCTGCCCGTCCTTGCATTCTCTGCAGTTGTTTGCCCTTCTCCGCCCGACTGTGCCCTTCTCCGCCTGTCTTTGCCCTTCTCCGCCTGTCTTTGCCCTTCTCCGCCTGTCTTTGCCCTTCTCCGCCTGTCTTTGCCCTTCTCCGCCTGTCTTTGCCCTTCTCCGCCTGTCTTTGCCCTTCTCCGCCTGTCTTTGCCCATCTCCACCCGTCTTTGCCCTTCTCTGGTATTCTCCACACTTCTCTGCCCGTCTTTGCCCTTCTAAACCTGTCTTTGCCCCTGTCCGACTGTCTTTGCCCTTCTCCAGTACTCTCCGCACTTCTCTGCCCGTCTTTGCCCTTCTCTGCCCGTCTTTGCCCTTCTCTGCCCGTCTTTGCCCTTCTCCGCCCGTCTTTGCCCTTCTCCGCCCGTCTTTGCCCTTCTCCGCCCGTCTTTGCCCTTCTCCGCCCATCTTTGCCCTTCTCCACCCGTCTTTGCCCTTCTCCGCCCGTCTTTGCCCTTCTCCGCCCGTCTTTGCCCTTCTCCGCCCGTCTTTGCCCTTCTCCGCCCGTCTTTGCCCTTCTCCGCCCGTCTTTGCCCTTCTCCGCCCGTCTCCACCTGTCTTTGCCGTTCTTCGCAGTTCTTTGCTCTTCTCCAGCAGTCATTGTACTTCTCCCCGGTCTTTGCCCTTCTCCGCCCGTTTTTGCCCTTCTTTGCACTTTTCCGATATTCTCCGCCCTTCTCCGCCCGTCTTTGCCCTTCTCCGCCCGTCTTTGCCCTTCTCCGCCCGTCTTTGCCCTTCTCCGCCCGTCTTTGCCCTTCTCCGCCCGTCTTTGCCCTTCTCCGCCCGTCTTTGCCCTTCTCCGCCCGTCTTTGCCCTTCTCCGCCCGCCTTTGCCTTTCTCCGCCCGTCTTTGCCTTTCTCCGCCCGTCTTTGCCCTTCTCTGGTATTCTCCGCACTTCTCTGCCCGTCTTTGCCCTTCTAAACCTGTCTTTGCCCCTGTCCAACTGTCTTTGCCCTTCTCCAGTACTCTCTGCACTTCTCTGCCCGTCTTTGCACTTCTCTGCCCGTCTTTGCCCTTCTCTGCCCGTGTTTGCCCTTCTCCGCCCGTCTTTGCCCTTCTCCGCCCGTCTTTGCCCGCCTGTCCTTGCCCTTCTCTTGCCTTTCTGCACTTCTCAGACTGTCTTTGCCCTTGTCAAAACCTCTTTGCACTTGTCTGCCCGACTTTGCCCTTCTCCCCCGTCTATGTTCTTGTCTGCCCATTTTTGACCTTCTCCAACCCTTTTTGCCCTTCTCCACCTGTCTTTGCTCTTCTCCACCCGTCTTTGCCATTCTCCGGTACTCTCCACAATTCTCCGCCCGTCTTAGCCCTTCTCCGCCCGTCTTAGCCCTTCTCCGCCCGTCTTAGCCCTTCTCCGCCCGTCTTTGCCCTTCTCCGCCCGTCTTTGCCCTTCTCCGCCCGTCTTTGCCCTTCTCCGCCCGTCTTTGCCCTTCTCCGCCCGTCTTTGCCCTTCTCCGCCCGTCTTTGCCCTTCTCCGCCCGTCTTTGCCCTTCTCCGCCCGTCTTTGCCCTTCTCCGCCCGTCTTTGCCCTTCTCCGCCCGTCTTTGCCCTTCTCCGCCCGTCTTTGCCCTTCTCCGCCCGTCTTTGCCCTTCTCCGCCCGTCTTTGCCCTTCTCCGCCCGTCTTTGCCCTTCTCCGCCCGTCTTTGCCCTTCTCCGCCCGTCTTTGCCCTTCTCCGCCCGTCTTTGCCCTTCTCTGGTATTCTCCACACTTCTCTGCCCGTCTTTGCCCTTCTAAACCTGTCTTTGCCCCTGTCCAACCATCTTTGCCCTTCTCCAGTACTCTCCGCACTTCTCCGCCCGTCTTTGCCCTTCTCCGCCCGTCTTTGCCCTTCTCCGCCCGTCTTTGCCCTTCTCCGCCCGTCTTTGCCCTTCTCCGCCCGTCTTTGCCCTTCTCCGCCCGTCTTTGCCCTTCTCCGCCCGTCTTTGCCCTTCTCCGCCCGTCTTTGCCCTTCTCCACCTGTCTTTGCCGTTCTCCGCAGTTCTTTGCTCTTCTCCACCACTCATTGCCCTTCTCCCCTGTCTTTGCCCTTCTCCGATATTCTCTGGTCTTCTCCGCCCATTTCTCATCTTCTCCGCCTGACTTTGAGTTTCTTCGCCCGACTTTGAGGTTCTCCCCTTTTCTTAGCACTTCTTTGCTCTTCTCCGCTATTCTCCACCCATCTCCGCCCGTCTTTGCCCATCTCCGCCCATCTCCGCCCGTCTTTGCCCTTTTTTGCACTTGCGCGATATTCTCCGCCCTTCTCCGCCCGTCTTTGCCCTTCTCCGCCCGTCTTTGCCCTTCTCCGCCCGTCTTTGCCCTTCTCCGCCCGTCTTTGCCCTTCTCCGCCCGTCTTTGCCCTTCTTTGCACTTCTCCGATATTCTTTGCCCTTCTCCACCTGTCTTTGCCGTTCTCCACCTGTCTTTGCCGTTCTCCGCAGTTCTTTGCTCTTCTCCACCACTCATTGCCCTTCTCCCCTGTCTTTGCCCTTCTCCGATATTCTCTGGTCTTCTCCGCCCATTTCTCATCTTCTCCGCCCGACTTTGAGTTTCTTCGCCCGACTTTGAGGTTCTCCCCTTTTCTTAGCACTTCTTTGCTCTTCTCCGCTATTCTCCACCCATCTCCACCCGTCTTTGCCCATCTCCGCCCATCTCCGCCCGTCTTTGCCCTTTTTTGCACTTGTGCGATATTCTCCGCCCGTCTCCGCCCGTCTTTGCCCTTGTCCGCTCATCTTTGCCCTTGTCCGCTCGTCTTTGCCCATCTTTGCACTTGTCCGATATACTCTACACTTCTCCGCCCGTCTTTGCCCTTCTCCGATATTCTCCGCCCTTCTCCGCTCGTCATTGCCATTCTCCAACCATTTTGCCCTTCTCCGCCCGTCTTTGCCTTTCTCCGCCCGTCTTTGCCCTTCTTTGATATTCTCCATCTTTCTCCACCCGTCCTTGCCCTTCTCCACCCGTCCTTGCCCTTCTCCACCCGTCCTTGCCCTTCTCCACCCGTCTTTGCCCATCTTTGCACTTCTCCGATATTCTCCGCCCTTCTCCGCCCGTCTTTGCCCATCTCCGCCCGTCTTTGCCCATCTCCGCCCGTCTTTGCCCTTTTTTGCACTTGTGCGATATTCTCCGCCCATCTTCGCCCGTCTTTGCACTTCTCCGCCCGTCTTTGTCCTTCTCCGATATTCTCCGCCCTTCTCCGCTCGTCATTGCCATTCTCCAACCATTTTGCCCTTCTCCGCCCGTCTTTGCCTTTCTCCGCCCGTCTTTGCCTTTCTCCGCCCGTCTTTGCCCTTCTTTGATATTCTCCATCCTTCTCCTCCCATCTTTGCCCTTCTCCACCCATCCTTGCCCTTCTTCCCTTGTCTTTGCCCATCCTTGCCCTTCCCCGCCCGTCTTCGCCCTTCCCCGCCCGTCTTCGCCCTTCCCCGCCCGTCTTCGCCCTTCCCCGCCCGTCTTCGCCCTTCCCCGCCCGTCTTTGCCCTTCCCCGCCCGTCTTTGCCCTTCTTTGATATTCTCCGTCCTTCTCCTGCCATCTTTGCCCTTCTCCTGCCATCTTTGCCCTTCTTTGCACTTCTCCGATATTCTCCGCCCTTCTCCACCTGTCTTCGCCGTTCTCCAAAGTTCTTTTCTCTTCTCCACCAGTCATTGCACTTCTCCCCCGTCTTTGCCCTTCTCTGCCTGTCTTAGCCTTCTCTGGAAGTCTTTGCTTTTCTCCGCCCATCTTTGCCCTTCTACGATATTCTCCGCCCTTCCCCGCCCATCTTTGCCCGTCCCCGCCCATCTTTGCCCTTCCCCGCCCATCTTTGCCCTTCCCCGCCCATCTTTGCCCTTCTCCGATATTCTCCGTCCTTCTCCTCCCGTTTTTTACCTTCGCCGCCTATCTTTGCCCTTCGCCGCCTATCTTTGCCCTTCGCCGCCTATCTTTGCCCTTCGCCGCCTATCTTTGCTCTTCTTTGCACTCCTCCGATATTCTCCGCCCTTCTTTGCCCGTCTTTGCCCTTCTCCCCTTGTCTTTGTCCATCTTTGAACTTCTCCAATATTCTCTGCCCTTCTCCGCCCGTCTTTGCCCTTCTCCGCCCGTCTTTGCCCTTCTCCGCCCGTCTTTGCCCTTCTCCGCCCGTCTTTGCCCTTCTCCGCCCGTCTTTGCCCTTCTCCGCCCGTCTTTGCCCTTCTCCGCCCGTCTTTGCCCTTCTCCGCCCGTCTTTGCCCTTCTCCGCCCGTCTTTGCCCTTCTCCGCCCGTCTTTGCCCTTCTCCGCCCGTCTTTGCCCTTCTCCGCCCGTCTTTGCCCTTCTCCGCCCGTCTTTGCCCTTCTCCGATATTCTCCACAGTTCTCCACCCGTTTTTGCCCTTCTCCGCCCTTCTTTGCCCTTCTCCGCCCTTCTTTGCCCTTCTCCGCCCTTCTTTGCCCTTCTCCGCCCTTCTCCGCCCTTCTCCGCCCTTCTTTGCCCTTCTCCGCCCTTCTTTGCCCATCTTTGCACTTTTCCGATATTCTATGCCCTTCTCCACTCGTCTTTGCCCTTCTCCCCTTATCTTTGCCCATCTTTGCTCTTCTCTGGTATTCCCTGCCCTTCTCCACCCGTCTTTGCGCTTCTCCGCCCATCCTTGCCCTTCACTGCCCGTCCTTGCCCTTCTTTGCACTTCTCCGATATTCTCTGCCCATCTTTGCCCTTCTTTGCACTTCTCTGATATTCTCCGCCCTTCTCCACCTGTCTTTGCCGTTCTCCACATTTCTTTTCTCTTCTCCACCAGTCATTGCCCTTCTCCCCCGTCTTTGCTCTTCTCCGTCTGTCTTTGCCCTTCTCCGATATTCTCCGCCCGACTTTGAACTTCTCCGCCCGACTTTGAACTTCTCCGCCCGACTTTGAACTTCTCCGCCCGACTTTGAACTTCTTTGACCTTCTCCGATATTCTCCACCCATCTCCGCCCGTCTTTACCCATCTCCGCCCGTCTTTACCCATCTCCGCCCGTCTTTACCCATCTTTTTACTTGTCCGATATTCTCCACACTTCTCCGTCCATCTTTGCCCTTCTCCGATATTCTCCACCCATCTCCGCCCGTCTTTGCCCTTCTCCGCCCGTCTTTGCCCTTCTCCGCCCCCCTTTCCCATTCTCCGCCCCCCCTTGCCTTTCTCCGATATTCTCCTCCTTTTTCCACTGGTCTTTGCCCTTCTCCTCCCGTTTTTGCCCTTCTCTGACCTTCTTTGACTTTCTCCGAGCTTCTCCGATATTTTCTGATCTATTTTGAACTTCTCTGAGTTCTACAACCTTCTCTGAGATTCTTTTACCTTCTCCGACCTTCTCTGTCCTTCTACGATCTTCTCCGACCTTATCTGATCTTCTCCGACTTCTTTGACATTCTCTGAACTTCTTTGATCTTTTCCAACCTTCCTTTACCTTCTCTGACATTCTTTGACCTTCTCAGATCTTCTCTGACCTTCTTTGACCTTCTCCAAACTTCTCTGACCTTTTCTGATGTTCTTTGACCTTCTCCAAATTTCTCCTTCCTTCTCCAAATTTCTCCGAACTTCTTTGACCTTCTCCGAACTTCTTTGACCTTCTCTGACTTTGTTTGATATTCTCTGAACGTCTTTGACTTCCTACCGCCTTCTTCGAACTTCTTTCCCATTCTCCGACATTCTTTGAACACCTCTGAACTTCTTCGACCTTTTCCGTACTTCTGCGAAATTCTCCACCCTTCTCCAACCTCTTTTTACATTCTCCAAGCTTCTTTGAACTTCTCCGACATTCTCCGATGTTCTTTGACCTTCTCTGATCTTCTTTTATCTTGTCAGACATTCTTTGACTTTCTCCGAACTTCTCCAACCTCTCCAACCACCTTTGACCTTCTCCTACCTTCTTTGACGTTCTCCGACCTTCTTTGACATTCTCTGACCTTCTCCGACCTTCTCAGAAATTGTCTGAATGTCTTTATACTTCTCCAAACTTCTCTGACCTTCTCTGACCTTCTTTGACTGTCTCAGACCTTCTCAGAACTTCTCCAACCCTCTTTTCCCTTCTCTAAACTTCTCCAATCTTCTCTGACCTTCTTTGACCTTCTCCGACCTTCATTGACCTTCTCTGACCTTGTCTGACCTTCTCCGACCTTCTCTAAACTTCTTGGAACTTCTCCAACATTCTCTGACCTTCTCTGAACTTCTTTGACTTTCTCTGAACTTCTTTGAACTTCTCCGCCCTTCTATGAACTTCTCCGACCTTCTCCGACCACTTTTGAACTTCTCTGACTTTCTTTGAGCTTCTCTGACCTTCTTTGACCCTCTCCAAACTTCTCCCACCTTCTCCTACCTTCTTTGACCTTCTCTGAACTTCCTTTCCCTTCTCCGAAGTTCTTTGTCCTTCTGTGACGTTCTCCGACCCTCTTTGACCTTCTCTGACCTTCTTTGACCCACTCCAACCTACTCGAAACTTATTTGATCTTCTCTGATATTCTCTGACCTTCTTTTACCTTCTCTGACCTTCTCTGACCTTCTACGACCTACTCCAGACTTCTTTGATCATCTCTGACCTTCTCTGACCTTCTTTAACCTTCTCTGACCTTCTTCGACCTTATCTGACCTTCCTGGAATTTCTCTGGCCTTCCCCAACTTGCTTTCACCTTTTCTGACCTTCTCCAAAATTCTTTGACATTTTTTGACCTTCTCCCAAATTTTCCTACCTTCTCCAACCTTCTTTGACCTTCTCTGACTTTCTCCAACCATCTTTGACATTTTCCGAACTTCTCCAATCTTCTCTGACCATCTTTATACTTCTCCAACTTTCTTTGACCTTCTCCAAATTTCTCCTAATGCTTTGTCCTTCTGTGACCTTCTCCAAACTTCTCCGCCCTTCTCCGCCTTTCTTTGACCTTCTCTGACCTTCTTTGACCTTCTCTGACCTTCTTTGACCTTCTCCGACCTTCTCTGATCTTCTCCGACCTGCTTTGACATTCCCCAACCTTCTTTGACCTTCTCTGAACTTCTTTGACCTTCTCTGATCTTCTTTTCCTTTATCTGACCTTCTCCGAACTTCTCCGACCTTCTTTGACATTCTCCGACCTTCTCCAACCACCTTTGAACTTCTCTGAACTTCTCCGATCTTCTCCAACTGTCTTTATCTTTCTCCAACCTTCTTTGACCTTCTCCGAGCTTCTTTGACCTTCCCTGAACTTCTTTGACCTTCTCCAAACTTCTTTGAACTTCTCTGCCCTTCTATGAGCTTCTCCGACCTTCTCCGACCACTTTTGAACTTCTCTGACTTTCTTTGAGCTTCTCTGACCTTCTTTGACCCTCTCCAAACTTCTCCGACCTTTTGACCTTCTCCGATCTTCCTTTCCCTTCTCCGAATTTCTTTGTCCTTCTTTGATATTCTCTGACCCTCTTTGACCTTCTCTGACCTACTCTGGACTTATTTGATCTTCTCCAACCTTCTCTGACTTTCTTTTACCTTCTCTGACACTCTTTGACCTTTTCTGACCTTCTTTGACCTTCTCCGATCTTCTCCAAACTTTTCCGACCTTCTTTGATCTTCTCTGTCCTTCTTCAACCTTCTCTGACCTTCTTTGACCTTCTCTGACCTTCCTTGAATTTCTCTGGCCTTCTCCCACCTGCTTTCACCTTCTCTGAACTTCCTCGACCTTCTCTGACCTTCCTTGAATTTCTCTTGCCTTCTCTGACCTGCTTTCACCTTTTCCAACCTTCTTTGACCTTCTCTGAACTTCTTTGACTTTTTTTGACCTTCTCCGATATTTTCCTACCTTCTCCGATCTTCTCCGACCTTCTACAAAATTCTTTGACCTTCTCCGACTTTGTCTGACCATCTTTGACCTTCTCTGATCTTCTCTGACCGTCTTTATACTTCTCCAACATTCTCTGACCTTCTCTGACCGTCTTTATACTTCTCCAACCTTCTCTGACCTTCTCCGACCTTCTTTGACTGTCTCTGACCTTCTCTGAACTTCTCCGACCTTCTCCCAAGTTCTTTGCCCTTCTCCCACCTTCTTTGCCTATCTCTGATCTTCTCTGACCTTCTCCGACCTTTTCCGAAATCCTTTCAACTTCTCCGACCTTCTTTGACCTTCCCTGAATTTCTTTGACCTTCTCCGACCTTCTTTGAACTTCTCCAACCTTCTCCGGTCTTGCAGACCTTCTTTGAAATTCTCCAAACTTCTCCGACCTTCTTTTACTTTCTCTGATCTTCTCTGCCCTTCTATGAACTTCTCCGACCACTTTTGAACTTCTCTGACTTTCTTTGAGCTTCTCTGACCTTCTTTGACCCACTCGAAACTTCTCCAACCTTCTCCTACCTTCTTTGACCTTTTCCGATCTTCCTTTCCCTTCTCTGAATTTCTTTGCCCTTCTTTGACCTTCTCTGACCCTCTTTGACCTTCTCTGACCCTCTTTGACCTTCTCTGACCTTCTCCGACCTAATCTGACCTTCTCTGACCTACTCTTAACTTCTCCGACCTTCTCCGAAATTCTTTGCCCTTCTCCCACCTTCTTTGCCCTTCTCCCACCTTCTTCGCCCTTCATTTCCCTTGTCCGACCTTCTTTGTAGACCTTGTAGTTGTAGAGAGCAATGAGGTCTCCCCTCAGCCTCCACTTCTCCAGGCTAAACAAGCCCAGCTCTCTGAGCCATTTCTCATAAGGTCATGTGTGTACATAAAAAAGAGCTGACTTGTTTCAGAGGATCTAGGAGCCCTACAGACAGACAGAGGATTATTCAAAAGAGCAAGGACTAGCACAAAAATTCAGAAATAGCAAGAGATGAAAAGGGGAGTGTCAAGATACAGAGTGAATGGAAAAAATAGAACAGCAACAGTGAGCAATACAAAGGGATAGAGAAAGAAAGAGAGATAGAAAGAGAAAGAAAAGCAAGGCATTTGCAGGTGCAGAGAAAGAACAAACTACAAGGATCAAGCCAGTGAAATTGTGGGGGAACAGAATGAGGAACGCAGATTGGGACAAAGATGGAAAAGGAAAAAAAAAGTATGGGGGGAGAACAGATACTGAAGACTGGGGGGGGGGAAGAGAGAGAAAAGAGCACAGAAAAATTAAAGAGTAGGGGTACAGCGATACCTGGGAACAGGAATTGTAGCAGCACGATAAATGAAAGGAACCAAAAAGTCCAGCTCTAAAATGTTTGTTACCTAGTTCCATCACTGTCACAACTAGCAATGTTGCAGTGACAGCACGCATACTGTTATTTCTTGTAAGGATACTTTCAGACATCTAGTAGTGTTGTTCTAGCTGAGAATGTAAGGCAGAGTTAATAAAACACAGCTCCTCCTCAGGCACTATTTATACCTGTGAGGGCTTCACCACACCCCAGTCACAGGTGGTGGGCGGGAAGGCCCAGGGGGTATATAAGCCACAGGCCTTGCCTCTGGAGGTCATTTAGGTTGTGGTTTATCCTTGAGATTAGAGTTTTGCTGCTGTTTCCATTCATTGTAGCTTTTTAGGCAGATTAAGGTAGTTGGGTAAGTGGTGGTTTTTGGCTTTTTTAGTTTTTTTTTTCTTTTTGTTCTTCTAAAGAAGCAGAGGCGTCTGTTGGAGGTATGAGCTTTGGAAGAGTCCAGGCGAAGCAGCACATACAGGTGTAACTATGGGGCTTTTTTGTCAGTTATTTTTGATTGGGTGTTGGAGGGGGCAAGATGTTTTTGATTTCCTTCTTTTTTTTTTTTCTGGGTGCTTTGCCTCAAGTTTTTGGTTATGGGATGATTTGTTGTTGTTCCTCATTCTGTGTGGCATGATGTATTGGCCCTAGGGGCTCTGCAGTTTGTAATGGGCACCTCGTGGGTGATAATAATCTGGAATGAAGTTTGTTGGCCTAGGGTAGGAAGTAGAGTCTGTGGGTTGGTGGAAGATAGAAGGGGCCAGGGGAGCCCTGGGAAGGGCTCAGGAGCACAGCTCCCAAGGAACAGCAACACAGAAGGGTCAGGGGGGTTAAAATATACGGCAGGTCCTGTTAAGAAGGAGCCGGGTTCCTTCTCTGATACTTCAGGGGTAGAAAAGGGCTTTAATGGTTTGGGGAAAGGGAGATGGGTTCATCAGTCTTTCTTGGGTCAGTTTGGTGGTCAGATGCTAGTGCCATTCAGGTGTCTGTTGTTCTAGTCTCTCTGTAGCCAATGAGGTAATGATGAGGTTGAGACACAAGTTGAAAATTATTAGTTACCCTAAGAAATGTCATCTCTAGGGCTTAGAGATCTCTGCTCCCTTATACCTTTTACTTATTGTGTTCCTCAACTAACATCTTTGCGTGCATCCTGTCTCCATCCATCTGAATGTCCAGAGAAGAGTAATGTAGCTGGTGAGGGGGCTGGTGAACAAGCTTTATGAGGAGTGGCTGAGAGAGCTGGGGGTGTTTAGCCTGGAGAAGAGGAGGGTGAGGGGAGACCTCATTGCTCTCTGCAACTACCTGAAAGGAGGTTGTGGAGGGGAGGGAGCTGGCCTCTTCTCCCAAGGGACAGGGGACAGGACAAGAGGGAATAGCCTCAAGCTCTGCCAGGGAAGCTTCAGGCAGTACATCAGGAAAAAATATTTCACTGAAAGGGTTATTGGGAATGGGCAAAGGCTGCCCGAGGAGGTGGTAGAGTCACCTTCCCTGGAGGTGTTTAAAGGATGGGTGGATGAGATGGTGAGGAGCATTGTTTAGTGATTGATAGGAATGTTTGGGCTCAATGATCCAATGGGTCTTTTCCAACCTGGTGATCCTATGAATATCAGAGACCTTGCTACTTAAAGGTATGGACTCTCTGCCTATCTACAGTGCAGGATTCTGCCGCTTGTTTCCCTTTAATTTCTCATGGAAGAGATTGGATATTGTTTTGGCTCGTAACAGTTAGCAGCTGAGCAACTCTTCTTCATCTGGTCTGTGGGCACGCAAGCCTCCCTTATTTAGTAGAGTTTTGGATTTTTCCTGAACTTGCCAGTGAGGTTTGCCCTGTTATTGCTTACAGCGGTTGTTACCTTGTCCCTGTTATCCATTGTGTTTTTTTACGGTCATTGAGTTTCCAATTTAGGTCTTAGAGTAGTCAATCCCACTGTTGCGAGTTTTTCATTGGCTGACTGCCTCTGTAATTCCAGTCTCCATTGCTGTGTGGTGAGTGTCCTGTGTTTTTATGTCTTCTGTGTTAATAATCTTTACTGGGTTTTGATAAGAATATTTTTTTCAAGTTCTTCTTGTTCACTCCTACGACTAAAGTTTGGTTCCTTCCTAAAATGTGGATTTCCGTGGCTCATCTTTCTTTTGTCCTTGGTATCACCACTACTGGTCCTACATCTTAAGTGGTGAGGAGGAGAGGAGAGGTAAGCAGAGGGCACAGAATTTTGGGGTGCTGGTGAGGTAGTCAGGTTTATTCTCATCATTGTGGGGCTGATGGTGAGGAGGAAGTTGAGTATGTCTAGAAGAGCAAAGTGTTCTTTGGCAACATAGTATTTACTTTTGGTTTGGCAGGCACCTTGGGAATGGGAAGAGCATTTGAGATGAGCTGGGTAGTAGGGAGAAGGAGCATGGGGCAGACTTCTCACAGGTGTGAGAGTAATTCTCTGAATTTAATTACCCTGGGTGATAACAGCTGCAGCATCTGACAGAAGAATTGCTGTGGAGCAAGTGAGTGGAAGAACATGGCAGTTAGGCAGAACAAGTTGTCATGTAAGGTGCTGACATTGATCAGTGCAATGCTGGCTGTTGGCACTATTTTAGTTTTCTTGTAGATTGCAAAGTGGATCCTGGCAACTGTAGGATCATTCCAGGAAGCTGATGCTCTTAGAGTTTTTTTTCTGCTGAGGAAGCCTTCTGGTGGTCTGAAAGCGAAGTTGAGGGACGGGGGCAGGGGTGGGGTATGACAGAGGGGAGAAGGCTGGGGATGGCAGGGAGGAGTTTTAAAAGTAGCCTAGGGGAGAGGGCTGTGCGGGAAGTGTCCCCTTTGGGCAGGGAGAGCTGGAGGGTGTTACTTCTCAGCCCAAAGCTGGCACATTCCTGGCAGGGCCGTTCCAGCTTGTCTGTGCCGTGTGCTTTATATTCTGTTTCTCTTTTACGTTTCTTAAGCCTTGATGTCCACTTTGCTTTAAAGGAATGCAGCATATGACTTGAGCAGCATCTCGAGGGTCTTGAATGCCTGTACTCATGGGTACAATACCAATTAGGCACTGTTCTTGTTGCATCATAACCTAAGTGTGGATTGGCTTCACATTTTCAAAGTTTCTAGTCAGCCATCTTTTCCCGTGGCCTTGCAGCCTGTGTTGGTGGCCACAATCGCTAGTCATATATTTTCAAGGATCCCTGTTGACCTGAGACTTCTTCCATGCATCTTGTGCCTTTAGTCATTTAAAAGGTGATCCTTTCACGTACATCCTCCTGGTTTTGGCCACATCCCGTTGTAATGAGGGATCCTTTACGGCATGCCGGACATGCCTCAAGCACCATATCTAGGGTCCTGAATGCTCGTACTCATCAATGCACTGTCGACTGGGCACTGCTTTTCTTGCATCGTGCTCCTGAAGCCGGGATCGTTCTCGTGTTTTGGCACTGTGTTTTTCTGTTCATTTTTCTTGCAGATGCTGAAGAGGAACGCAGTGACTGCAGGATTATTTCTGTTAGCTGATGTGATTTGAGCTGCTTTGTCCAAGGACAGCTTCATTCGTGGCCCTCTGAAAGCTAAATTGAGAGACCGGAGTTGGGAAGCGGGAGGTGGGATGGGGCTAGCAGGCAGGGGTTTGGAAGGTAGCCTAGGCTGTGAAGGGAGAGTCCCCTTTGGGCAGGCGAAGGCAGAGGGGCCCACTTCTCAGCTCAAACCCTGCATGGGCAGGGCAGTTCCAGCCTGTATCTGTTGTTGTCTAGTTTGTGTAGTCACCGTGCCATCTCCGAAATTTTCTGCAGGTCTTGATGTTGTCTTTTGTGCTCAGGGCATGGTGGGCGTGCCTTGGGTGCCATGTCTAGGGTCCCAAATGCTCGTACTCATCAAGGCAGTGTCGATGGGGCACTGCTTTTCTTTCTTTGCATTTCTAAAGTGTGGATCGCTCTTGTGTTTTAGAAGCATCCCGTCAGCTGTCTTCTGCTGCAGCCTTGCAGCCTGCCTCGCCATGCGGGATAGTTAGTCTTCTGTTTTCCTGGATCCCTGTTCTGGGACTTGTTCCGTCCATCCTCTGCATGTTTAGGACTTTAAAAGGGTTTCTTGCCCGTTCATCTTGCCAGTTGTGGCACCATCTCTTTGGAACCATGCACGGTTCTTCGCTTTTCCAGGGCTACCATAGGTTGTTCCTCGGAGCCCTGTCCATTGCCTTGCCCATTGGCATGCGTGGTCCAGGTGTCCTCCTTGTTGCCGCGACTTTTCTTGTGTTCCCGGTTCACGACGTTGGTCTTATGTGTTGATGTTCTGCGTGTATTTGTGTCTGGTTGGAGCTGCTCTGCCAGGTGTGTAGAGGAGGCGATAAGCGTCAGCAGGGGTATAGTGGCCCGATTGTGTGCTTAACGTTTTGACGTGCCTAGACATTGCAGTCTAGGGGCATCCCTTATTTGCAGATCTAGCAGCCCTCGGTGTGGCGGGTGAGGAGGGTAGTTTCTGCTTGTCTCTGGAGCCACAGAGGGGGTGACCAAAACTGCATGGGAGCAGCCAGTGGAGCAGTAGCGAAGGGGTTTGAATGTCAAGGGAGCGGCAATTAATGTTTGGGTTTGGTTGTGGACTAGCTTTGCTTGGCTGTAATGTGCAGTAGAGTCTTGGAATTCTTAGGGCGTTGCTGAGCATCAGGGTGACTTCTTTGCTGTTGTGTTTTTCAGACGTAGCGGGCTGACCTGTGTGCCGAGGGGCACGGATGGAGTTGCGTGCAGTTAGTGTGCCATAATGAGGTGAGTTTGCTGTGGTGTTGGTAGGGAAATGTAACCGTGGCTGTATGATCAGTTACCGTGTGTTGGTTTTGTTCAATGAAGTTACAATCATCCTTGCTGTTTGTATATTCCAGGTGGAGCTGAAGCCTCAACACAACCACAGAAGATGAGGCAAGCCGGGCATCTGAGCAGTCAAGGTAATGCAGTGGAGATAGGTGTTGCTTGGGGCAGCCTGTGCTTTAGTGTAGTACAAAAGCATGCTTTTTCTGTGGCAGGTGCCAAATGCAGCCTCAGAGGGGTGAAGCTTCTTGCTGATGTGTGGTCTGAGAGGTGAGGAGGTTGTTGTTCAAATAGGTGTGTTAGAGCCCTGTAGTACGCAGCAACTCCATTGAGCATTGGCCTTTGGTTTTGTAGATGCTGTGTGGTCCACTTTTAGAATGCAAAGAGCAGTTGAGGTGAACAGGGGAGTAGAGAGATGGAGCACGGGACTGATTTCTCAGAAGTGCAATAGTAAATTTTCCATCTGTCTACCTGAAGTACCCCAGGTGATGATGACTGCAGCATCCAATGTTTGAATTGGCATCAAATAGGTGAGCAGAATGCCTTGGCAGTTTTGAAGTGGGTGTAGTACAAGATGTTGGCAGTGAGCAGTGTGATGCTGACTTGGCACTGTGTTTTCTGTATGTTTTTGTTTTTTTTTTTTTTTTTGCAGATTATTGTCCAGGACAATGTGAGAGTGCAGGATTTTTCCAGTTAGTTGATGCAGTTTGGGTTTTTTCTGCCAAGGATATCTTCAGGCCCTCGGTCCTCAGAAAGTTAAGGGGGCTGTGGTTTTGGTCCGGGAAGAGGGCAGAATGTTGAGAATGGCAGGGAAGGGATTTAGCCTAGGGTAGAGGGTTGTGCAGGAAGAGTGCACCTTGTTACACGTTTGGAGAGGGGTTTAATTTTCAGCCCCAAGCTAGCGTGTACCAGGCAGGGCAGTTCCAGCCTATATCTGTCTTGTTGTTTAGACTGTGTAGATTCTGCTGTGTCTTAAATCTTCTGCAGGTCTTGATGTCATCTTTGCATTTGCTCCACGTGTCATCTCTAGACTCTTGGATGTCTGTTCTTAGTAAGGTGCTGATCAGGCGCTGCTTTTCTTGCTTTCTGATCTTCATGTACAGGTAGGTCTTGCATTTTGGCAATTTCTGGTCAGTTGCCTATTGCGTAGGCATCACAGGACACGTTAGCATCCTCAGCCCTTATTGTTCCATTTTCTTAAATCCCTGTTCTGACACTTCCTCCATACGTACTCTGTTTTGAGGTCTTTAAGAAGGGCTCACCCTTGCATCCTTCTAGTTGTGGCTATGGCTCTTAAAGGGGCCATAGTCTTCCATTTTTCAAGGGCTGACATAATCTTTCTTGCAGCTCCCTACATCTTGTTGCCCAATGCCAGCCCTCTTTTGAGAGTCATTCTTACCAAGTTTCCTTTTTGTTTCTCCATCCTGTCATTGGTTTTCTGTGCAGAGTCAGTCTGGGCACGTTTGAATCTGGCTGGAGCTGCTCTGCCTGAGCTAAGGAAACGGTAGTTAGCAGAAGAATAGCAGTGAAATTCTATCTTTACATATACCCGTCTAGTTAGGCTTTGAAGGGCGAGATGATACGGTGCATTCCAGAGCAAGTAGCCATAGATACATGGGGTGAGGAGAATCATTTTTGGTCGGTTATGCAGCCACAGAGGGAATGACCAAAGCCATCTCAGATATAATGTTGGAGTGTCGGTAGAGCAGTTTAAATTCTTGGGGCAATAAATCTGGTGTGTATGGTTGTTAAGATTTGATTTTATCTTTTTTTTTTTTTCTGCCTGGCTGTTGTGTGAAGAAGGGTTGGCATTCCTGAATCAAAACAGTGTGTGGAATTGTTTAGTTACTATCGAGTCTGGGGGTAAGTTATTGAATGTTGAGTTCTACAGGTGCAGAGGCATCGGGTCTGGCAGCAAGGGGTGACAATTGAACTGGGGGTAGATTCCCATAGCCAGGTGGGTTGGCTGCCGAGTCAACAGTTAGATATGACTTGTACCTACATTACCTACAAACGCCAGCTAGTAATTTTGTTTGGGTTTTATTTTTTGTCTTTCAAGATGCAATGAGCATCGTTGTCATTTATGATGTTTTTGTCATCTGTGTCTATTGTGACATCATTGTTATATATGGTGTGTGTCGTGTGTGTCTGTTTTGACATCTTTGTCATTTTTAATGTCTGTGTCGTCTCTGTCATCATTCTCGTGTCTGTGTCGTCTGTTTCTATTGTGAAATCACTGTCATTTATAATGTCTGTGTTGTATGAGTCGTCATTTTCGTGTCTGTCTGTGCCTATTGTGACATCATTCTCATATATAGTGAGTGTCGTGAGTGTCGTGTGTGTCTATTTTGACATCGTCATTTATAATGTCTGTGTCGTCATTTTCGTGTCTGTCGTCTGTGTCTATAGTGACATCATCGTCGTTTAGTGACGGAGACCAGCTCACAGGGACGTCTAAGAGAGACAAGACGGACTACTGCTCTGGTGGCAAGTAGCAAATCTTTATTCCTCAACCAGAGTTTTTATACTCTCCTGGGAGAGCTTGTCAGTTTCTACCAAGCTTGAGTGCACTGTTTACATTACGGCTATTTTTACCGTGAGAATACAAGTTATTTAAGTTCTACAAGTGAGGGACTACGTGTCTGTTCAAGGATTCACACATTCTTCTGTTTGTGCTGGTCTTATCTTAGACCTGCAGGTGTTCTTGAAATATATTTAACTCGGGCCCTGGAATGATGAGAAACTAAGCATGTTGCCAAGAGCCCTGATAGTCCACAACCTCCCTTTCAGGAGGAGCAGCTTTGTTGTTGGCATGATATTCTGTTCCTGACCCTTTCAGGCCAGACAGAATATTGCTCTCCAGGCTCTTGGCTTTCATTATTCTGTCTTTGACCCTTTCAGGCCCCCAGAATGTCTAATAGTTCTCCTCATTCCACCCTTTCTTATTTGTTAAATTGAAAGTGGTATTGGCTTGTCTCTAATATGTTCCAATTTAATTTTTCTCAAATCTATTATTAATTGTCGGAATTGTTTTATGATAAGTCTTAGTACATATGGACAGACAAGTAGTCCCAACAAGATTAAAACAGCAATTATTATCAGGCCATAAATCCCTTGTTTGAAAGATTCAAAAGACGGAAAACAGATTTTAAAGCATTGACAAAAGTTTCTGTCTGTTCAGCTACAGATAGATCTATCTTATGAGAATTTAACATATCTTGAATATGTTGCCTCAATTCACCCAGGTCCAAGGAAGTATTGGCATTATCCCAAATGCCTTGTAAGTGACTTTGGATTTTCTGCCATGAGAATACAGTGCAATTATATTTCACTGGAGTTACACAAATAGTACGATACTTTGCATGGCACAAAAGGGATTCTCGAGTTGCTAAGATCTGCAATTGTCTCCCCATAATATCAACAGTATCTTTAAGCGAATTCAAACATAGTTCAATTTTCTCATCCCAATTGATTTGATTTTGGAATGCCTTTGATATGTTTATTGATACCTCATTGACATACGTGGCTGTTTGAATACTTGTGGTCAAAGAAATGGAGGCTACTGTTGTTACAGTAATAGCAGTAATTAAGGCTGTAATTCCTGCTATTATTAGTCCAATCATTCTCTTATGCCGGTGCATGAGTTGCTGGGTTGCCTTTTCCAATATTTCTGATCCTCTATCTGCATACCAGTTTTGCGATAGATTGACAGGTAAATATACATAATCAGGCTGTTTTACCAATAAAAAAGAATCACTAGTGCTGTTTATGCAATTGGAAATTTGACAATTGGTACAATTAATTGTATTATTAATAATGGTCAACATTCCACTTAGGAACGCATAAGGTTCTGGAACACAAGCCCGCATATAAAACTCAATGACATTTTGTGTCTCTCCCATTGCCCATACTGATCCTATTTGAGTCCATGTAATATTTAGGGGTTTTTTGCCTTAACTTTTCCCATGGCGGCAACAGCCTTCCATAGATTAGAATAGAATGTACGATTATTTTTTGTCCATATTCCAGAAACTAAATTTATTGGCCGCAATTGCTTATTAATTATATTCCAGTCACATAGAGATGTATTTGAACATGTTGTTTCATTAGCGTGACACACTCTCCAAGATGGTGCAAAATCCATCTGTGGAGGAGATAAATTTCGACATGGGGGAATATGCGGAGGGGGTACTCCAGAACCTTTACTTCCATTCGTAAGATTTGGATGATAAAAATCTAAAGCCCAATGAATCCTTGCCGACACATCAGTATCCCAATCATGCTGAACAATCACTTCTTCACACAATAATTCAGTATGATTAGTTTGAAAACACATTGGATTTCCATCTATTTTTCCAGAAAAGTTAAAGTTTGCTGAAAAGGCCATAATATGTTTATCAGAATATTGTCCCATAAATATAGTCTGATTATTGTATACAGGTATGTCCACTGGTTCTTCCCATGTGACTGGATGGATAACAGGAGGATTGGGGACAAAAGCCCAATAGGTTTCTGCCTTACATCCGTGTTGTATCAGCCATAGGGTGCTCAGCAGCATTGCTACCAACCGGATCCTCGTCTCCCAGTCTCTGCTCAACGACAGTCTTTTCATTCGTCTCCACAGCTTTCCCATTTTTGTTTTTGGCATGTCGGACGCACCGTTCTGGAATCCACCGGGGTGAGGTTTCATCTGTTGGAAAAACACAAACATACCCTCTGCCCCAGATTAGTACCAGATCAGGACCACGTATTTTTCCATCCATTGGATCTTTCCAATATATCTCAGGCTTATTGTTATTTTTATAATCCCAATGTCTGTCAGCAGCAGACTGACCATCTTCATCCAATGTTAAAAAATTCAGAACAAATAAGGCATGTGATAATAAGGAAAATGGGGTATCCTTTATTCCCCATGTCCCCCTTTTTAGTTTATTAATTTGAGTTTTTAGAAGGTGATTGTATTTCTCAACTATACCTTGTCCTTGCGGGTTATACGGAATGCCTGTCTTGTGTTGAATAGAAAATTGTTGACAAAAGGTTTTGAATCCTTGACTAATGTAGGCAGGGCCGTTGTCAGTTTTTATCGTTTTCGGAATCCCCATAACACTAAAGCAATGAAGTAAATGTGTACATACATGCGATAATTTCTCCCCTGACAGAGCAGATGCAACGGAAAAATGTGAGAAAGTGTCTATGGTGACATGAACATACGCAAGTTTCCCAAAAGCTGGAATATGAGTAACGTCCATTTGCCATAAATCATTAGGCAACAAGCCTCTAGGGTTAACGCCGTAGTGAGGGGCAGGCAGTAATGGAGCACAAGAGGAGCAATCTTTAATGATCAATCGTGCTTGTTCTCGTGTAATATTACACATTTTTCTTAAGGTACGGGCAGATAAGTGATGTAATTCATGGAGTTGTTTAGCCTTACATATATTATATACTTGCGGTTTTGTCAGATCATCAGCTAATTGATTGCCTTGTGCCATAGGACCAGGCAGGTTAGAATGACTACGAATGTGCCCCACAAAAACCGGGCAGTCCCTTTGTAGCAACAGGGACTGTATAAGACTTAAGTGCTGTTGAATGAAAGTTAGTTTAGAATGTATCATCGGTACTGTTTCAAGCATACACAGAGCCTGTACAATATACAAACTATCAGTAATAATGTTCAAAGGTTGCGCATATTTCAGTAATGCCTGGTAAACAGCATATAGTTCAGCCATTTGTGCAGAAACATCCTGTAAAATCCAAACAAAATGATCAGGTGGTGATAATAGTACAGCACGACCATTTGAAGATCCGTCAGTATATACAGTCAAAGCATCCTGTAAAGGTGCTTGTTTTACAATTTTGGGAAAAACAATAAAGTGATATGTTGCAAAACTGAGTAATTTGTTTAATGGGTACTTGTTAGATATTTCTCCTGGAAAATTTGCAAGGGATAAGGCAAAGTCATCCATCATATTGAGCAACCATGTAATTTGATCAGGTTTATAAGGCAAGATTATTTTTACTGGCTCTTTTCCAAGATAAGTTATACTTAATTTTCGACCTTGTTGCACACACTCTGCAACTTTATGGGGGTATGATTTTAAGACAACATTCTGACCATGATGGCCATGAATCCAACAGAGGATTCCATCCTGATACAATACTCCTGTAGGGGATAATTTAGTGGGACGAATAATTAATTCCCAAGGCTTATTTATGTCAGCGTAATTTAATCTCGCATCTGTCATGGCCTTTTCTACTTTTGTCAAGGCTTGAGAGGCTTCCTCAGTCAGGCCACGAGGGGAATTAGGGTCAGGGTTTCCTTCCAATATCTTAAATAAAGGGCTGAGGTCTGAAGTGGTGAGTTTCAGAAACGGCCGTATCCAATTGATGTCACCTAAAAGTTTTTGGAAATCATTCAAGGTTGTTAATTGTCGTACTGAAAGAGCAATTTTCTGTGGTGCAAAATACTTAGGATACAATTGAAATCCTAGGTATTTAAAAGGAAAAGTTCGCTGTATTTTATCTTGGGCTATCTTCAGCCCATTTCGCTCTAATTGTTGTTCCATATGAGAATAGGCTGCTGTCAGTAATTCCACAGATTCAGCAAGCAGCCAACAAAATATCATCCATATAGTGAATGCAAATTAATGTTGGAAAACACAATCTAGTTTGTTCAAGACTTTTGTTTACAAATTTCTGACATAAAGTGGGACTATTAGCCATATCTTGAGGTAAAACTTTCCATTGATATCGGTCCATAGGTTCACTGTAATTGACAGAAGGAACGCTGAAAGCAAATCTCTGGCAATCATCGGGATCTAACAATATTGTATAAAAACAGTCCTTTAAATAAATTATTATTTTCTGATAATTTGGTGGTATTGCCATAAGGCTAGGTAGCCCAGGTTGCAGAGCACCCATAGGATGCATGGTCTTATTTACTGCCCGAAGATCTTGCAATAATCTCCATTTACCTGTTTTCTTTTTCACTACAAATATAGGAGAATTCCATGGAGAAGTAGATGGTTCAATAACGCCATGACTGGGTAAATGGATGTCAATACTTTCTGGATAATCTATTAGATCTACTTATAAATTCAAAATATTTGCTATGTCTGAGTCTATTGTGACATCCTTGTCATTTATAATATATGTCTTCTGTGTCGTCTGTGTCTATTGTGACATCATTGTCATTTATAATGTCTGTCATCTGTGTCTATTGTGATGACATTGTCATTTATACTGACTCTCTAATCTGTGTCTATTGTGACATCTTTTTCATTTTTAATGTCTGTGTCATCTGTGTCTATTGTGAAATCATCTGCGTCGTCTCTGTCTATTGTGACATAATTGAAATTTATAATATCTCTGTCGTCTGTGTCATCTGAATCGTCTGTCTATTGTGATATAGTTTTCATTTATAATGTCTTTGTCGTCTGTGTCTATTGTGACATCATTTTCATTTGTAATGTATGTGTCGTCTGTGGCGTCTGTTTCTATTGTGATAAATTATTCTTTAACAATGTCTTTCTTGCATATCTCGTCTCTGTCCTCTGTGTCGTCTGTGTCTAGTGTGACATCATTGTGTTTTATAATGTCTGTGTCCTCTGTTTCTATTGTGACATCATTGTCATTTATAATGTCTGTGTCGTTTGTGTGTGTTGTGACATCATTGTCATTTAATAAGGGAAGCAGGATGCATGTAAGTCCTATACCACTGGTTTTATAGTTTATATTTTTTTTTGAATTGACGGCCTCCACATGCCCTATGAACATGCCATGATTATTTTTCTGATCTTACGCATTTATATATCAGATATATTTTTCTCAGGTTTTGAGACAAAAAAGAGGGAAAGAAAAGGAAACGAATAAATGAAAATATTTAAACACACTCTGGGTGCCTTAACTGCCAACTTTAAAGGTTGGGCTTGATGACCCGGTGGGTCTCTTCAGACCTGGTTGTTCTATGATTCTATGATTTATAAAGTCTGTGTCTTCTGTGTGGTCTCTCGTGTGTGTTTATTTTGACATCATTTTCATTTATAATATCTGTGTTGTCTGTGTCATCTGTATCGTCTGTGACATCTGTGTCTTACGTGACATGGATTTCATTTATAACATCTGTTTCGTCTTTGTCGTCTGTGTGTATTTTGACATCATTTTCATTTATAATGTCTGTGTTGTCTCTGACGTCTGTGTCTATTGTGACATCGATGTCATTAATAATAAATGTGTGTATGTGTCGTCTGTGTCTATTGTGACATCTTTGTCATTTCTAATGTCTGTGTCGTCTGTGTTGTCTCTGTCTATTGTGACATCATGGTCATTTATAATGTCTATGTTGCATGTCTCGTCACTGACCTCTGTGTCGTCTGTGTCGTTTGTGTCTATTGTGACAACATTGTCGTTTATAAGGTATTTGTCGTCTTTGTCCTCTGTGTCTATTTTGACAACATTGTCATTTATATTGTCTGTTAAGTCTGTGTCTATTGTGACATCATTTTCATTTTTAGAGTCTGTGTTGTGTGTGTCGTCTTTGTCTATTGTGACATCATGGTCATTTATAATAGGAGTGTCATATGTGTCATCTGTGTTGTCTGTGTCTATTGTGACATCATTTTCATTTATAATGTCTTTGTCCACTGTGTCGTCTATGTCGTCTCACGTCTGTGTATAGTGACATCATTGTCATTTATAATGTCTGTGTCATCTCTGTCTGTTGTGACATCATTGTCTTTTAAGTAAGGGAAGCAGGATGCATGTAAGTCCTATACCTTTGATTTTATAGTAGATATTTTTGTCTGTTTGATGGCCTCCACATGCCCTGTGAAAGTGCCATAATTATTTATCTGATCTTGCGCATTTATGTATCAGATATATTTTTCTCAGTTGTTGAGAGAAAAAGGGGGAAAGAAAAGGAAATGAATAAATGAAAATATTTAAACACACTCTGCGTTCCTTAACTGCCAACTTTAAAGGTTGGGCTCGATGACCCGGTGGTCCTCTTCCAACCAGGTTATTCTATGATTCTATGATTTATAACGTCTGTGTCGCCTCTGTGGTCTCTTGTCTGTGTCTATATTAATATCATTTTCATTTATAACATCTGTGTCATCTGTGTCGTCTATGTGTATTGTGACATCATTTTCATTCCTAATGTCTGTGTCGTCACTGTGGTCTCTTGTCTGTGTCTATATTAATATCATTTTCATTTATAACATCTGTGTCATCTGTGTCGTCTATGTGTATTGTGACATCATTTTCATTCCTAATGTCTGTGTCGTCACTGTCGTCTTTGTCATTAATGTCATCTCTCATATGTGTTTATTGTGACTTCATTTTCATTTATAATGTCTATGTAGTCTGTGTCGTCTCTGTCTATTTTGACATCTTTGTCGTTTATAACGTCTGTGTCGTCTGTGTCTATTGTGACATCATTTTCATTTCTAGTGTCTGTGCCATCTGTGTCATCTGTGTCTATTGTGACCTCGTTTTCATTTATTATGTCCATGTCATGTGTTATCTGTGTTGTTTGTGTTTATTGTGACATCGTTTTCATTTATAATGTCTTTGTTGCATGTGTCGTCTGTCCTCTGTGTTGTCTCTGTCATTTTTGTCTATTGTGACATCATTGTCATTTATAATGTCTCTGTCTTCTGTGTCGTCTATCTCGTTTCTCGTCTGTGTCTATTGTGATATCATTGTCACTTATAATGTCTGTGTCCTCTGTGTCTGTTGTGACATCATTGTCATTTATAAAGTCTCTGTGATGTGTGTCGTCTGTGTCTATTGTGACATCATTGTCATTATAATTTCTGTGTCGTCTTTGTCTTCTGCTTCATCTCTCGTCTGTGTCTATTGTGACATCATTTTCATTAATAATTCTTTGTCGTCTATGTCGTCTGCGTCATCAGTGTCTATTGTGACATCATTGTCATAAATAATGCGTCAGTCTTCTGTGTATTCTCTGTCTTCTGTCTACTGTGACATCACTGTCATTTATAATGTTTTGACATCTGTATCTTCTGTCATCAGTGTCTGTTGTGACATCTTTGTCATTTATAAAGTCTGTGTCTTCTGTGCCATCTGTGTCTATTGTGAAATCATTTTTATTTATAATGTCTGTTTCCTCGTTGTCATCTTTATCATCTGTGTTGTCTTTGACATCTGTGTCTATTGTTACATCAGTGTAATTTATAATGTCTGTGTTGTCTGTGTCATCTCTGTCTATTGAGACATCATTGTCATATAAAATATCTGTGTCGTCTGTGTTGTCTGTGACATCTGTATTTATTGTGACATCATTGTCATTTATAATGTCTGTCGTGTGTGTCTATTGTGACATCGTTGTCATTTATAATGCCTGTGTCTTTTTGTCATCTGTGTCGTCTGTGTCGTTTGTCGTCTGTGTATATTGTCACATATTTTCATTTATAATGTCTTGTTGTATGTCATCTGTCTCTATTGTGACACATTGTCTTTTAAAATGACAGTGTCGTCTGTGTATATTGTGACAAAATTATCATGTATAATGTCTGTCGGCAGTGTTGTCTGTGTCTATTGTGACATCATTGTTATTTATCATGTCTGTGTCGTCTGTTCCTATTGAGAATCTATTGTCATTTATAATGTCTTTGTCGTCTATGTCTATTGTGCCAACTTTTTCATTTATAATGTCTGTGTTGTCTCTGTCGTCAGAGTCTATTGTGACATCATTGTCATTTATAATGTCTGTAACTGGTGTGTCGTCTGTGTTTATTGTGACATCATTGTCATTTATAATGTCCGTGTCGTCTGTGTCAATTTTGACCTCATTCTCATTTATAATTTTTGTGTCGTCTGTGTTTATTGTGAGATCATTGTCATCTATAATGTCTGTGTTTTCTTTGTCTATTGTGACATTATTTTCATTTACAATGTCTGTGACGTCTGTGTCTATTGTGACATCATATTCATTTACAATGTCTGTGTCATCTGTATCGTCTCTGTCTATTGTGACATCCTTGTCATTTATAATGTCTGTGTTTTCTGTGTAGTCTTTCGTCGGTGTCGTCTGTGTCTATTTTGATATCATTGTCATTTATAATGTCTGAGTTGTATGTGTCGTCTGTGTGTATCGAAACATCTTTGTCATTTATAATGTCTGTGTCGTCTGTGTCTATTGTGACATCATTGTCATTTAAAATCTCTGTGTAGTCCGTGCTGTCTGTGTTGTCTGTGTATTCAGACGGCATTTTCATTTATTATGTCTGTGTCCTCTGTGTCTGTTATGACATAATTTTAATTCACAGTGTCTGTGTCGTCTCTGTTTTCTGTGTCGCCTGTGTCTATTGTGACATCATTGTCATTTATAATGTCTGTGTTGTCTTTGTCGTCTGTGTAATCTGTGTCTGTTGTGGCATCCTTGTAATTTATAATGTCTGAGTCGTCTGTGTTGTCTACGTCTATTCAGACGGCATTTTCATTTATAATGTCTGTGTTGTCTATGTCGTCTGTGTCTATTGTGATATCATTGTCATTTATAATGTCACAGAATCACAGAATCACCAGGTTGGAAGAGACCCACTGGATCATCAAGTCCAACCATTCCTATCAAACACTAAACCATATCCCTCAGCACCTCATCCACCCTTACCTTAAACACCTCCAGGGAAGGTGACTCAACCACCTCCCTGGGCAGCCTGTTCCAGTGCCCAATGACCCTTTCTGTAAAGAATTTTTTCCTAACGTCTAGCCTAAACCTCCCCTGGCGGACCTTTAGGCCATTCCCTCTTGTCCTGTCCCCTGTCACATGGAAGAACAGGCCAGCACCCTCCTCTCCACAACCTCCTTTCAGGTAGTTGCAGAGAGCAATGAGGTCACCCCTCACCCTCCTCTTCTCCAGGCTAAACAACCCCAGCTCTCTTAGCCGCTCCTCATAAGGCCTGTTCTCCAGCTTTGTTGCTCTTCTCTGGACCCGTTCCAGAGCCTCAACACCCTTCTTGTGGTGAGGGGCCCAGAACTGAACACAGGATTCAAGGAGCGGTCTCACCAGTGCCGAGTACAGAGGGAGGATAACCTCCCTGGACCTGCTGGTCACACCATTTCTGATACAAGCCAAGATGCCATTGGCCTTTTTGGACAATGTCTATGTTGTCTGTGCCGTCTGTGTGTATTGTGATATCATTGTCATTTATAATGTCTGTGTCGTCTGTGTCTTTTTTGACATCATTGTCAAATATATTGTCTGTGTCATCTTTCTCGTCTTTGTCTATTTTGCCATCATTGTCACTAATAATGTCTGTGTTGTTGGTGTCGTCTATGTCTATTGGGACATCACTGTCATTTATAATGTCTGTGTCGTCTATGTCGTCTGTGTCTATTGTGACATCGCTGTCATTTATGTCTGTGTCGTTTTTATCTATTGTGATATCATTGTCATTTATAATGTCTGTGGCATCGGTGTCGTCAATTTCGTCTGTGTTTTTTGTGTTAATGTGACATCTTTTTCATTAATAATGTCTGTGCCATCTGTGTCATCTATGTCATCCCTGTCATCTGTCTATTGGGACATCGCTGTCATTTATTATGTCTGTGTCATCTGTGTCTTATGTGACATCATTGTATAATATATTGTCTGTGTCATCTGTTTCTATTTTGACATCATTGTCAATTATAATATCTGTGTCTTCTGTGTTGTCTGTGTATATTTTGACATCATTGTCATTAAAAATATCTGTGTCATCTGTGTCGTCTGTATCTTCTGTGTCTATTGTTACATAATTGTCATTTATAATGTCTTTGCCGTCTCTGTCGTCTGTGTGTATTGTGACATCATTGTCATTTTTTATGTGTGTGTCTTCTGTGTCGTCTGTGTCTATTGAGACACCGTTGTCATTTATAATGTCTTTGTCATCTCTGTCTATTTTGACATCATTGTAATTTATAATGTCTGTGTCGTCTGTGTCCTCTTTATTTATTGTGACTTCATTTTCATTTATAATATCTGTGTCGTCTGTGTCTTCTGATTCATCGATGTCGTCTGTCTTCTGTGTCTATTGTGATATAATTGTCATTATGTCTGTGTATTCTGTGTTTTCTGTGTTTATTGTGACATCATTGTAATTTATAATGTCTGTGTGGTGTGTGTCATCTGAGTTGTCTGTGTGTACTTTGACATCATTTTCATTTATAATGTCTGTGTCGTCCTTGTCGTCCCTGTCGTTTTTGTCTGTTGTGACATCATTGTCATTTTTAATGTCGTTGTCACCTCTGTCGCCTGTGTCTATTGAGTCATCACTGTCATTTAAAATGTCTGTGTCGTCTATGCAGTCTGTGTCGGTTTTTTCTATTGTGACATCATTGTCATTAGTTATGTCTGTATTGTCTGTGTCATCTCATTCTATTGTGACATAATTTTAATATATATTGCCTGTGTCATCTCTATCGTTTGTATCGTATTTGTCTATTGTGACTTCATTGTCATTTCTAAATTCTGTTTTCTGAGTTGTCTGTGCCTATTGTGACATCATGTTCATTTATAGTGTCTGTGTTTTCTGTGTCTACTGTGACATCATGCTAATTTTTAATGTCTGTGTCATCTCTGTCTATTGTGACATCATTGTAATTTATAATGTCTGTGTCGTTGGTGTCGTCTGTGTCTATTGTGACATTATTTTCATTGATAATTTCTGTGTCGTCGGTGTTGTCTTTGTCTGTTGTGACATCTTGTCATTTATAATATCTGTGTCATCTGTCTATTGCGACATCATTGTCATTTGTAATGTCCGTGTATTCTTTGTCTACTGTGAAACTATTGTCATTCATAATGTCTGTGTATTCTGAGTCTATTGTGACATCATTGTCATTTATAATGTCTGTGCCGTCTGTGTCTATTGTGACGTCATTGTCATTTATAATGTCTGTGTCATCTGTGTTGTCTGGTCTATTCTGACATCATTGTCATTTATCATGTTTGAGTTGTCTGTGATATTGTGACAACTTTGTAATTTATAATGTCTTTGTCATCTGTGTCAACTCTGTCATCTGTTTCATCTGTATCTCTTGTGACCTAATTGTCATATATAATGTCTGTAGTCAGTGTCATCTGTGTCTATTCTGACATCGTTTTTATATATAATGTCATTGACATCTCTGTTGTCTGTGTCTATTGTGACATCATTATCATTTATAATGTCTGTCGTCTGTCTGTTGTGACATCAATGTCATTTATAATGTTTGTGTCGTCTGTGTCTATTGTGAAACCACTGTCATTTCTAATGTCTGTGTCGTCTGTGTGCCTGTGTATATTGTGATATCATTGTCATATATAATGTCTGTTGTCTGTGTCGTCTCTGTGGTCTGTGTAGTCTCTGTCGCCTCTGTCGTTTCTGTCGTCTGTGCTTATTATGAAATCATTGTCGTTTAAAATATCAGAGTAGTCTGTGTCTAGTGTGACATCATTGTCACTTATAATGTCTGTGTCGTCTGTTTTTGTTGTGACATAATTGTCAATTATAATGTCAGTGTCATTTGTCATTTGTGTCGTCTGTGTTGTCTGTGTCTATTGTGACATCGTCATTTTTAATGTCTTTGTAGTCTGTATCGTCTGTGTCTATTTTGACATCAATGTCATTTATAATGTCTGTGTAGTCTGTATCATCTGTGTCTGTTGTGACATTGTCATTTATAATGTTTCTGTCGTGTATGACTGTTGTGACATCATTGTCATTTATAATGTCTGTCTCGTCTGTGTGGTCTGTGTCATGTGTGTCTATTGAGACATCATTGTTATACGTAATGTCTGTCATGTCAGTGAGGTCTGTGTCATCTGTGTCAATTGTGACATCTTTTTCATTTATAATGGCTTTTTCATCTGTGTGGTCTCTATCGTCTGTGTCCTCTGTGTTTATTGTGAAATCATTGTCATGTATAATGTCTGTGTTGTCTGTGTCTATTGTGACATCACTGTCATTTATTATGTCTGTGTCCTGTGTTACGTCTGTGTCTACTGTGACATCATTTTCATTTATAACGGTTTTGTCGTCTGTGTCGTTTCTGTCGTCTACGTCTATAGTGACATCATTTTCATTTATAATGTCTGTGTCATTTGTGTCTGTAGTGACATCATTTTCATTAATAATGTCTGTGTCGTTTGTGTCGCCTTTGCATATTGTGAAATCATTGTCACTTATAAAGTCTGTGTTGTCTGTGTAGTCTGTGTCGTCTGTGTCGTCTTTGTCTATTGTGAAATCATTTTCATTTATAATGACTTTGTTTTCTGTGCTGTCTTTGTCATCCATCATCTGTATAGTCTGTGTCTATTGTGACATTATTGTCATCTATAATGTCTGTCGTCTCTGTTTTCTGTGTCTATTGTGATATCATTTTAATTTATAATGTCTGTGTCATCTGTGTCTATTTTGACATAATTTTCATTTATAATGTCTTTGTCGTCGGTGTCTATTCTGATATCATTGTCATTTATTATGTCAGTCGTCTGTGTTGTCTGTGTCTATTTTGACATCATTTTCGTTTATAATGTCTGTGTCGTATGCGTCGTGTCTGTTGTCTTTGTCTATTCAGACGTCGTTGTCATTTATAATGTCTGTGTCTGCTGCGACATAGTTTTTCTTACTATATCTGTGTCGTCTGTGTCTTCTCTGTCTGTTGTGACATGATTGTCATTTATTATGTCTGTGTCTTCTGTTTCTTCTGTGTCTATTTTGACATCATTTTCATTTAGAATGACTGTCGTCTGTGTGATCTGTATCATCTCTATCGTCTGTATCCTCTGTGTCTATTGTGACATCTTTTTCTTTTATAATGTCTGTGTTGCCTGTGTAGTTTGTGTTGTCTGTGTCTATTGTGATATCATTGTTATTTATGTCTGTGTTTTCTGTGTTGTATGTGTGTATTGTGATATCATTGTCATTTATAATGTCTGTGTCGTCTGTGAATATTGTGACATCATTGTCATTTATGTCTGTGTCGTATGTGAATATTATGACATCATTGTCATTTATAACGTCTGTGTCGTCACAGTCGTCTCTGTTTTCTGTGTATATTGTGACATCTGTGTCATTTGCAATGTCTTTTTCTCTGTGTCTATTTTGACATCATTTTAATTTAAAATATCTGTGTCTTCTGTGTCTATTGTGACGTCATTTTCATTAAAAATGACTGTGTCATCTGTCGTCTGTATCGTCAGTGTGTATTTTTACATAATTTTTATTTATACTTCCTGTGTCTTCTGTCGTCTGCGTCTATTGTTACAGCATTGTCATTTATAATGTTTGTCATCTGTGTCTATTGTGACATCATAGTCATTTATATTGTCTGTGTCATCTGTATCATCTGTTTTGTTACATAATTATCGTTTATAAAGTCTGTGTCGTCTTTCGTCTGTGTCTGTAGTGACATCATTATCACTTATAATGTCTGTCGTCTGTGTCATCTGTGTCATCTGTTGTCTCTGTCTATTGTGACATCATTGTCATTTATAATGCCTGTGTCATCTGTGTCGTCTTTTTTTATTGTAACATCAGTGTCATATATAATGTCTGTGTCGTCTGTGTTTATTTTGCCATAATTGTCATTTATATTGTCTGTGTCCTTTATACGTCTGTATTATCTGTGTTGTCTGTGTCCTTTGTGTGGTCTGTGGCGTCTGTTTCTATTTTGAAATCTTTGTCATTTATAATGTCTCTCTTGTCTTTTAAAACTGTGTCATCTGTGCTGTCTGTGTCTATTGTGACATCTATCTCAATTATAGTGTCTGTGTCGTCTGTGTCTATTATGAAATCATTATAATTTTTAATGTCTTTGTAATCTGTGTCGTGTGTATTTTGACATCATTGTTGTTAATAATGTCTGTGTCATCTCTGTTGTCTGTGTCGTTTGTGTCTATTGTGACATCATTATCATTTATAATTTCTTTGTCATCTGTGTATATTTTGACATCATTGTCATTTATGTCTTTGTCATCTGTGTCTTCTGTGTCTATGGTGACATCATTGTCGTTTGTAATGTCTGTGTCGTCTGTGTCATCTTTGTCTATGGTGACATCGTTGTCATTTAAAATGTCTTTGTCGTCTGTGTCTATTGTGACATCATTGTTATTTATAATGTCTGTGTCTATAGTGACATCATAGTCAATTATAATGCCTCTCTCGTCTGCGTCATCTGTGTCTATTGTGATATCTCTCATTTATAGTGTCTGTGTCATCTGTGTTCTCTGTTTCTATTGTGACATAATATTAATTTACAATATCTGTGTCATCTCTGTAGTCTCTGTCGTCTGACGTCTGTGTCTGTTGTGACATCATTTTCATTTATAATGTCTGTGTCATGTGTGTCATCTGTGTGTCTTGTCACATCATTGCCATTTATAATGTCTGTGTCGTCGGTGTCTATTTTGACATCATTGTTATTTATAATGTCAGTGTCGTCTGTGTTGTTTTTGTCGTCTTTTTCTATTGTGACATCATTTTCATTTATAATGTCTGTGTTTTCTTTGTTGTGACATCATTTTCAATTATAATATCTATGTTGTATTTGTCGTCTGTGTAATCTTTGTCTATTTTGGCATCATTGTCTTTTTTAATGTCTCTGTCGTCTGTCTATTTTGACATCATTTTCATATATAATATCTCTGTGGTCTGTGTCTTCTGTGTCTATTGTGACATCATAGTCATTTATAATGTCTGTGTCGTCTGTGTCATCTGGTCTATTGTGACATCGTTGTCATTTATAACGTCTGTGTCGACTGTCTATTGTGACATCATTGTCATTTATAATGTCTCTGTCGTCTGTGTACTTTATGACATCGTTTTAATTAATAATGTCTTTGTCGTCTGGGTCATCTGTGTCGTCTTTTTCTATTGTGACCTCATTGTCATTTATAATGTCTGTGTTGTCTGTGTCTATTTTGACATCATTTTCATGTATTATGTCTGAGTCGTCTGTATCATTTTTATGGTTTTTTTTATAATTTTCATTTACAATGTCTGTGTCATATGTGTCGTCTTTGACTATTGTGACATCACTGTCATTTATAAAGTCTGTGTCGTCTATGTCAGCTGTGTCTATTGTGACATCTTTTTCATTTAGAATGTCTGTCGTCTGTGTCTATATTGACATCACTGTAATTTATAATATCTGTGTCTTCTAGATTTTGACATAATTTTCATGTATAATGTCTGAGTCTTCTGTATCTTTTGTATGTTTTTTTAACATAATTGTCATTTATTATGTCTTTGTCATCTGTTTCTGTTGTGACATCATTGGCATTTATAAAGTCTGTCACCTGTGTCTATTGTGACATCATTGTCATTTATAATATCTGTTTCTTTTGTGTCATTTGTGTCATCTGTGTCGTCTTTGTCTATTGTGAAATCATTTCCATTTATAAAGTCTATGTCGTCTCTGTCGTCTGTATCTATTGTAACATCATTGTAATTTATAATGTCTGTCAACTGTTTCTGTTGTGATATCATTGTCATTTATAATGTTTCTGTGTCTTCTGTGACCTCATTTTTATTTAGAATTACTGTCGTCTCTGTCGTCTCTATCGTCTGTATCGTCTGTGTCTATTGTGGAATCTTTGTCATTTATAATGTCTCTTTTGTCTGTGTCATCTCTGTCGTCTTTGTCTATTGTGACGTCATTTTTATTTATAATGTCTGCATCGTATGTGTCGTCTATGAATATTGTGACATCATTTTCATTTATAATATCTGTGTCCTTTGTGTCGTCTGTGTCATCTGTGTCTATTGTGACATCGTTGTCATTTATAATATCTGTTGTCTGTGTCGTCTGTCTAGTCTTTGTCTATTGTGACATCATTGTAGTTTATAGTGTCTGTGTCGTCTGAGTCTATGTCTATTGTGACGTTATTGTCATTTATAATGTCTGTGTCTTCTGTGTCTATTGAGACATCTTTTTCATTTATAATGTCTTTGTCGTCTGTGTCTATTTTGATATCATTTTAATTTATAAAATCTGTGTCGTCTGTGTCTATTGTGACATATTGTGTAGGGAAAAAATCAGAAGGGCTAAGGCTCAGCTAGAAATCAGATTGGCCAAGTCTGTGAAAGAGAACAAAAGGAACAACAGTGACTGGGGATGAGGAAAATGCTGAGGTACTTAATGCCTTCTTTGCCTCAGTCTTTATTTGTAAGGAGGGTCATTCCGTCTGTGTACAAACCCAGGAGCTGGAGGAGCAGAATGAGGCTCCCGTGATCCAAGAGGAGGTGGTCAGAGCCTTGCTAGCCCGACTAGACACCCACAAGTCTATGGGGCCGGACGGGATTCACCCAAGGGTATTGAAGGAGCTGGCAGATGTGCTGGCCTTTCCATCATCTTCCAACAGTCCTGGCTGACTGGGGAAGTCCCACTGGACTGGAGGCTGGCTGATGCTGTGCCCATCTACAAGAAGGGTCGCAGGAAGGACCCAGGAAACTCCAGGCCTGTCAGTCTGACCTCAGTGCCAGGGAAAGTCATGGAGCAGGTGATCTTGAGTGCGATCATGAAGCACATGCAAGAGAACTGGGTGATCAGGTCCAGTCAACATGGGTTCACAGAAGGTAGGTCTTGCCAAACTAACCTGATTGCCTTCTATGACAAAGTGACTCGGCTGCTGGATGAGGGAAAGGCTGTGGATGTGGTCTTCCTGGACTTCAGTAAAGCCTTTGACACAGTTTCTCACAGCATTCTGCTTGAGAAACTGTCAGCCTCTGGCCTGGACAGGCGCACACTCTCCTGGATGGAAAACTGGTTGGCTGGCTGGGCCCAGAGAGTGGTGGTAAATGGTGTGAAATCCAGCTGGAGGCCAGTGACAAGTGGGGTTCCCCAGGGCTCAGTGCTGGGTCCAGCCCTGTTCGATGTCTTTATCAATAACCTGGATGGAGGAATCGAGTGCACCCTCAGCAAGTTTGCGGATGACACTAAGCTGGGTGGAAGTGTCGATCTGCTGGAGGGTCGGGAGGCTCTGCAAAGAGATATAAACAGGCTGGACCGCTGGGATGAGTCCAAAGGCATGAGGTTTAACAAGGCCAAGTGCCGGGTCCTGCACTTGGGGCACAACAACCCTATGCAGTGCTACAGACTAGGAGAAGTCTGTCTAGAAAGCTGCCTAGAGGAGAGGGACCTGGGAGTGTTGGTTGACAGCGACTGAACATGAGTCAGCAGTGTGCCCAGGTGGCCAAGGCGGCCAATGGCATCTTGGCTTGTATCAGAAACAGCATAACCAGCAGGTCCAGGGAGGTTTTTCTCCCTCTGGACTCGGCACTGGTGAGACCGCTCCTCGAATACTGTGTTCAGTTCTGGGCCCCTCACCACAAGAAGGATGTTGAGGCTCTGGAGCGAGTCCAGAGAAAAGCAACAAAGCTGGTGAAGGGGCTGGAGAGCAGGTCTTACGAGGAGCGGCTGAAAGAGCAGGGGTTGTTTAGCCTGGAGAAGAGGACGCTGAGGGGAGGCCGCATTGCTCTCTCCAACTCCCTGAAAGGAGGTTGTAGAGAGGAGGGTGCTGGTCTCTTCTTCCAAGTGACAGGGGACAGGACAAGAGGGAACGGCCTCAAGCTCAGCCAGGGGAGATTTAAGCTGGGCATTAGGAAAAAGTTCTTCACAGAAAGGGTCATTGGTCCCTGGCAGAGGCTGCCCAGGGAGGTGGTTGAGTCACCTTCCCTGGAGGTGTTTAGGGCACGGGTGGACGAGGTGCTAAGAGGCATGGTATAGTGTTTGATAGGAATGGTTGGACTCGATGATCCGGTGGGTCTCTTCCAACCTGGTTATTCTATGATTCTATGATCATTGTCACTTATAACGCCTGTGTCATCTGTATCGTCTGAGTGTGTTAAATAAATGTCACTTATAATGTCTGTGTCTATTGTGACATCTTTGTCATTTATAATATCTGTGTCGTCTGAGTCTATTGTGACATCATTGTCATTTATAATGTCTGTGTCGTCTGGTCTATTTTGATATAATTGTCATTTTTTATGTCTGTGTCGTCTGTGTCATCTTTGAACTTCTGTGTCATCTCTGGAATCTGTGTTTATGGTGATATCATTGTCATTTATATAGTCTGTGTCATCTTTGTCGTCTGTGTCAACTGTAACATCATTTTCATTTATAATGTCTGTTTCGCCTGTGTCTATTGTAACATCATAGCTATTTATAAAGTCTTTGTCATCTGTGTCAATAGTAACATCATTGACAATTATAATGTCTGTGTCGTATGTGTCGTCTCTGTCTATTGTGACATCATTGTCATTTATAATGTCTGTGTCTTCTGTGTCTATTTTGACATCATTTTAATTTATAATGTCTGTCATCAGTTTCTATTTTTACATCATTGTCATTTATTATGTCTGTGTCGTCTGTGGCATCTGCGTCTATTGTGACATTATTTTCATTCACAATGTCAGTGTCATCTGTCATCTGCATCTATTGTGACATCATTGTCATTTATAATGTCTGTGTCGTCTGTGTCCCCTGTGTCTATTGTGACATCAATGTCGTTTATAATGTCTGTGTCGTCTGAGTCTATTGTGACATCATTGTCACTTATAATGCCTGTGTCGTCGGTGTCTATTGTGACATCATTTTCATTATTAATGTCTTTGTCGTCTGTGTATATTGTAACATCCTTCTCATTTATAATGTCTGTGTCTATAGTGACATCATAGTCATGTATAGTTTCTGTGTCGTCACTGTCTGTTGTGACATCATTGTCATTTATAATGTCTGAGTCGTATGTGTCGTTTTTGTCTATTGTGACATTGTTGTCATTTAAAATATCTCTGTCGTCTCTGTCTATTGTGAAATCATTGTCATTTATAATGTCTGTGTCGTCTTTTATGTATCTGTCTGTTGTGACATCACTGTAATATATAATGTCTGTCGTCTGTATCTTCTGTTTGTATTGTGACATCATTTTCATTTTTAATATCTGTGTCGTCAGTGTATATTGTGACATCTTTGGCATTTATAATATCTGTGTCTTCTATGTCGTCTGTGTCTATTGTGACATAATTTTCATTTATAAATCTGTGTAGTCTTTGTCGTCTGTGTCTATTTTGACATCATTGTCATTTGTAATGACTGTGTCATCTGTGTCATCTGTGTCTAATGTGACATCATTGTCATTTATATTGTCTGTGTTGTCTGTGTAATCATTTTCATTTATAAAGTCTGTTTTGTCTGTGTTTTGTGACATCATTGTCATTTATAATATCTTTGTCGTCTATGTCGTCTATGTTTATTGTGACATAATTTTAATTTATAAAGTCTCTGTCGTCTGTGGCTTTTGTGACATCACTGTCATTTCAATGTCTGTGTAGTCTGTGTCATCTGTGTATGTTGTGACATCATTGTCATTTATAATGTCTGTGTCGTCTGTGTAATCATTGTCATTTATAATGTCTGTGTCGTTTGTGTCGTCTGTGTGTATTGTGACATCTTTGTAATTTATAATGCCTGTGTCGTCTGTGTCATCTGTGTCTATTGTGACATGATTGTCATTTATAATGTCCGTGTCGCCTGTGTCATCTTTGTATATTGTGGACATCATTGTCATTTACAATATCTGTGTCGTCTGTTTTCTGTGTGCTCTGTATCCTCTGTGACGTCTGTGTCAATTGTGACATCATTGTCATTTTAATGTCTGTGTTGTCTGTGTCATCTGTGTATATTGTGACATCATTTTGATTTATAATGTCTGTGTCGTCTGTGTAATCATTGTCATTTATAATGTCTGTGTCATCTTTGTCGTCTTTGTCTATTGTGACATCATTGTCACTTATGTCTGTGTCGTTTTTTGTCGTCCGTGTGTATTGTGACATCTTTGTAATTTATAATGCCTGTGTCGTCTGTGTCATCTGTGTATATTGTGAACATCATTGTCATTTATAATATCTGTGTCGTCTCTCTTCTGTGTGGTCTGTATCCTCTGTGACGTCTGTGTCAATTGTGACATCATTTTCATTTATAATGTCTGTGTCGTCTGTGTCTGTTGTGACTTCATTGTGATTTTTTCTGTCTGTTTCATCTGTGTCATCTCTATCGGTGTTGTTGTCTGTGTTGCTTGTGTCTACTGTGACATCTTTGCAATTTATACTGTCTGTCGTCTGTGATGTCTGTGTCGTCTGAGTCTATTTTGACATCATTGTAATTTATAATGTCTGTGTCGTCTGTGTCATCTGTATCTATAATGACATCATTTTAATTTATAATGTCTGTGTCATCTGTGTCGTCTCTATCGTCTATGTCTATTGGAATAAATTTTATTAGTAATGTCTGTGTTGTCTGTGTCATCTGTGATTATTGCAACATCATTGTATTATACATGTGTGTCCTCTATGTTGTCTGTGTTGTCTGTGTCTATTGTTACACCATTGTCGTTTATAATGCTTGTGTCGTCGTTTCATCTGTGTCTATTGTGACATCTTTGTCATTTATAATGTCTGTGTCGTCTGTGTTTCTGGGTCTATTGTTTAATCCTTCTCATTGATAATTTGTGTCTTCTGTGTCGTCTGTGTCATCTTTGTATATTGTGACATAATTGTCAGCTATAATATCTGTTTCATCTGTGTCAGTTGTGACATCAATGTCATTTTTAATGTCTGTGTCGTCTGTGTCGTCTGTGTAGTCTTTTTCTTCTGTGTCTATGGTGACATCATTGTCAATTATATTGTCTGTGTCGTCTTTGTCATCTGTGTTGTCTGCGTCTATTGTGACATCATTGTCATAATAATGTCAGTGTCTTCTGTCTTGTCTCTTGTCTGCATCTATTGTGACATCGATATCATTTATAATGTCTGTGTCGTCTGTGTTGTCTGTGTATATTGTGACATCATTGTCATATATAATATCTGTCATCTGTGTCTTCTGTGTAATGTGACAACTTTGTCTTTTTTAATGTCTTTGTCATCTGTGTCATCTCTGAATATTGTGTCATCATTGTCATTTTTAATGTCTGTTTCGTCTGTGTCTAGCGTGACATCATTGTTGTATATAATGTCGGTGTCTTCTGTGTCAATTGTGACATCATTTTCAATTTTAATGTCTGTGTCGTCAGTGTCTATTGTGACTTTTTTTATTTTATGATGACTATGTCTTCTGTGTTGTCTGTGTCTATTTTGGCATTATTGTCATTAATAATATCTGTGTCGTTTGTGTCATCTATTTATATTGTGACATCATTGTCATTTATAATGACTGTGTTGTATGTGTCTTTTGTGAAATCCTTGTCATTTGTAATGTCTTTGTCGCCTGTGTCGTCCTTGTCTTTTGAGACATCATTGTCATTTACATTGTCTGTGTCTTTTGTGTCGTCTCTATCGTCGTTGTCGTATGTGTCGTCTGTGTCTTTTGTGATATCATTGTCATTTGTAATATTTGCGTCATCTGTGTCTATAGTGACATAAGTGTCATTTATAATGTCTGTGTCATCTGTGTCGTCTGTGTATATTCTGAACTTCCTTGTCATTTATTATATCTGTGTGGTCTGTGTCGTCTGTGTCCATTGTGACATCATTGTCATTTATAATGTCTGTGTCGTCTGTGTCTATTGTGACATCACTGTCTTTTATAATGTCTTTGTCGTCTGTGTCATCTGTGTTTTCTGTGTCTATTGTGACATCATTTTAATTTATAATGTCTGTGTCGTCTGTGTAGTCTGTGACGTTGTCTTTTTTGGAATCATTCTCTTTTATAATGTCTGTGTCGTCTGTGTCTATTCTGATATTGTCATTTTTATTGTCTGTGTCATCTGTTTCTAATGTAACATCATTGTCATTTATAATGTCTGTGTGGTCTGTGTCGTCTGCGTCTATTATGACGTCATTGTAATTTCTAAAGTCTGTGTAGTCTGTGTCTATTGTGACATCATTGCCATTTATAGTGTCTGAGGTCTCTGTCGTCTGTGTTTATTGTGACATCATTGTCGTTAATAAAGTCTCTGTCGTCTTTGTATTCTGTGTCATCTCTATCTATTGTGACATCATTTTCCTTTATGACTCTCATCGGTGTCTATTGTAACATCATTGTAATTTTTAAAGTCTGTGTCATCTGTTTCTCCTGTGACATCATTGTCATTTATAGTATATGTATCATCTGTGTCTCATGTGACATCATTGTCGTTAACGATGTGTCGTCTATGTCGTCTATGTTTATTGTGACATCATTGTCATTTATAATGTCTGTGTCGTCTGTGTCTATTAGAACATCATTTTCATTTATAAAGTCTATGTCAACTGTATCGTCTGTGTCTATTGTGACATAATTTTCATTTATAATGTCTGTGTCGTCTGTGTCTGTTGTGTCTATTGTGACATCATTGTCATTTATAATGTCTTTTTCTTCTCTGTCGTCTGTGTACATTGAGGCATTATTGTCATTTAAAAAGTCTCTGTTGTCTGTGTCTATTGTGACATCTTCGTTATTTATAATGTCTGTGTCGTCTGTGTTGCTGTCTGTTATGACATCATAGATATTTATAATGCCTGTGTCATCTGCGTCGTCTGTGTCTATTGTGGCATCATTGTCAATAATAATATCTTTGTCGTCTGTGTCGTCGATGTCTATTATGACATCTTTGACATTTACAATATCCATGTCGTCTGTGTATATTGTGACATTTTTGTCTTTTTAAATATTTTTGTCGTCTGTCTGTTTTGACTTAAGTGTAATATATAATGACTGTTTAATCTGTGTCATCTGTGTCTATTGTGATACCATTGTCATTTATACTATCTGTGTCGTCTGTATCCTCTTTGTCCTCTGTGTTTTCTGTGTCAATTGTGACATCACTTTCACTTATAATGTCTGTGTCATCTGTGTCGTCTTAGTCGTCTATGTCTATCGTGACATCATTTTCATTTATAACATCTGTGTTGTCTGTGTCGTCTGTTTCCTCTATGTCTTCTGTGTCATCTCTTGTCTGTATCTTTTGTGGTATCACTGTTTATTAACATGTCTCTGTCGTCTCTGTCGTCTGTGTCTCTGGTGACTTGAGTGTCATTTATAACGTCTCTGTCGTCTCAGTCGTCTGTGTCATGTGTCGTCTGTGTCTATTGTGACATCGTTGTATTTATAAAGTCTGTGTCATCTGTGTCATCTGTGTCATCTGTGATTATTGTGACATCAATGTCATTTGTAATGTCTGTGTCATCTGTGTCAATTGTGAAATCACTTTCACCTATAATGTCTGTGTCGTCTCTGTCGTCTTAGTCGTCTATGTCTATCGTGACATCATTTTCATTTATAATGTCTGTGTCGTCTGTTTCCTCTATGTCTACTGTGTCATCTGTCATCTGCATCTATTGTGGTATCACTCTTAATTAACATGTGTGTCATCTGTGTTGTCTCTGTCGTCTGTGTCTATGGTGACATCAGTGTCATTTATAATGTCTGTGTCATCTGTGTCGTCTGTGTCTATTTTGACATCATTTTCATTTATAATAACAGTGCTGTCTCTGTTGTCTTTGTCTCTTGCGACATCAATTTCATTTATAATGTCTGTGTTGTCTGTGTCGTCTGTGTCTATTTTGACATCATTGTCATTTATAATGTCTGTGTCGTCTGAGTTTATTTTGACACCTTTGTCATTTATAATGTCTGTGTCGTCTGTGTCGTCTTTGTTTATTGTGACATCATTGTCTTTTATGGTGTCTGTTTCATCTGTCTCGTCTGTGTCTTTTGTGACATAACTGTTATTTATAATGTCTCTGTCGTCTGTGTCATCTGTGTCGTCTGTGTCTGTTGTGACATCATTTTCATTTATAATATCTGTGTATTCTACGTCGTCTGCGTCTTCTGAGTCTATTTTGACTTCATTATTATTTATAATGTCTGTGTCGTCTGTGCCGTCTATTTCTATAGTGACTTCTTTGACTTTTATAATGTCTGTGTTGTCTGTATTGTCTGTGTCATCTATATCTTTTGTGTTATCATTGTCTTTAATAATATCTGTGTCGTCTGTGTCATCTGGGTTGTCTGTTCTATAGTGACATAATTTTCATTTATTATTTCTGTGTCGTCTGTGTCTATTGTGATATGATTGTCATTTTTAACATCTGTCGCCTGTGTCGTCTGTGTCAACTGCGATATTGTCATTTATAATAGTGTCGTCTGTGTCGTCTATTTCTATTGTGACATCTTTGTCATTTATAATGTCTGTGTTGTCTGTGTCTATTGTAAAATCAGTGTCATTTATAATGTCAGTGTCGTCTGTGTCTATTGTGTCTATTGTGATGTCATTTTTGTTTATAATTTCTGTCGACAGTGTTGTCTGTGTCTCTTCTGTCATCATTGTTTTTTATAATGTCTGTGTTGTCTGTCATTTGTGTCTATTTTGACCTCATAGTCATTTATAATATCTGTGTCTTCTGTGTCATCTGTGTGTATTGTGACATCTTTGTCATTTATATTGTCTTTGTCGTCTGTGTCTATTGTGACATCATTGTCATTTATAATGTCTGTGTTGTCTGTGTCTATTGTGAAATCATTGTCAGTTATAATGTCTGTGTCGTCTGAGTCTCTTGTGACATCATTATCATTTATAAAGTCTGCGTCGTCTATGTCGTCTCTGTCATCTGTGTGTATTTTGACATCATTGTCCTTTATAATATTGGTGTCGTCTGTGTCGTCTGTGTCTATTGTGAAACCATTGTAATTTATATTTTGTGTGTCGTCTCTGTCATCTCTGTCTGTGTCGTCTCTGTCTATTGTGAATTCATTGTCATTTATAATGTCTGTCTTCAGTGTCGTCTGTGTCTAGTTTGACATCATTGATATTTATAATGTCTTAGTCTTCTGTGTCATTTCTGTCATCTGTGTCGTCAGTGTCTATGGTAACATAATTGTCATATATAATGTCTACGTCATCTCTGTCGTCTGTGTCTATTTTTATAGCATTGTCATTTATGTCTGTGTCGTCTCTTTATATTGTGACAACATTTTCATTTATAATGTGTGTCTTCTGTGTCGTCTGTTTGTATTTTGAAATAATTTTCATGTATAATGTCTGTGTCATCTTTGTCTACTGTGACATCATTGTCATTTTTAATGTCTGTGTGTTCTGTGTCGTCTGTGTCTTTTATGAAATGATTGTAATTTATCATGTCTGGGTAGTCTGTGTCGTCTGTGCCTATTGTGATATAATTGTCATGTATAATACCTTGTCGTCTGTGTCGTTTGTGTCTATTGTGACATCCTTTTCATTTATAATGTCTGTGTGGTCTGTGTTGTCTTTGTCTATTGTGACATCAATGTTATTTATAATGTCTGTATCGTCTGTGTCATCTGTGATATCATTTTCAATTACTGTGTCATCTGTCATCTCTGTTTATTGTGACATCTTTGCCATTTAACATCTGTGTCGTCTGTTATTTCTGTGCCTATTGTGAAATCACTGTCATTTACAAAGTCTGTCTTGTCTGTGTCATCTGTGTATATTGTCACATCATTGTCATTTACAATGTCTTTGTCGTCTGTGTCTATTGTGATGTCATTTTCATTCATAATGTCTGTGTTGTCTGAGTCGTCTGTGTCTATTTTGACATCGATGTCATTAATAATATCTGTGTCATCTGTGTCGTCTGTGTCTCTTGTGAACATCATTTTCTTTTATAATATCCGTGTGGTCTGTGTCTATTGTGTCAACATTGTCATTTAAAATGTCTGTGTCGTCTGTATCTTTTGTGATATCATTGACATTTATAATGTATTTTTTCATCTGTGTCGTCTGTGTCATCTTTGTCTATTGTGATATCATTGCCATTAATAATGTCTGTGTCTTCTGAGTCATCTGTGTCTATTGTGAAAACATTTTCATTCATAATGTGTGTGTCATCTGTGTCTATTTTGACATCATAATCATTTATAAAGTCTGTGTCTTCTGGGTCATCTGTGTAGTCTTTTTCTATTGTGATGTCATTTTCAATTATAATGTTGGTGTCTCCTGTGTCCTCTGTAAAGTCTGGGTCGTCTGTGACCTCTGTGTCTATTGTGAAATCATTGTCATTGGTATTCTCTGTGTTGTCTGTGTCTATTGTGACATTATTGTCATTGATAATGTCTGTGTCATCTGTGTCTATTTTGCTATCATTGTCATTTATAACGCCTGTGTCGTCTGTGTCTATTGTAACATCATTGTCATTTATAATGTCTGTGTCGTCTGTGTCTATTGTAACATCATTGTCATTTATAATATCTTTTTCATCTATGTCGTCTGTGTCTATTGTGACATAATTTTCATTTATAAAATCTGTGTAGTCGTTGTCGTCTGTGTCAATTGTGACATCATTGTCATTTATAATATCTGTGTCTTCTATGTCGTCTGTGTCTATTGTGACTTAATTTTCATTTATAAAGTCTGTGTAGTCGTTGTTGTCTGTGTCTATTTTGACAACATTGTCATTTGTAATGACTGGTTCGTCTGTGTCATCTGTGTCTATTGTGACATCATTGTCATTTTTATTGTCTGTGTCATCTGTGTAATCATTTTCATTTATAAAGTCTTTGTTGTCTGTGTTTTGTGACATCATTGTCTTTTATAATGTCTTTTTCGTCTATGTCGTCTGTTTATTGTGACATAATTTTAATTTATAAGGTCTCTGTCATCTGTGGCTTTTGTGACATCATTGTCATTTCAGTGTCTGTGTAGTCTGTGTCATCTATGTCTATTGTGACATCATTGTCATTTATAATGTCTGTGTCTATTGTGACATCATTGTCATCTATGTTTGTGTCGTCTGTGAGTATTGTGACATTTTGTAATTTATAATCCCTGTGATGCCTGTGTCATCTATGTATATTTTGAACATCATTGTCATTTATATTATCTGTCGTCTGTTTTCTGTGTGCTCTGTATCCTCTGTGACGTCTGTGTCAATTGTGACATCATTGTCATTTTAATGTCTGTGTCGTCTGTGTAAGCATTGTCATTTATAATGTCTGTGTCATCTTTGTCGTCTGTGTCTATTGTGACATCATTGTCACTTATGTCTGTGTCGTTTTTTGTCGTCCGTTTGTATTGTTACATCTTTGTAATTTATAATGCCTGTGTCATCTGTGTATATTGTGAACATCATTGTCATTTATAATATCTGTGTTGTCTGTGTCTGTTGTGACATAATTGTCATTTATAAAGTCTGTCTTCTGAGTCGTCTGTGTCTATTGTGACATAATTGTCATTAAAAATATCTGTTTCGTCTGTGTTGAAAGTGTTTATTGTGACCTCACTGTTATTTATAATTTCTGTGTTGTCTTTGCTATCTGTGTCATCTGTGTCTATTTTGACATAATTTTCATTTATTATATCTGTGTCGTATGTCGTCTGTGTCTGTTGTTTCATCATTGTCATTTATAAAGTCTGTGTCGTCTGTGTCATCTGTGACTATAGTGATACCATTGTTATTTACAGTCTCTGTGTCTTCTGTGTGGTCTGTGTGGTCTGTGTCTATGGTGACAGCAGTGTCAATTATAATTTCTGTGTCGTCTGTGTCTACTGTGAATTCATTTGCATTTATAATGTCTGTGTCATCTATGTCTATTGTGATATCATTGTCATGTATAATGTCTATGTCGTCTGTTTCATTGTTAAAAAATTGTCATTTATAATATCTGTGTCGTCTGTGTCATCTGTGGCTATTGTGACTTAATTGTCAATTTTAGTGTCTCTGTAGTCAGTGATGTCTGTGCCTATTTTGGCACCGTTGTCCTTTATAATGTCTGTGTCGTCTGTGTCTATAGTGACGTAATTTTCATTTATAATGTCTGTGTTTTCTGTCGTCTGTGTCTATCTTGACATCATTGTCATTTATAATGTATGTGCTGTCTGTTTCGTCTGTATCTATTGTGACATCATTGTCATATATAATGTCTGTGTCATATGTGTCTATTCTGACACCATTGTCATTTATAAAGACTGTATCCTCTGTGTCTATTGTGACATAATTGTCATTTATAAATTTTTTTTGTCTGTGTCTATTGTTACACCATTACCATTTGTAATGTCTGTGTCATCTCTGTCATCTCTTTCGTCTGTGTCTATTGTGACATCATTGTCGTTTATAATGTATGTGTCGTCTGTGTCTATTGTGACATCATTTTCTTTAATAATGTCTTTTTTGCATATGTCATCTCTGTCCTCTGTGTTGTCTGTGTCATCTGTGTCTAGTGTGGCATCATTGTCATTTATAAAGTCTCTGTCATCTCTTTCATCTGTGTCTATTGTGACATCATTGTAATTTATAATGTCTTTGTCGTCTGTGTCATCTGTTTCATCTCTCGTCTGTTTCTATTGTGACATCATTTTCATTTATAATGTCTGTGTCGTCTGTGTCGTTAGTGCCTATTGTGAAATCTTTGTCATAAATTATGTCTCTGTCGTCTGTGTATTCTGTCATCTTTGTCTATTGTGACATCATTGTCATTTATAATGTCTTTGTCTGTGTATTGTGTCATCAGTGTCTATTTTGACATCATTGTCATTTATATCTGTCGTCTGTTTCTATTGTGACATCATTGTCTTTATCATGTCTTTGTCGTCTGTGTCCTATGTGTCGTCTATGTAGTCTGTGTCGTCTGTGTCTATTGTGATATCATTGTCATTTATAATGTCTGTGTCTTCAGTTTCTTTTGTGACATCATTGTAATTTATATCTGTGTTGCCTGTGTCAATTGTGACATCATTGACATTTATAATGTCTGTGTCATCTGTGTCGTCTGTGTCATCTGTGTTTTCTGTGTCTATTGTGACATCATTGTCATATATAATGTCTTTGTCGTCTGTGTCGTCTGCGTCAGCAGTGTATATTGTGACATCATTGTCATAAATAATGCCTGTGTTGTCTTTGTTGTCTGTGTTGTCTGTGTCGTTTGTGTCATCTGTGTATATTGTCACATCATTTTCATTTATAATGGCTTGTTGTATGTGTCGTCAACATCCTCTGTTTCTTCTGTTTCTTTTTTGACCTCATTGTCATTTATAACATCTGTGTCGTCTGTCTTGTCTGCCTTTCTTTGCCCGACTTTGCCCTTCTCCGCCCGTCTTTACCCTTCTCCACCTATCTTTGCCCTTCTCCGCCCGTCTTTGCCACTCTCAGCACTTCTTTGCCTTTCTCTGACCGACTTTGCCTTTCTCCACCCATCTTTGCCATTCTCCGGTACTCTCCGCAATTCTCCACCCGTCTTTGCCCTTCTCCACCTATCTTTGCCCTTGTCAGCCCTTCTTAGATGTTGTCCGCCCGTCTTATCACTTGTGCACCCGTCTTTGCCTTTGTCCGCCTATCTTGGCAATTGTCCGCCTTTCTTTGCACTTCTGCGCCCGTCTTTGATCTTCTCCTCCCGTCTTTGTCATTCTCTGCCCGTCTTTGCACTTCTCTGCCCGTCTTTGCGATTTTTTGCCCGTCTTTGCTCCTCTCCGCCCATCTTGGCATTTCTTCGTCCATCTTTGCATATCTCCACCCGTCTTTGCACTTGTCCCACTGTCTATGCACTTCCCCGCCCGTCTTTGCCCTTCTCCACCCCTATTTGCCCTTCTCCGCCCGTCTTTGCCCTTCTCCGCTCCTCTTTGCGCTTCTCCGCCCGTCTTTGCGCTTCTCCGCCCGTCTTTGCTCGTCTTTGCATTCTCCGCACTTGTTTGCTCTTCTCTGCCCAACTGTGCCCTTCTCCCCCCGTCTGTGCCGTTCTCTGCCCGTCTTTGTCCTTCTCCAACATTCTTTGCACTTGTCCGTTTGTCTTTGCCCTTGTCCGCCCGTCTTTGCCCTTGTCCGCCCGTCTTTGCCCTTCTTCGGTACTCTCCGCAATTCTGCGACCGTCTTTGCTCTTCTCCGCCTGTCTTTGCCCTTGTGCAACCTTCTTTGCCTTTGTCCGCCTGTCTTTTCCCTTCTCCTCCCGTCTTTGCCCTTCTCCACCCGGTTTTCCACTTCTCCGCCCTTCTTTCCCCTTCTCTGCCCGCCTTTGCCACTCTCCAGACGTCTTTGCAACTCTCCTCACCTCCTTGCCACTATCCGCACTTCTTTGCCACTCTCTGCACTTCTTTGCCCTTTTCCGCCCGTCTTTCACTTGTGAGCCCTTCTTTGCCCTTCTGCACCCGTCTTTGCTCTTCTTGGCACGTCTTTGCACTTCTCTGCCGGTTCTTGCATTCTCCGCACTTGTTTGCCCTTCTCCGCTCGTCTTTGCCCTTCTCCCCCCATCTTAGTTCTTGTCCGCATGTTTTTGCCCTTGTCCGACCGTCTTTGCCCTTCTCCGCTTATCTTTGCACTTGTCAGCCCTTCTTAGCCGTTGTCCGCCCGTCTTATCACTTGTGCAACCATCTTTGTCTTTGTCCAACCGTCTTGTCAATTGTCCGCTTTCTTTTCACTTCTGTGCCCGTCTTTGATCTTCTCTGCCCGTCTTTGCCATCCTCCGCCCATCTTTGCCCTTCTCCACCCGTCTTTGCCCTTCTCCGCCCGTCTTTGCCCTTCTCCGCCTCTCTTTGCACTTCTCCGGTATTCTCAGGATTTCTCTGACTGTCCTTGCTCTTGTCTAAGCCTCTTTGCCCTTCTCTGTCCGTCTTTGCACTTCTCTGTCCGTCTTTGCCCTTCTCCTCCCGTCTTTGTTCTTGTCCACCCGTCTTTGCCCTTCTCTGTCTGTCTTTGCCCTTCTACCACCGTCTTTGTTCTTGTCCGCCTCTTTTTGCCCTTGTCCGTCCGTCTTTGCCCTTCTCTGCCCATCTTTGCACTTGTGCGCCCGTCTTTGCCTTTGTCCGCCTTCCTTTGCAATTGTCCGCCTGTCTTTACTCCTCTCCGCCCGTCTTTGCCCTTCTCCGACTGTCTTTGCACTTTTTTGCCCGTCTTTGCCCCTCTCCACCCCTTTTGGCTCTTCTTCGTCCGTCTTTGCCCTTCTCCGCCCGTCTTTGCTCTTCTCCGCCCCTCTTTGCCATTCACTGGTACTCTCCACAATTCTCCGACCGTCTTTGCCCTTCTCTGCCCGTCTTTGCCCTTCTCTGCCCGTCTTTGCCCTTCTCTGCCCGTCTTTGCCCTTCTCTGCCCGTCTTTGCCCTTCTCTGCCCGTCTTTGCCCTTCTCCGCCCGTCTTTGCCCTTCTCCGCCCGTCTTTGCCCTTCTCCGCCCGTCTTTGCCCTTCTCCGCCCGTCTTTGCCCTTCTCCGCCCGTCTTTGCCCTTCTCCGCCCGTCTTTGCCCTTCTCCGCCCGTCTTTGCCCTTCTCCGCCCGTCTTTGCCCTTCTCCGCCCGTCTTTGCCCTTCTCCGCCCGTCTTTGCCTTCCTTTGCCCATCTATTCCCTCGTCTGCCCGTATTTGCCTTCTCCGCCCATGTTTGCCCTTCTCCGTCTGTCTGTGCCAATCTTCGGTATTCTCCGTCCTTCTTCGCCCGTCTTTGCCCTTCTCCGTTGTTCTCAGCACTTCTCCTCCCGTCTTTGCACTTCTCCGCCCGTCTTTGCCATTCTCCTCCCGTCTTTGTCCTTCTCCCCCCGTCTTTGCACTTGTGAGCCCGTCTTTGCCCTTCTGTGCCTCTCTTTGCTCTTCTTGGCACGTCTTTGCACTTCTCTGCCCGTCCTTGCAGTCTCCGCACTTGTTTGCCCTTCTACGCCTGTCTTTGCCCTTCTCCGCATGTCTTCGCTCTTCTCTGACTGACTTTGTGCTTCTCCACACGTCATTGCTCGTCTTTACACTTCTCTGCCCATCTTTGAATTCTCCGCACTTGTTTGCACTTCTCCGCCCGTCTGTGCACTTCTCTGCCCGTCTTTGTCCCTCTCCGCCCGCCTTTGCCCTTGTCCGCCCGCCTTTGCCCTTGTCCGCCCGCCTTTGCCACTCTCCTCACTTCCTTGCCACTATCCTCCCTTCTTTGCCACTCTCTGCACTTCTTTGCCCTTTTCCGCCCGTCTTTCATTTGTGAGCCCATCTTTGCCCTTTTGCACCCGTCTTTGCCCTTCTCCGCTCGTCTTTGCCCTTCTCCCCCCATCTTAGTTCTTGTCCGCATGTTTTTGCCCTTGTCCGACCGTCTTTACCCTTCTCCGCCTATCTTTGCACTTGTCAGCCCTTCTTAGCCGTTGTCCGTCCGTCTTATCACTTGTGCAACCGTCTTTGCCTTTGTCCGACCGTCTTGGCAATTGTCTGCCTTTCTTTGCCCTTCTCGGCCCGTCTTTGCCCTTCTCGGCCCGTCCTTGCCCTTCTCGGCCCGTCCTTGCCCTTCTCGGCCCGTCCTTGCCCTTCTCGGCCCGTCCTTGCCCATCTTTGCACTTCTCCAATATTCTCCACCATTCTCCGCCCGTCTTTGCCCTTCTCCGCCCGTCTTTGCCCTTCTCCGCCCGTCCTTGCCCTTCTCCGCCCGTCCTTGCCCTTCTCCGCCCGTCCTTGCCCTTCTCCGCCCGTCCTTGCCCTTCTCCGCCCGTCCTTGCCCTTCTTTGCACTTCTTCGATGTTCTCCACACTTCTCCGCCCGTCTTTGCCCTTCTACCATTTTCTTTGCTTATCTTTGCCCTTCTCTAATATTCCCTGCCCTTCTTCAGGCGTCTTTGCCCTTCTCCAGGCGTCTTTGCCCTTCTCCTATATTCTCCACAATTCTTTGCCCGACTTTGCCCTTCTCCGTCCATCTTTGCCCTTCTCACCTGTCTTTTTCCATCTTTCCTCTTCTCCGATAGTCTCCACACTTCTTCACCCTTCTACCCTTTTCTTTGCCCATCTTTGCCCTTCTCCAATATTCTCTGCCCTTCTCCGCCCGTCTTTTCCCTTCTCCGCCCGTCTTTTCCCTTCTCCGCCTGTCTTTGCTCTTCTCCGCCTGTCTTTGCCCTTCTCCGCCCGTCTTTGCCACTCACAGCACTCCTTTGCCTTTCTCTGACCGACTTTGCCTTTCTCCACCCATCTTTGCCATTCTCCGGTACTCTCCGCAATTCTCCACCCGTCTTTGCCCTTCTCCGCCTATCTTTTCACTTGTCAGCCCTTCTTAGCTGTTGTCCGCCGGTCTTATAACTTGTGCACCCGTCTTGGCAATTTTCCACCTTTCTTTGCCCTTCTCCGCCCGTCCTTGCCCTTCTCCGCCCGTCCTTGCCCTTCTCCGCCCGTCCTTGCCCTTCTCCGCCCGTCTTTGACCTTGTCTGACCCTTTTAGCACTTCTCCGCCCATCTTTGCCCTTGTCCGCACATCTTTGCTGTTGTCCGCCTGCCTTTGTAATTGTCCGCCCATCTTTCCCTTTGTCTGCCCATCTTTGCCCTTCTCCAGTACTCTCCGTAATTCTCCGTCCATTTTCGCGATTCTCTGCCCGTCTTTGCCCTTCCCCGCCCGTCTTTGCCCTTCCCCGCCCGTCTTTGCCCTTCCCCGCCCGTCTTTGCCCTTCCCCGCCCGTCTTTGCCCTTCCCCGCCCGTCTTTGCCCTTCCCCGGTATTCTCCGCACTTCTCTGCCCGTCTTTTTCCTTCTCTACCTGTCTTTGCACTTGTCCGCCAGTCTTTGCCCTTCTCCGGTACTCTCCACACTTCTCCGCCCGTCTTTGCTCTACTCCATCTGTCTTTGCCCTTCTCCGCCTGTCTTTGCACTTCTCCAGTATTCTCCGGATTTCTCAGACTGTCTTTGCCCTTGTCTAAACCTCTTTGCCCTTCTCTGTCCGTCTTTGCCCTTCTCCCCACGTCTTTGTTCTTGTCCACCCATCTTTGCCCTTCTCCGCACGTCTTTGCTCTTCTCCGCACGTCTTTGCTCTTCTCCGCACGTCTTTGCTCTTCTCCCCCCGTCTTTGCTCTTCTCCCCCCGTCTTTGCTCTTCTCCCCCCGTCTTTGCTCTTCTCCCCCCGTCTTTGCTCTTCTCCCCCCGTCTTTGCTCTTCTCCGCCTGTCTTTGCCCTTCTCCGCCCCTCTTTGCCATTCACCGGTACTCTCCACAATTCTCCGACTGTCTTTGCACTTCTCCGCCAGTCTTTGCTCTTGTCCGCCCGTCTTTGTTCTTGTCCGCCCGTCTTTGTTCTTGTCCGCCCGTCTTTGCTCTTCTCCCCCCGTCTTTACTCTTCTCCGCCTGTCTTTACCATTCACCGGTACTCTCCACAATTCTCCGACTGTCTTTGCACTTCTCGCCAGTCTTTGCCCTTCTCCGTCCCTCTTTGCCCTTGTCCAGCCATCTTTGCACTCCTAGCGCCCATCTTTTCCTTCCTTTGCCCATCTTTGCCCTCGTCTGCCCGTATTTGCCTTCTCCGCCCATGTTTGCTCTTCTCCGTCTGTCTGTGTCATTCTTCGGTATTCTCCGTCCTTCTTCGCCCGTCTTTGCCCTTCTCTGTTATTCTCAGCACTTCTCCCGTCTTTGCCCTTCTCCCCCCGTCTTTGCCCTTCTCCCCCCATCTTTGCCCTTCTGCGCCTGTCTTTGCTCTTCTTGGCACGTCCTTGCATTCTCCGCCCTTCTTTTCCCTTCTCCGCCCTTCTTTTCCCTTCTCCGCCCTTCTTTTCCCTTCTCCGCCCTTCTTTTCCCTTCTCCGCCCTTCTTTTCCCTTCTCCGCCCTTCTTTTCCCTTCTCCGCCCTTCTTTTCCCTTCTCCGCCCTTCTTTTCCCTTCTCCGCCCTTCTTTTCCCTTCTCCGACCGACTTTGTGCTTCTCCGCCCGTCTTTGCTCGTCTTTGCACTTCTATGCCCGTCTTTGCATTCTCCGCACTTGTTTGCTCTTCTCTGCCCAACTGTGCCCTTCTCCGCCCGTCTGTGCCGTTCTCTGCCCGTCTTTGTCCTTCTCCAGAATTCTTTGCCCTGGTCCGCCCGCCTTTGCCCTGGTCCGCCCGCCTTTGCCCTTCTCCGTCCGTCTTTGCCCTTCTCCGTCCGTCTTTGCTCTTCTTCGGTACTGTCCGCAATTCTGCGACCGTCTTTGCTCTTCTCCGCCTGTCTTTGCCCTTGTGCAACCTTCTTTCCCCTTCTCTGCCCGTCTTTCCCCTTCTCTGCCCGTCTTTCCCCTTCTCTGCCCGTCTTTCCCCTTCTCCAGACATCTTTGCAACTCTCCTCACTTCCTTGCCACTATCCGCACTTCTTTGCCACTCTCTGCACTTCTTTGCCCTTTTCCGGCAGTCTTTGCTCTTCTTGGCACGTCTTTGCACTTCTCTGCCCGTCTTTGCATTCTCCGCACTTGTTTGCACTTCTCCGCTCGTCTTTGCCCTTCTCCCCCCATCTTTGTTCTTGTCCTCATGTTTTTGCCCTTGTCCGACCGTCTTTGCCCTTCTCTGCCTATCTTTGTACTTGTCAGCCCTTCTTAGCCGTTGTCCGCCCGTCTTATAACTTGTGCAACCATCTTTGTCTTTGTCTAACCGTCTTGTCAATTGTCGGCTTTCTTTGCCCTTCTCCGCCCGTCTTTGCCCTTCTCCGCCCGTCTTTGCCCTTCTCCGCCCGTCTCCGCCCGTCTCCGCCCGTCTCCGCCCGTCTCCGCCCGTCTCCGCCCGTCTTTGCCCGTCTCTGCCCGTCTTTGCCCATCTCCGCCCGTCTTTGCCCGTCTCCGCCCGTCTTTGCCCTCCTAGCTCACGTCTTCACCTTCCTTTGCCCATCTTTTCCCTCGTCTGCCCGTATTTGCCTTCTCCGCCCATGTTTGCCCTTCTCCGTCTGTTTGTGCCAATCTTCGGTTTTCTCCGTACTTCTTCGCCCGTCTTTGCTCTTCTCCGTTGTTCTCAGCACTTCTCCGCCCGTCTTTGCCCTTCTCCGCCCGTCTTTGCCCTTCTCCGCCCGTCTTTGACCTTCTCCGCCCGTCTTTGACCTTCTCCGCCCGTCTTTGCCCTTCTCCGCCCGTCTTTGCCCTTCTCCGCCCGTCTTTGCCCTTCTCCGCCCGTCTTTGCCCTTCTCCGCCCGTCTTTGCCCCTCTCCGCCCGTCTTTGCCCCTCTCCGCCCGTCTTTGCCCCTCTCCGCCCGTCTTTGCCACTCTCCGCCCGTCTTTGCCACTCTCCGCCCGTCTTTGCCACTCTCCGCCCGTCTTTGCCCTTCTCCGCCCGTCTTTGCCCTTCTCCGCCCGTCTTTGCCCTTCTCCGCCCGTCTTTGCCCTTCTCCGCCCGTCTTTGCCCTTCTCCGCCCGTCTTTGCACTTCTCTGCCCGTCTTTGCACTTCTCCGCCCGTCTTTGCCCTTCTCCCCCCATCTTTGCCCTTCTCCCCCCATCTTTGTTCTTGTCCGCATGTTTTTGCCCTTGTCCGACCGTCTTTGCCCTTCTCCGCTTATCTTTGCACTTGTCAGCCCTTCTTAACCGTTGTCCGTCCGTCTTATCACTTGTGCAACCGTCTTTGCCCTTCTCCGCCCGTCTTTGCCCTTCTCCGCCCGTCTTTGCCCTTCTCCGCCCGTCTTTGCCCTTGTCCGCCCGTCTTTGCCCTTCTCCGCCCGTCTTTGCCCATCTTTGTACTTCTCCGACATTCTACACACTTCTCCACCAGTCTTTGCCCTTCTCCGCCCGTCTTTGCGCTTCTCCGATATTCTCCACATTTCTCCGCCCGCTTTTGCCCTTCTCTGCCTTACTTTGCCCTTCTCCATCCTACTTTGCCCTTCTCCACCCGTCTTTTCCCATCTTTGCGCTTCTCCGATTTCCTCCACCCTTCTCCACCCGTCTTTGCCCTTCTCCCCTCATGTTTTCCCTTCTCTCCCCATTCTTTGCCCTTCTCCCCATTCTTTGCCCTTCTCCCCGCGTCTTTGCCCTTGTCCGCCCGTCTTTGCCCTTGTCCGCCCGTCTTTGCCCTTGTCCGCCCGTCTTTGCCCTTGTCCGCCCGTCTTTGCCCTTCTCCGCCCGTCTTTGCCCTCCTCCGCCCGTCTTTGCCCTCCTCCGCCCGTCTTTGCCCTCCTCCGCCCGTCTTTACCCTCCTCCGCCCGTCTTTGCCCTCCTCCGCCCGTCTTTGCCCTCCTCCGCCCGTCTTTGCCCTCCTCCGCCCGTCTTTGCCCTCCTCCGCCCGTCTTTGCCCTCCTAGCTCACGTCTTCACCTTCCTTTGCCCATCTTTTCCCTCGTCTGCCCGTATTTGCCTTCTCCGCCCATGTTTGCCCTTCTCCGTCTGTTTGTGCCAATCTTCGGTTTTCTCCGTACTTCTTCGCCCGTCTTTGCTCTTCTCCGTTGTTCTCAGCACTTCTCCGCCCGTCTTTGCCCTTCTCCGCCCGTCTTTGCCCTTCTCCGCCCGTCTTTGCCCTTCTCCGCCCGTCTTTGACCTTCTCCGCCCGTCTTTGCCCTTCTCCGCCCGTCTTTGCCCTTCTCCGCCCGTCTTTGCCCTTCTCCGCCCGTCTTTGCCCTTCTCCGCCCGTCTTTGCCCCTCTCCGCCCGTCTTTGCCCCTCTCCGCCCGTCTTTGCCCCTCTCCGCCCGTCTTTGCCACTCTCCGCCCGTCTTTGCCACTCTCCGCCCGTCTTTGCCACTCTCCGCCCGTCTTTGCACTTCTCCGCCCGTCTTTGCCCTTCTCCGCCCGTCTTTGCCCTTCTCCGCCCGTCTTTGCCCTTCTCCGCCCGTCTTTGCACTTCTCTGCCCGTCTTTGCACTTCTCCGCCCGTCTTTGCCCTTCTCCCCCCATCTTTGCCCTTCTCCCCCCATCTTTGTTCTTGTCCGCATGTTTTTGCCCTTGTCCGACCGTCTTTGCCCTTCTCCGCTTATCTTTGCACTTGTCAGCCCTTCTTAACCGTTGTCCGTCCGTCTTATCACTTGTGCAACCGTCTTTGCCCTTCTCCGCCCGTCTTTGCCCTTCTCCGCCCGTCTTTGCCCTTCTCCGCCCGTCTTTGCCCTTCTCCTCCCGTCTTTGCCCATCTTTGTACTTCTCCGACATTCTACACACTTCTCCGCCCGTCTTTGCGCTTCTCCGATATTCTCCACATTTCTCCGCCCGCTTTTGCCCTTCTCTGCCTTACTTTGCCCTTCTCCATCCTACTTTGCCCTTCTCCACCCGTCTTTTCCCATCTTTGCGCTTCTCCGATTTCCTCCACCCTTCTCCACCCGTCTTTGCCCTTCTCCCCTCATGTTTTCCCTTCTCTCCCCATTCTTTGCCCTTCTCCCCATTCTTTGCCCTTCTCCCCGCGTCTTTGCCCTTGTCCGCCCGTCTTTGCCCTTGTCCGCCCGTCTTTGCCCTTGTCCGCCCGTCTTTGCCCTTGTCCGCCCGTCTTTGCCCTTGTCCGCCCGTCTTTGCCCTTCTCCGCCCGTCTTTGCCCTCCTCCGCCCGTCTTTGCCCTCCTCCGCCCGTCTTTGCCCTCCTCCGCCCGTCTTTGCCCTCCTCCGCCCGTCTTTGCCCTCCTCCGCCCGTCTTTGCCCTCCTCCGCCCGTCTTTGCCCTCCTCCGCCCGTCTTTGCCCTCCTCCGCCCGTCTTTGCCCTCCTCCGCCCGTCTTTGCCCTCCTAGCTCACGTCTTCATCTTCCTTTGCCCATCTTTTCCCTCGTCTGCCCGTATTTGCCTTCTCCGCCCATGTTTGCCCTTCTCCGTCTTTTTGTGCCAATCTTCGGTATTCTCCATACTTCTTCACCCATCTTTGCTCTTCTCCGTTGTTCTCAGCACTTCTCCTCCCGTCTTTGCCATTCTCCTCCCGTCTTTGTCCTTCTCCCCCCGTCTTTGCACTTGTGAGCCCGTCTTTGCCCTTCTGTGCCTGTCTTTGCTCTTCTTGGCACGTCTTTGCACTTCTCTGCCCGTCCTTGCATTCTCCGCACTTGTTTGCCCTTCTACGCCTGTCTTTGCCCTTCTCCGCATGTCTTCGCCCTTCTCTGACCGACTTTGTGCTTCTCCGCCGTCATTGCTCGTCCTTGCCCTTGTCCGCCCGTCCATGCCCTTGTCCGCCCGTCCTTGCCCTTGTCCGCCCGTCCTTGCCCTTGTCCGCCCGTCCTTGCCCTTGTCCGCCCGTCCTTGCCACTCTCTGCCCGTCTTTGCCACTCTCTGCCCGTCTTTGCACTTCTCTGCCCGTCTTTGCACTTCTCCGCCCGTCTTTGCACTTCTCCGCTCGTCTTTGCCCTTCTCCCCCCATCTTTGTTCTTGTCCGCATGTTTTTGCCCTTCTCCGCCCGTCTTTGCCCTTCTCCGCCCGTCTTTGCCCTTCTCCGCCCGTCTTTGCCCTTCTCCGCCCGTCTTTGCCCTTCTCCGCCCGTCTTTGCCCTTCTCCGCCCGTCTTTGCCCATCTTTGTACTTCTCCGACATTCTACACACTTCTCCACCAGTCTTTGCCCTTCTCCGCCCGTCTTTGCGCTTCTCCGATATTCTCCACATTTCTCTGCCCACTTTTGCCCTTCTCTGCCTTACTTTGCCCTTCTCCATCCTACTTTGCCCTTCTCCACCCGTCTTTTCCCATCTTTGCGCTTCTCCAATTTCCTCCACCCTTCTCCACCCGTCTTTGCCCTTCTCCCATCATGTTTTCCCTTCTCCCCGCGTCTTTGCCCTTCTCCCCGCGTCTTTGCCCTTCTCCCCGCGTCTTTGCCCTTCTCCCCGCGTCTTTGCCCTTCTCCCCGCGTCTTTGCCCTTGTCCGCCCGTCTTTGCCCTTCTCCGCCCATCTTTGTTCATCTTTGCACTTCTCCGATATTCCCCTCTCTTCTCCGCCCGTCTTTGCCCTCCTCCGCCCGTCTTTGCCCTCCTCCGCCCGTCTTTGCCCTCCTCCGCCCATCTTTGCCCTCCTCCGCCCGTCTTTGCCCTCCTAGCTCACGTCTTCACCTTCCTTTGCCCATCTTTTCCCTCGTCTGCCCGTATTTGCCTTCTCCGCCCATGTTTGCCCTTCTCCGTCTTTTTGTGCCAATCTTCGGTATTCTCCATACTTCTTCACCCATCTTTGCTCTTCTCCGTTGTTCTCAGCACTTCTCCTCCCGTCTTTGCCATTCTCCTCCCGTCTTTGTCCTTCTCCCCCCGTCTTTGCACTTGTGAGCCCGTCTTTGCCCTTCTGTGCCTGTCTTTGCTCTTCTTGGCACGTCTTTGCACTTCTCTGCCCGTCCTTGCATTCTCCGCACTTGTTTGCCCTTCTACGCCTGTCTTTGCCCTTCTCCGCATGTCTTCGCCCTTCTCTGACCGACTTTGTGCTTCTCCGCCGTCATTGCTCGTCCTTGCCCTTGTCCGCCCGTCCTTGCCCTTGTCCGCCCGTCCTTGCCCTTGTCCGCCCGTCCTTGCCACTCTACGCACTTCTTTGCCACTCTCTGCCCGTCTTTGCCACTCTCTGCCCGTCTTTGCCACTCTCTGCTTGTCTTTGCACTTCTCTGCCCGTCTTTGCACTTCTCTGCCCGTCTTTGCACTTCTCCGCTCGTCTTTGCCCTTCTCCCCCCATCTTTGTTCTTGTCCGCATGTTTTTGCCCTTCTCCGCCCGTCTTTGCCCTTCTCCACCCGTCTTTGCCCTTCTCCGCCCGTCTTTGCCCTTCTCCGCCCGTCTTTGCCCTTCTCCGCCCGTCTTTGCCCTTCTCCGCCCGTCTTTGCCCATCTTTGTACTTCTCCGACATTCTACACACTTCTCCACCAGTCTTTGCCCTTCTCCGCCCGTCTTTGCGCTTCTCCGATATTCTCCACATTTCTCCGCCCGCTTTTGCCCTTCTCTGCCTTACTTTGCCCTTCTCCATCCTACTTTGCCCTTCTCCACCCGTCTTTTCCCATCTTTGCGCTTCTCCAATTTCCTCCACCCTTCTCCACCCGTCTTTGCCCTTCTCCCATCATGTTTTCCCTTCTCTGCCCGTCTTTGCCCTTCTCCCCGCGTCTTTGCCCTTCTCCCCGCGTCTTTGCCCTTCTCCCCGCGTCTTTGCCCTTCTCCCCGCGTCTTTGCACTTCTCCGCCTGTCTTTGCCCTTGTCCGCACGTCTTTGCCCTTCTCCGCCCATCTTTGTTCATCTTTGCACTTCTCCGATATTCCCCTCTCTTCTCCGCCCGCCTTTGCCCTTCTCCGCCCGCCTTTGCCCTTCTCCGCCCGTCTTTGCTGTTCCTTGCACTTCTCTGATATTCTCCTCCCTTCTCCGCCCGTCTTTGCCCTTCTCCGCCCGTCTTTGCTGTTCCTTGCACTTCTCTGATATTCTCCTCCCTTCTCCGCCCGTCTTTGCCCATCTTTCCACTTCCCTGATATTCTCCACTCTTCTCCGCCTTTCTTTGCACTTGTCCGCCCTTCTTTACCCTTCTCCACCAGTCTTTGTTTTTTTCACCCCTCTTTACCCCTCTTTCAAATTCTCAAATATTCTCTGCCCTTCTCCGCCCGTTATTACCCTTCTCCGCCCGTTATTACCCTTCTCCGCCCGTTATTACCCTTCTCCGCCCGTTATTACCCTTCTCCGCCCGTTATTACCCTTCTCCACCCATTTTGCCCTTCTCCGATATTCTCCACACTTCTCCGCCCGTCTTTGCCCTTCTCCGCCCGTCTTTGCCCTTCTCCGCCCGTCTTTGCCCTTCTCCGCCCGTCTTTGCCCTTCTCCGCCCGTCTTTGCCCTTCTCCGCCCGTCTTTGCCCTTCTCCGCCCGTCTTTGCCCTTCTCCGCCCGTCTTTGCCCATCTTTCCACTTCTCTGATATTCTCCACCCTTCTCCGCCTGTCTTTGCAATTCTCCCCCCTTCTTTACCCTTCTCCACCCATCTTTGTTTTTTTCCACCCGTCTTTACCCCTTTTTCCACTTCTCAAATATTCTCTGCCCTTCCCCGCCCGTCTTTGCCCTTCCCCGCCCGTCTTTGCCCTTCCCCGCCCGTCTTTGCCCTTCCCCGCCCCGTCTTTGCCCTTCCCCGCCCGTCTTTGCCCTTCCCCGCCCGTCTTTGCCCTTCCCCGCCCGTCTTTGCCCTTCCCCGCCCGTCTTTGCCTTTCCCCGCCCGTCTTTGCCCTTCTCCAGTATTCTCCTCATTTCTTCACCCGTCTTTGCCCTTCTCCACCCCCCTTTGCCCTTCTCCAGTATTCTCCTCATTTTTCACCTGTCTTTGCCGTTCTCCACCCGTTTTTGCTGTTCTCCACCTGTCCTTGTCCTTCTCCGGTGTTCTCCACACTTCTCAGCCCGTCTTTGCCTTTCTCTGCCCGTCTTTGCACATCTTTGCACTTCTCTGATATTCTCCGCCCTTCTCCACCCGTCTTTGCCCTTCTCTGCACCACTTTGCCCTTCTCCACACCCCTTTGCCCTTCTCCTATATTCTCCACAGTTCTCCACCCGACTTTGCCTTTCTTTGTCCATCTTTGCCCTTCTCAACCATCTTTGCCCATCTTTGCCCTTCTCCAATATTCTCTGCCCGTCTCCGGCCGTCTCCGCCCTTCTTTCCACTTCTCAAATATTCTCTGCCCTTTTCTGCCCGTTATTGCCCTTCTCCGCCCATCTTTGCCCTTCTCCGATATTCTCCACACTTCTCCGCCCGCTTTTGAACTTCTCCGACCGTCTTTGCCCTTCTCTGCCCATCTTTGCCCTTCTCTGCCCGTCTTTGCCCATCTTTACACTTCTTCGATATTCTCCATACTTCTCTGCCCGTCTTTGCACTTCTACCCTTTTCTTTGCTTATCTTTGCCCTTCTCCAATATTCTCTGCCCTTCTCCAGCTGTCTTTTCCCTTCTCCTATATTCTCCACAATTCTCCGCCTTCCTTTGCCCTTCTCTGCCCGTCTTTGCCCTTCTTTACACTTCTCCGATATTCTCCACCCTTCTCCGCCCGTCTTTGCCCTTCTCCGCCCGTCTTTGCCCTTCTCCGCCCGTCTTTGCCCTTCTCCGCCCGTCTTTGCCCTTCTCCGCCCGTCTTTGCCCTTCTCCGCCCGTCTTTGCCCTTCTCCGCCCGTCTTTGCCCATCTTTCCACTTCTCTGATATTCTCCACCCTTCTCTGCCTGTCTTTGCAATTCTCCCCCCTTCTTTACCCTTCTCCACCCATCTTTGTTTTTTTCCACCCGTCTTTACCCCTTTTTCCACTTCTCAAATATTCTCTGCCCTTCTCCGCCCGTCTTTGCCCTTCTCCGCCCGTCTTTGCCCTTCTCCGCCCGTCTTTGCCCTTCTCCGCCCGTCTTTGCCCTTCTCCGCCCGTCTTTGCCCTTCTCCGCCCGTCTTTGCCCTTCCCCGCCCGTCTTTGCCCTTCCCCGCCCCGTCTTTGCCCTTCCCCGCCCCGTCTTTGCCCTTCCCCGCCCCGTCTTTGCCCTTCCCCGCCCCGTCTTTGCCCTTCCCCGCCCCGTCTTTGCCCTTCCCCGCCCGTCTTTGCCCTTCCCCGCCCGTCTTTGCCCTTCCCCGCCCGTCTTTGCCCTTCCCCGCCCGTCTTTGCCCTTCCCCGCCCGTCTTTGCCCTTCTCCAGTATTCTCCTCATTTCTTCACCCGTCTTTGCCCTTCTCCACCCCCCTTTGCCCTTCTCCAGTATTCTCCTCATTTTTCACCTGTCTTTGCCGTTCTCCACCCGTTTTTGCTGTTCTCCACCTGTCCTTGTCCTTCTCCGGTGTTCTCCACACTTCTCAGCCTGTCTTTGCCTTTCTCTGCCCGTCTTTGCACATCTTTGCACTTCTCTGATATTCTCCGCCCTTCTCCACCCGTCTTTGCCCTTCTCTGCACCACTTTGCCCTTCTCCACACCCCTTTGCCCTTCTCCTATATTCTCCACAGTTCTCCACCCGACTTTGCCTTTCTTTGTCCATCTTTGCCCTTCTCAACCATCTTTGCCCATCTTTGCCCTTCTCCAATATTCTCTGCCCGTCTCCGGCCGTCTCCGCCCTTCTTTCCACTTCTCAAATATTCTCTGCCCTTTTCTGCCCGTTATTGCCCTTCTCCGCCCATCTTTGCCCTTCTCCGATATTCTCCACACTTCTCCGCCCGCTTTTGAACTTCTCCGCCCGCTTTTGAACTTCTCCGCCCGTCTTTGCCCTTCTCTGCCCGTCTTTGCCCTTCTCTGCCCGTCTTTGCCCATCTTTACACTTCTTCGATATTCTCCATACTTCTCTGCCCGTCTTTGCACTTCTACCCTTTTCTTTGCTTATCTTTGCCCTTCTCCAATATTCTCTGCCCTTCTCCAGCTGTCTTTTCCCTTCTCCTATATTCTCCACAATTCTCCGCCTTCCTTTGCCCTTCTCTGCCCGTCTTTGCCCTTCTTTACACTTCTCCGATATTCTCCACCCTTCTCCGCCCGTCTTTGCCCTTCTCCGCCCGTCTTTGCCCTTCTCCGCCCGTCTTTGCCCTTCTCCGCCCGTCTTTGCCCTTCTCCGCCCGTCTTTGCCCTTCTCCGCCCGTCTTTGCCCTTCTCCGCCCGTCTTTGCCCTTCTCCGCCCATCTTTGCCCTTCTCCGCCCGTTTTTGACCTTGTCTGACCCTTTTAGCACTTCTCCGCCCATCTTTGCCCTTCTCCGCCCGTCTTTGCCCTTGTCTGCCCGTTTTTGACCTTGTCTGACCCTTTTAGCACTTCTCCGCCCATCTTTGCCCTTGTCCGCACATCTTTGCCGTTGTCCGCCCGCCTTTGTAATTGTCCGCCCATCTTTCCCTTTGTCTGCCTGTCTTTGCCCTTCTCCTGTACTCTCCGTAATTCTCCGTCCATTTTCGCGATTCTCCGCCCGTCTTTGCCCTTCTCTGCCCGTCTTTGCCCTTCTCTGCCCGTCTTTGCCCTTCTCTGCCCGTCTTTGCCCTTCTCCGCCCGTCTTTGCCCATCTTTCCACTTCTCTGATATTCTCCACCCTTCTCTGCCTGTCTTTGCAATTCTCCCCCCTTCTTTACCCTTCTCCACCCATCTTTGTTTTTTTCCACCCGTCTTTACCCCTTTTTCCACTTCTCAAATATTCTCTGCCCTTCTCCGCCCGTCTTTGCCCTTCTCCGCCCGTCTTTGCCCTTCTCCGCCCGTCTTTGCCCTTCTCCGCCCGTCTTTGCCCTTCTCCGCCCGTCTTTGCCCTTCTCCGCCCGTCTTTGCCCTTCTCCGCCCGTCTTTGCCCTTCCCCGCCCCGTCTTTGCCCTTCCCCGCCCCGTCTTTGCCCTTCCCCGCCCCGTCTTTGCCCTTCCCCGCCCCGTCTTTGCCCTTCCCCGCCCGTCTTTGCCCTTCCCCGCCCGTCTTTGCCCTTCCCCGCCCGTCTTTGCCCTTCCCCGCCCGTCTTTGCCCTTCCCCGCCCGTCTTTGCCCTTCCCCGCCCGTCTTTGCCCTTCTCCAGTATTCTCCTCATTTCTTCACCCGTCTTTGCCCTTCTCCACCCCCCTTTGCCCTTCTCCAGTATTCTCCTCATTTTTCACCTGTCTTTGCCGTTCTCCACCCGTTTTTGCTGTTCTCCACCTGTCCTTGTCCTTCTCCGGTGTTCTCCACACTTCTCAGCCTGTCTTTGCCTTTCTCTGCCCGTCTTTGCACATCTTTGCACTTCTCTGATATTCTCCGCCCTTCTCCACCCGTCTTTGCCCTTCTCTGCACCACTTTGCCCTTCTCCACACCCCTTTGCCCTTCTCCTATATTCTCCACAGTTCTCCACCCGACTTTGCCTTTCTTTGTCCATCTTTGCCCTTCTCAACCATCTTTGCCCATCTTTGCCCTTCTCCAATATTCTCTGCCCGTCTCCGGCCGTCTCCGCCCTTCTTTCCACTTCTCAAATATTCTCTGCCCTTTTCTGCCCGTTATTGCCCTTCTCCGCCCATCTTTGCCCTTCTCCGATATTCTCCACACTTCTCCGCCCGCTTTTGAACTTCTCCGCCCGCTTTTGAACTTCTCCGCCCGTCTTTGCCCTTCTCTGCCCGTCTTTGCCCTTCTCTGCCCGTCTTTGCCCATCTTTACACTTCTTCGATATTCTCCATACTTCTCTGCCCGTCTTTGCACTTCTACCCTTTTCTTTGCTTATCTTTGCCCTTCTCCAATATTCTCTGCCCTTCTCCAGCTGTCTTTTCCCTTCTCCTATATTCTCCACAATTCTCCGCCTTCCTTTGCCCTTCTCTGCCCGTCTTTGCCCTTCTTTACACTTCTCCGATATTCTCCACCCTTCTCCGCCCGTCTTTGCCCTTCTCCGCCCGTCTTTGCCCTTCTCCGCCCGTCTTTGCCCTTCTCCGCCCGTCTTTGCCCTTCTCCGCCCGTCTTTGCCCTTCTCCGCCCGTCTTTGCCCTTCTCCGCCCGTCTTTGCCCTTCTCCGCCCGTCTTTGCCCTTCTCCGCCCATCTTTGCCCTTCTCCGCCCGTTTTTGACCTTGTCTGACCCTTTTAGCACTTCTCCGCCCATCTTTGCCCTTCTCCGCCCGTCTTTGCCCTTGTCTGCCCGTTTTTGACCTTGTCTGACCCTTTTAGCACTTCTCCGCCCATCTTTGCCCTTGTCCGCACATCTTTGCCGTTGTCCGCCCGCCTTTGTAATTGTCCGCCCATCTTTCCCTTTGTCTGCCTGTCTTTGCCCTTCTCCTGTACTCTCCGTAATTCTCCGTCCATTTTCGCGATTCTCCGCCCGTCTTTGCCCTTCTCTGCCCGTCTTTGCCCTTCTCTGCCCGTCTTTGCCCTTCTCTGCCCGTCTTTGCCCTTCTCTGCCCGTCTTTGCCCTTCTCTGCCCGTCTTTGCCCTTCTCTGCCCGTCTTTGCCCTTCTCTGCCCGTCTTTGCCCTTCTCTTCCCGTCTTTGCCCTTCTCTGCCCGTCTTTGCCCTTCTCTGCCCGTCTTTGCCCTTCTCTGCCCGTCTTTGCCCTTCTCTGCCCGTCTTTGCCCTTCTCTGCCCGTCTTTGCCCTTCTCTGCCCGTCTTTGCCCTTCTCCGCCCGTCTTTGCCCTTCTCCGCCCGTCTTTGCCCTTCTCCGCCCGTCTTTGCCCTTCTCCGCCCGTCTTTGCCCTTCTCCGCCCGTCTTTGCCCTTCTCCGCCCGTCTTTGCCCTTCTCCGCCCGTCTTGGCATTTCTCCGCCCGTCTTTGCACTTGTCCCACTGTCTATGCACTTCCCCGCCCGTCTTTGCCCTTCTCCACCTCATTTGCCCTTCTCCACCCCTATTTGCCCTTCTCCTCCCGTCTTTTCCCTTTTCCGCCCGTCTTTGCCCTTCTCAAGTACTCTCCGCAATTCTCTGACTGTCTTTCAACTTCACCAATTGTCTTTGCCCTTGTCCGCCCCTCTTTGCCCTTGTCCGCCCCTCTTTGCCCTTGTCCGCCCCTCTTTGCCCTTCCCCGCCCCTCTTTGCCCTTGTCCGCCCCTCTTTGCCCTTGTCCGCCCCTCTTTGCCCTTGTCTGCCCGTCTTTGCCCTTGTCCGCCCGTCTTTGCCCTTCTCCGGTATTCTCCGCACTTCTCTGCCCGTCTTTTTCCTTCTCTACCTGTCTTTGCACTTGTCCGCCAGTCTTTGCCCTTCTCCGGTACTCTCCACACTTCTCCGCCCGTCTTTGCTCTACTCCATCTGTCTTTGCCCTTCTCCGCCTGTCTTTGCACTTCTCCAGTATTCTCAGGATTTCTCAGACTGTCTTTGCCCTTGTCTAAACCTCTTTGCCCTTCTCCCCCCGTCTTTGTTCTTGTCCACTCGTCTTTGCACTTCTATCGCCGTCTTTACTCTTCTCCGCCTGTCTTTGCCCTTCTCCGCCCCTCTTTGCCATTCACCGGTACACTCCACAATTCTCCAACTGTCTTTGCCCTTCCCCGCCAGTCTTTGCCCTTCCCCGCCAGTCTTTGCCCTTCCCCGCCAGTCTTTGCCCTTCTCCGCCCCTCTTTGCCCTTGTCCAGCCATCTTTGCCCTCCTAGCGCCCATCCTTTCCTTCCTTTGCCCATCTTTGCCCTTGTCTGCCCGTATTTGCCTTCTCCGCCCATGTTTGCTCTTCTCCGTCTGTCTGTGTCATTCTTCGGTATTCTCCGTCCTTCTTCGCCCGTCTTTGCCCTTCTCTGTTATTCTCAGCACTTCTCCCGTCTTTGCCCTTCTCCCCCCGTCTTTGCCCTTCTCCGCCCGTCTTTGCCCTTCTCCGCCCGTCTTTGCCCTTCTCCGCCCGTCTTTGCCCTTCTCCGCCCGTCTTTGCCCTTGTCTGACCCTTTTAGCACTTCTCCGCCCATCTTTGCCCTTGTCCGCACATCTTTGCCGTTGTCCGCCCGCCTTTGTAATTGTCCGCCCATCTTTCCCTTTGTCTGCCTGTCTTTGCCCTTCTCCTGTACTCTCCGTAATTCTCCGTCCATTTTCGCGATTCTCCGCCCGTCTTTGCCCTTCTCCGCCCGTCTTTGCCCTTCTCCGCCCGTCTTTGCCCTTCTCCGCCCGTCTTTGCCCTTCTCCGCCCGTCTTTGCCCTTCTCCGCCCGTCTTTGCCCTTCTCCGCCCGTCTTTGCCCTTCTCCGCCCGTCTTTGCCCTTCTCGGCCCGTCTTTGCCCTTCTCGGCCCGTCTTTGCCCTTCTCGGCCCGTCTTTGCCCTTCTCGGCCCGTCTTTGCCCTTCTCGGCCCGTCTTTGCCCTTCTCGGCCCGTCTTTGCCCTCTTCCGCCCGTCTTTGCCCTCTTCCACCCATCTTTGCCCTCCTAGCTCACGTCTTTGCCTTCCTTTGCCCATCTTTTCCCTCGTCTGCCCGTATTTGCCTTCTCCGCCCATGTTTGCCCTTCTCCGTCTGTTTGTGCCAATCTTTGGTTTTCTCCGTCCTTCTTCGCCCGTCTTTGCCCTTCTCCGCTGTTCTCAGCACTTCTCCTCCCGTCTTTGCCATTCTCCGCCCGTCTTTGTCCTTCTCCCCCCGTCTTTGCACTTGTGAGCCCGTCTTTGCCCTTCTGTGCCTGTCTTTGCTCTTCTTGGCACGTCTTTGCACTTCTCTGCCTGTCCTTGCAGTCTCCGCACTTGTTTGCCTTTCTACGCCTGTCTTTGCCCTTCTCCGCATGTCTTCGCTCTTCTCTGACTGACTTTGTGCTTCTCCGCTGTCATTCCTCGTCTTTGCACTTCTCTGCCCGTCTTTGCATTCTCCGCACTTGTTTGCCCTTGTCCGCCCGCCTTTCCCCTTCTCCGCCCGTCTTTCCCCTTCTCCGCCCGTCTTTCCCCTTCTCCGCCCGTCTTTCCCCTTCTCCGCCCGTCTTTGCCACTCTCCGGACGTCTTTGCCACTCTCCTCACTTCTTTGCCACTATCCGCCCTTCTTTGCCACTCTCTGCACTTCTTTGCCCTTTTCTGCCCGTCTTTCATTTGTGAGCCCATCTTTGCCCTTCTGCACCCGTCTTTGCACTTCTCCGCTCGTCTTTGCCCTTCTCCCCCCATCTTTGTTCTTGTCCGCATGTTTTTGCCCTTGTCCGACCGTCTTTGACCTTCTCCGCTTATCTTTGCACTTGTCAGCCCTTCTTAGCAGTTGTCCGTCCGTCTTATCACTTGTGCAACCATCTTTGCCCTTCTCCGCCCGTCTTTGCCCTTCTCCGCCCGTCTTTGCCCTTCTCCGCCCGTCTTTGCCCTTCTCCGCCCGTCTTTGCCCTTCTCCGCCCGTCTTTGCACTTCTCCGCCCGTCTTTGTACTTCTCCGCCCGTCTTTGCGCTTCTCCGATATTATCCACATTTCTCCGCCCGCTTTTGCCCTTCTCTGCCTTTCTTTGCCCTTCTCCATCCTAGTTTGCCCTTCTCCACCCGTCTTTTCCCATCTTTGCGCTTCTCCGATTTCCTCCACCCTTCTCCACCCGTCTTTGACCTACTCCGCCCGTCTATGCCCTTCTCCCACTGTTTTTGCCCTTCTCCCCGCGTCTTTGCCCTTCTCCCCGCGTCTTTGCCCTTCTCCCCGCGTCTTTGCCCTTCTCCGCCCGTCTTTGCCCTTCTCTGCCCGTCTTTGACCTTCTCCGCCCATCTTTGTTCATCTTTGCACTTCTCCGATATTCCCCTCTCTTCTCCGCCCGTCTTTGCCCTTCTCCGCCCGTCTTTGCCCTTCTCCGCCCGTCTTTGCCCTTCTCCGCCCGTCTTTGCCCTTCTCCGCCCGTCTTTGCCCTTCTCCGCCCGTCTTTGCCCTTCTCCGCCCGTCTTTACTCCTCTCCGACTGTCTTTGCACTTTTTTGACCGTCTTTGCCCCTCTCCACCCCTCTTGGCCCTTCTTCGTCTGTCTTTGCCCTTCTCCGCCTGTCTTTACTCTTCTCCGCCGCTCTTTGCCATTCACTGGTACTCTCCACAATTCTCCGCCCGTCTTTGCCCTTCTCCGCCCGTCTTTGCCTTTCTCCGCCCGTCTTTGCCTTTCTCCGCCCGTCTTTGCCTTTCTCCGCCCGTCTTTGCCTTTCTCCGCCCGTCTTTGCCCTCTTCCGCCCGTCTTTGCCCTCTTCCGCCCGTCTTTGCCCTCTTCCGCCCGTCTTTGCCTTTCTCCGCCCTTCTTTGCCCTCTTCCGCCCATCTTTGCCTTTCTCCGCCCGTCTTTGCCCTCCTAGCTCATGTCTTCGCCTTCCTTTGCCCATCTTTTCCCTCGTCTGCCCGTATTTGCCTTCTCCGCCCATGTTTGCCCTTCTCCGTCTGTTTGTGCCAATCTTCGGTTTTCTCCGTCCTTCTTCGCCCGTCTTTGCCCTTCTCCGTTGTTCTCAGCACTTCTCCTCCCGTCTTTGCCATTCTCCTCCCGTCTTTGCCATTCTCCTCCCGTCTTTGTCCTTCTCCCCCCGTCTTTGCACTTGTGAGCCCGTCTTTGTCCTTCTGTGCCTGTCTTTGCTCTTCTTGGCACGTCTTTGCACTTCTCTGCCCGTCTTTGCAATCTCCGCACTTGTTTGCACTTCTCCGCCCGTCTGTGCCCTTCTCTACCCGTCTCTGTCCCTCTCCGAAATTCTTTGCCCTTGTCCGCCCATTCTTGCCTTGTCCGCCCGTCCTTGCCCTTGTCCGCCCGTCTTTGCCCTTCTCCGCCCGTCTTTGCCCTTCTCCGCCCGTCTTTGCCCTTCTCCGCCCGTCTTTCCCCTTCTCCGCCCGTCTTTCCCCTTCTCCGCCCTTCTTTGCCACTCTCCGGACGTCTTTGCCACTCTCCGGACGTCTTTGCCACTCTCCTCACTTCTTTGTCACTCTCTGCACTTCTTTGCCTTTTTCTGCCCGTCTTTCATTTGTGAGCCCATCTTTGCCCTTCTGCACCCGTCTTTGCCCTTCTCCGCTCGTCTTTGCCCTTCTCCCCCCATCTTTGTTCTTGTCCGCATGTTTTTGCCCTTGTCCGACCGTCTTTGCCCTTCTCCGCTTATCTTTGCACTTGTCAGCCCTTCTTAGCCGTTGTCCGTCCGTCTTTGCCCTTCTCCACCCGTCTTTGCCCTTCTCCGCCCGTCTTTGCCCTTCTCCGCCCGTCTTTGCCCTTCTCCGCCCGTCCTTGCCCTTCTCCACCCGTCTTTGCCCATCTTTGTACTTCTCCGATATTCTACACCCTTCTCCACCCGTCTTTGCCCTTCTCCGCCCGTCTTTGCGCTTCTCCGATATTCTCCACATTTCTCCGCCCGCTTTTGCACTTCTCTGCCTTTCTTTGCCCTTCTCCATCCTACTTTGCCCTTCTCCACACGTCTTTTCCCATCTTTGCGCTTCTCCGATTTCCTCCACCCTTCTCCACCCGTCTTTGCCCTACTCCGCCCGTCTATGCCCTTCTCCCACAGTTTTTGCCCTTCTCCGCCCGTCTTTGCCCTTCTTTACACTTATCAAATATTCTCTGCCCTTCTCCGCCCCTCTTTGCCCTTCTCCGCCCCTCTTTGCCCTTCTCCGCCCCTCTTTGCCCTTCTCCGCCCCTCTTTGCCCTTCTCCGCCCCTCTTTGCCCTTCTCCGCCCCTCTTTGCCCTTCTCCGCCCCTCTTTGCCCTTCTCCGCCCCTCTTTGCCCTTCTCCGCCCCTCTTTGCCCTTCTCTCCCTGTGTTTGCCCTTCTCCGCCCGTCTTTGCCCTTCTCCGCCCGTCTTTGCCCTTCTCCGCCCGTCTTTGCCCTTCTCCGCCCGTCTTTGCCTTTCTTTGCACTTCTCTGATATTCTCCTCCCTTCTCCGCCCATCTTTGCCCTTCTCCGCCAATCTTTGCCCATCTTTGCACTTCTCCGATATTCTTCAACCTTCTCTGCACTTTTTTGCCCTTATCCCCTTATGTTTTCCCTTCTCCGCCCGTCCTTGCCCTTCTCCACCCGTCCTTGCCCTTCTCCGCCCGTCCTTGCCCTTCTCCGCCCATCCTTGCCCTTCTCCGATATTATCCACCCTTCTCCGCCCGTCTTTGCCCTTCTCCGCCCGTCTTTGCCCTTCTCCGCCCGTCTTTGCCCTTCTTTGCACTTCTCCAATATTCTCCACCCTTCTCCGCCCGTCTTTGCCCTTCTCTGCCCATCCTTGCCCATCTTTTCACTTCTTCGATGTTCTCCACACTTCTCCGCCCGTCTTTGTTCTTCTACCCTTTTCTTTGCTTATCTTTGCTCTTCTGTAATATTCTCTGCCCTTCTCCAGGCGTCTTTGCCCTTCTCCGTCCATCTTTGCCCTTCTCACCCGTCTTTTTCCATCTTTCCTCTTCTCCGATAATCTCTACACTTCTTCGCCCGTCTTTGCCCTTCTAACCTTTTCTTTGCCCATTTTTGCCCTTCTCCAATATTCTCTGCACTTCTCCGCCCGTCTTTGCCCTTCTCCGCCCGTCTTTGCCCTTCTCCGCCCGTCTTTGCCCTTCTCCGCCCGTCTTTTTCCATCTTTCCTCTTCTCCAATACTCTCCACACTTTTCGCCCGTCTTTGCCCTTCTACCCTTTTCTTTGCCCATCTTTGCCCTTCTCCAATATTCTCTCCCCTTCTCGGCCCGGCTTTGCCCTTCTCGGCCCGGCTTTGCCCTTCTCGGCCCGGCTTTGCCCTTCTCGGCCCGGCTTTGCCCTTCTCGGCCCGGCTTTGCCCTTCTCGGCCCGGCTTTGCCCTTCTCCGTTATTCACCACACTTCTCTGCCCGTTTTAGCCCTTCTCCGCTCGTCTTTGACCTTCTCTGCCCATCTTTACACTTTTCCGTACGTCAATGCTCTTCTCCGCCCGACTTAGAGTTTCTCCGCCAGTCTTTGCTCTTCTGACCGTCTTTTTTCTCATCTTTGCTCTTCTCCGATATTCTCCACACTTCTTCGCCTGTCTTTGCCCTTCTACCCTTTTCTTTGCCCATCTTTGCCCTTCTCCAATATTCTCTGCCCTTCTCCGCCCGTCTTTGCACTTCTCCGCCCGTCTTTGCACTTCTCCGCCCGTCTTTGCACTTCTCCGCCCGTCTTTGCACTTCTCCGCCCGTCTTTGCCAATCTCTGCCCGTCTTTGTCAATTTCCGACCGTCTTTGCCCTTCTCCGCCCCCCTTTGCCCTTCTCCAGTATTCTCCTCATTTCTTCACCCGTCTTTGCCCTTCTCCGCCCCCCTTTGCCCTTCTCCAGTATTCTCCTCATTTCTTCACCCGTCCTTACCCTTCTCCGCCCGTTTTTGCTGTTCTCCACCTGTCCTTGCCCTTCTCCGTTGTTCTCCACACTTCTCAGCCCGTCTTTGCCTTTCTCTGCCTGTCTTTGCACATCTTTGCACTTCTATGATATTCTCCGCCCTTCTCCGCACCCCTTTGCCCTTCTCCCCCTGTTTTTGCCCTTCTCCCCCTGTTTTTGCCCTTCTCCCCTTGTTTTTGCCCTTCTCCCCCTGTTTTTGCCCTTCTCCCCCTGTTTTTGCCCTTCTCCCCCCCGTCTTTGCCCTTCTCCGCCCGTCTTTGCCCTTCTCCGCCCGTCTTTGCCCTTCTCCGCCCGTCTTTGCCCGTCTCCGCCCGTCTTTGCCCTTCTCCGCCCGTCTTTGCCCTTCTCCGCCCGTCTTTGCCCTTCTCCGCCCGTCTTTGCCCTTCTCCGCCCGTCTTTGCCCTTCTCCGCCCGTCTTTGCCCTTCTCCGCCCGTCTTTGCCCTTCTCCGCCCGTCTTGCTGTTCCTTGCAGTTCTCTGATACTCTCCTCCCTTCTCCGCCCGTCTTTGCCCATCTTTCCACTTCCCTGATATTCTCCACCCTTCTCCGCCTTTCTTTGCACTTCTCCGCCCTTCTTTACCCTTCTCCACCAGTCTTTGTTTTTTTCACCCCTCTTTACCCCTCTTTCCAATTCTCAAATATTCTCTGCCCTTCTCCGCCCGTTATTACCCTTCTCCGCCCGTTATTACCCTTCTCCGCCCATCTTTGCCCTTCTCCGATATTCTCCACACTTCTCCGCCCGTCTTTGCCCTCCTAGCTCATGTCTTCGCCTTCCTTTGCCCATCTTTTCCCTCGTCTGCCCGTATTTGCCTTCTCCGCCCATGTTTGCCCTTCTCCGTCTGTTTGTGCCAATCTTCGGTTTTCTCCGTCCTTCTTCGCCCGTCTTTGCCCTTCTCCGTTGTTCTCAGCACTTCTCCTCCCGTCTTTGCCATTCTCCTCCCGTCTTTGCCATTCTCCTCCCGTCTTTGTCCTTCTCCCCCCGTCTTTGCACTTGTGAGCCCGTCTTTGTCCTTCTGTGCCTGTCTTTGCTCTTCTTGGCACGTCTTTGCACTTCTCTGCCCGTCTTTGCAATCTCCGCACTTGTTTGCACTTCTCCGCCCGTCTGTGCCCTTCTCTACCCGTCTCTGTCCCTCTCCGAAATTCTTTGCCCTTGTCCGCCCGTCCTTGCCCTTGTCCGCCCGTCCTTGCCCTTGTCCGCCCGTCCTTGCCCTTGTCCGCCCGTCTTTGCCCTTCTCCGCCCGTCTTTGCCCTTCTCCGCCCGTCTTTGCTCTTCTCCGCCGGCCTTTGCCCTTCTCCGCCCGTCTTTGCCCTTCTCCGCCCGTCTTTGCCCTTCTCCGCCCGTCTTTGCCCTTCTCCGCCCGTCTTTCCCCTTCTCCGCCCGTCTTTCCCCTTCTCCGCCCTTCTTTGCCACTCTCCGGACGTCTTTGCCACTCTCCGGACGTCTTTGCCACTCTCCTCACTTCTTTGTCACTCTCTGCACTTCTTTGCCTTTTTCTGCCCGTCTTTCATTTGTGAGCCCATCTTTGCCCTTCTGCACCCGTCTTTGCCCTTCTCCGCTCGTCTTTGCCCTTCTCCCCCCATCTTTGTTCTTGTCCGCATGTTTTTGCCCTTGTCCGACCGTCTTTGCCCTTCTCCGCTTATCTTTGCACTTGTCAGCCCTTCTTAGCCGTTGTCCGTCCGTCTTTGCCCTTCTCCACCCGTCTTTGCCCTTCTCCGCCCGTCTTTGCCCTTCTCCGCCCGTCTTTGCCCTTCTCCGCCCGTCCTTGCCCTTCTCCACCCGTCTTTGCCCATCTTTGTACTTCTCCGATATTCTACATGCTTCTCCACCCATCTTTGCCCTTCTCCGCCCGTCTTTGCGCTTCTCCGATATTCTCCACATTTCTCCGCCCGCTTTTGCACTTCTCTGCCTTTCTTTGCCCTTCTCCATCCTACTTTGCCCTTCTCCACACGTCTTTTCCCATCTTTGCGCTTCTCCGATTTCCTCCACCCTTCTCCACCCGTCTTTGCCCTACTCCGCCCGTCTATGCCCTTCTCCCACAGTTTTTGCCCTTCTCCGCCCGTCTTTGCCCTTCTTTACACTTATCAAATATTCTCTGCCCTTCTCCGCCCCTCTTTGCCCTTCTCCGCCCCTCTTTGCCCTTCGCCGCCCCTCTTTGCCCTTCTCCGCCCCTCTTTGCCCTTCTCCGCCCCTCTTTGCCCTTCTCCGCCCCTCTTTGCCCTTCTCCGCCCCTCTTTGCCCTTCTCCGCCCCTCTTTGCCCTTCTCCGCCCCTCTTTGCCCTTCTCCGCCCCTCTTTGCCCTTCTCCGCCCCTCTTTGCCCTTCTCTCCCTGTGTTTGCCCTTCTCCGCCCGTCTTTGCCCTTCTCCGCCCGTCTTTGCCCTTCTCCGCCCGTCTTTGCCCTTCTCCGCCCGTCTTTGCCCTTCTCCGCCCGTCTTTGCCCTTCTCCGCCCATCTTTGCCCTTCTCCGCCTGTCTTTGCCTTTCTTTGCACTTCTCTGATATTCTCCTCCCTTCTCCGCCCATCTTTGCCCTTCTCCGCCAATCTTTGCCCATCTTTGCACTTCTCCGATATTCTTCAACCTTCTCTGCACTTTTTTGCCCTTATCCCCTTATGTTTTCCCTTCTCCGCCCGTCCTTGCCCTTCTCCGCCCGTCCTTGCCCTTCTCCGCCCGTCCTTGCCCTTCTCCGATATTATCCACCCTTCTCCGCCCGTCTTTGCCCTTCTCCGCCCGTCTTTGCCCTTCTCCACCCGTCTTTGCCCTTCTTTGCACTTCTCCAATATTCTCCACCCTTCTCCGCCCGTCTTTGCCCTTCTCTGCCCATCCTTGCCCATCTTTTCACTTCTTCGATGTTCTCCACACTTCTCCGCCCGTCTTTGTTCTTCTACCCTTTTCTTTGCTCTTCTTGCTTATCTTTGCTCTTCTGTAATATTCTCTGCCCTTCTCCAGGCGTCTTTGCCCTTCTCCGTCCATCTTTGCCCTTCTCACCCGTCTTTTTCCATCTTTCCTCTTCTCCGATAATCTCTACACTTCTTCGCCCGTCTTTGCCCTTCTAACCTTTTCTTTGCCCATTTTTGCCCTTCTCCAATATTCTCTGCACTTCTCCGCCCGTCTTTGCCCTTCTCCGCCCGTCTTTGCCCTTCTCCGCCCGTCTTTGCCCTTCTCCGCCCGTCTTTTTCCATCTTTCCTCTTCTCCAATACTCTCCACACTTTTCGCCCGTCTTTGCCCTTCTACCCTTTTCTTTGCCCATCTTTGCCCTTCTCCAATATTCTCTCCCCTTCTCGGCCCGGCTTTGCCCTTCTCGGCCCGGCTTTGCCCTTCTCGGCCCGGCTTTGCCCTTCTCGGCCCGGCTTTGCCCTTCTCGGCCCGGCTTTGCCCTTCTCCGTTATTCACCACACTTCTCTGCCCGTTTTAGCCCTTCTCTGCTCATCTTTGACCTTCTCTGCCCATCTTTACACTTTTCCGTACGTCAATGCTCTTCTCCGCCCGACTTAGAGTTTCTCCGCCAGTCTTTGCTCTTCTGACCGTCTTTTTTCTCATCTTTGCTCTTCTCCGATATTCTCCACACTTCTTCGCCTGTCTTTGCCCTTCTACCCTTTTCTTTGCCCATCTTTGCCCTTCTCCAATATTCTCTGCCCTTCTCCAATATTCTCTGCCCTTCTCCGCCCGTCTTTGCACTTCTCCGCCCGTCTTTGCACTTCTCCGCCCGTCTTTGCACTTCTCCGCCCGTCTTTGCACTTCTCCGCCCGTCTTTGCACTTCTCCGCCCGTCTTTGTCAATCTCCGACCGTCTTTGCCCTTCTCCGCCCCCCTTTGCCCTTCTCCAGTATTCTCCTCATTTCTTCACCCGTCTTTGCCCTTCTCCGCCCCCCTTTGCCCTTCTCCAGTATTCTCCTCATTTCTTCACCCGTCCTTACCCTTCTCCGCCCGTTTTTGCTGTTCTCCGCCTGTCCTTGCCCTTCTCCGTTGTTCTCCACACTTCTCAGCCCGTCTTTGCCTTTCTCTGCCTGTCTTTGCACATCTTTGCACTTCTATGATATTCTCCGCCCTTCTCCGCACCCCTTTGCCCTTCTCCCCCGGTTTTTGCCCTTCTCCCCTTGTTTTTGCCCTTCTCCCCCTGTTTTTGCCCTTCTCCCCCTGTTTTTGCCCTTCTCCCCCCCGTTTTTGCCCTTCTCCCCCCCGTCTTTGCCCTTCTCCGCCCGTCTTTGCTGTTTCTTGCACTTCTCTGATATTCTCCTCCCTTCTCCGCCCGTCTTTGCCCATCTTTCCACTTCCCTGATATTCTCCACCCTTCTCCGCCTTTCTTTGCACTTCTCCGCCCTTCTTTACCCTTCTCCACCAGTCTTTGTTTTTTTCACCCCTCTTTACCCCTCTTTCCAATTCCAAATATTCTCTGCCCTTCTCCGCCCGTTATTACCCTTCTCCGCCCGTTATTACCCTTCTCAGCCCATCTTTGCCCTTCTCCGATATTCTCCACACTTCTCCGCCCGTCTTTGCCCTTCTCCGCCCGTCTTTGCCCTTCTCCGCCCGTCTTTGCCCTTCTCCGCCCGTCTTTGCCCTTCTCCGCCCTTCTCCGCCCGTCTTTGCCCTTCTCCGCCCGTCTTTGCCCTTCTCCGCCCGTCTTTGCTGTTTCTTGCACTTCTCTGATATTCTCCTCCCTTCTCCGCCCGTCTTTGCCCATCTTTCCACTTCCCTGATATTCTCCACCCTTCTCCGCCTTTCTTTGCACTTCTCCGCCCTTCTTTACCCTTCTCCACCAGTCCTTGTTTTTTTCACCCCTCTTTACCCCTCTTTCCAATTCTCAAATATTCTCTGCCCTTCTCCGCCCGTTATTACCCTTCTCCGCCCATCTTTGCCCTTCTCCGATATTCTCCACACTTCTCCGCCCGTCTTTGCCCTTCTCCGCCCGTCTTTGCCCTTCTCCGCCCGTCTTTGCCCTTCTCCGCCCGTCTTTGCCCTTCTCCGCCCGTCTTTGCCCTTCTCCGCCCCTCTTTGCCCTTCTCCGCCCCTCTTTGCCCTTCTCCGCCCCTCTTTGCCCTTCTCCGCCCGCCTTTGCCCTTCTCCGCCCGCCTTTGCCCTTCTCCGCCCGCCTTTGCCCTTCTCCGCCCGCCTTTGCCCTTCTCTGCCCGTCTTTGCCACTCTCCTCACTTCCTTGCCACTATCAGCCCTTCTTTGCCACTCTCTGCACTTCTTTGCCCTTTTCCGCCCGTCTTTCAGTTGTGAGCCCATCTTTGCCCTTCTGCACCCATCTTTGCTCTTCTCTGCTCGTCTTTGCCCTTCTCCCCCCGTCTTTGTTCTTGTCCGCATGTTTTTGCCCTTGTCCGACCGTCTTGGCCCTTCTCCGCCTATCTTTGCACTTGTCAGCCCTTCTTAGCCGTTGTCCGTCCGTCTTATCACTTGTGCAACCATCTATGCCTTTGTCCGACCGTCTTGGCAATTGTCCGCCTTTCTTTGCCCTTCTCGGCCCGTCTATGCCCTTGTCCGTTATTCACCACACTTCTCTGCCCGTTTTAGCCCTTCTCCGCTCGTCTTTGCCCTTCTCTGCCCATCTTTACACTTTTCCGTACGTCAATACTCTTCTCCGCCCGACTTAGAGTTTCTCCGCCAGTCTTTGCGCTTCTGACCGTCTTTTTTTCTCATCTTTGCTCTTCTCCAATATTCTCCACACTTCTCTGCCCGTCTTTGCCCTTCTACCCTTTTCTTTGCCCAACTTTGTCCTTCTCCAATATTCTCTGCCCTTCTCAAACCGTCTTTTCCCTTCTCCACCCATCTTTGCCACTCTCTGCCTTTCTTAACCCTTCTCCGCCTCTCTTCGCCCTTCTCCGCCTCTCTTCGCCCTTCTCTGCCCGTCTTCGCCCTTCTCCGCCCGTCTTTCCCATCTTTCCACTTCTCTGATATTCTCCACCCTTCTCCGCCTGTCTTTGCAATTCTCCCCCCTTCTTTACCCTTCTCCACCCGTCTTTGATTTTTTTCCACCCGTCTTTACTCCTCTTTCCACTTCTCAAATATTCTCTGCCCTTCTCCGCCCGTTATTACTCTCCTCCGGCCATCTTTGCCTTTCTCTGCCCATCTTTGCACTTCTCCGCCCGTCTTTGACCTTCTTTGATATTTTCCGCCCTTCTCCGCCCATCTTTGCCCTTCTCCACACGTCTTTGCCCTTCTCCCCTTGTCTTTGCACATCTTTGCACTTCTCCGATATTCTCTGCCCTTCTCCGCCCCTCTTTGCCCTTCTCCGCCCCTCTTTGCCCTTCTCCGCCCCTCTTTGCCCTTCTCCGCCCCTCTTTGCCCTTCTCCGCCCCTCTTTGCCCTTCTCCACCCCTCTTTGCCCTTCTCCGCCCGTCCTTGCCCTTCTTTGCACTTCTTCTAGGTTCTCCACAGTTCTCCGCCCGTCTTTGTCCTTCTACCCTTTTCTTTGCTTATCTTTGCCCTTCTGTAATATTCTCTGCCCTTCTCCAGGCGTCTTTGCCCTTCTCCAGGCGTCTTTGCCCTTCTCCAGGCGTCTTCGCCCTTCTCCGTCCATCTTTGCCCTTCTCACCCGTCTTTTTCCATCTTTCCTCTTCTCCGATAATCTCCACACTTCTTTGCCCATCTTTGCCCTTCTCCAATATTCTCTGCCCTTCTCTGCCCGTCTTTGCCCTTCTCTGCCCGTCTTTGCCCTTCTCTGCCCGTCTTTGCCCTTCTCCGCCCGTCTTTGCCCTTCTCCGCCCGTCTTTGCCCTTCTCCGCCCGTCTTTGCCCTTCTCCGCCCGTCTTTGCCCTTCTCCGCCCGTCTTTGCCCTTCTCCGCCCGTCTTTGCCCTTCTCCGCCCGTCTTTGCCCTTCTCCGCCCGTCTTTGCCCTTCTCCGCCCGTCTTTGCCCATCTTTCCACTTCTCTGATATTCTCCACCCTTCTCTGCCTGTCTTTGCAATTCTCCCCCCTTCTCTGCCTGTCTTTGCAATTGTCCCCCCTTCTTTACCCTTCTCCACCCATCTTTGTTTTTTTCCACCCGTCTTTACACCTTTTTCCACTTCTCAAATATTCTGTGCCCTTCTCCGCCCGTTATTACCCTTCTCCGCCCATCTTTGCCCTTCTCCGCCCATCTTGCCCTTCTCCGCCCATCTTGCCCTTCTCCGCCCATCTTTGCACTTCTCCGCCCATCTTTGCCCTTCTTTGATCTTTTCCGCCCTTCTCCGCCCATCTTTGCCCTTCTCCACACGTGTTTGCCCTTCTCCCCTTGTCTTTGCACATCTTTGTACTTCTCCGCCCCTCTTTGCCCTTCTCCTCCCGTCTTTGCCCTTCTCCTCCCGTCTTTGCCCTTCTCCTCCCGTCTTTGCCCTTCTCCTCCCGTCTTTGCCCTTCTCCTCCCGTCTTTGCCCTTCTCCTCCCGTCTTTGCCCTTCTCCGCCCGTCTTTGCCCTTCTCCTCCCGTCTTTGCCCTTCTCCTCCCGTCTTTGCCCTTCTCCTCCCGTCTTTGCCCTTCTCCTCCCGTCTTTGCCCTTCTCCGCCCCACTTTGCCCTTCTCCGCCAATCTTTGCCCATCTTTGCACTTCTCCGATATTCTCCAACCTTCTCTGCCCGTTTTTGCCCTTATCCCCTTATGTTTTCCCTTCTCCGCCCGTCTTTGCCCTTCTCCGCCCGTCCTTGCCCTTCTTTGATATTATCCACCCTTTTCCGCCCGCCTTTGCACTTCTCCGCCCGCCTTTGCACTTCTCCGCCCGCCTTTGCCCTTCTCTAATATTCTCCACCCTTCTCCACCCGTCTTTGCCAATCTCTGCCCGTTTTAGCCCTTCTCCGCTCGTCTTTGCCCTTCTCTGCCCATCTTTACACTTTTCCGTACGTCAATACTCTTCTCCGCCCGACTTAGAGTTTCTCCGCCAGTCTTTGCGCTTCTGACCGTCTTTTTTTCTCATCTTTGCTCTTCTCCAATATTCTCCACACTTCTCTGCCCGTCTTTGCCCTTCTACCCTTTTCTTTGCCCAACTTTGTCCTTCTCCAATATTCTCTGCCCTTCTCAAACCGTCTTTTCCCTTCTCCACCCATCTTTGCCACTCTCTGCCTTTCTTAACCCTTCTCCGCCTCTCTTCGCCCTTCTCCGCCTCTCTTCGCCCTTCTCTGCCCGTCTTCGCCCTTCTCCGCCCGTCTTTCCCATCTTTCCACTTCTCTGATATTCTCCACCCTTCTCCGCCTGTCTTTGCAATTCTCCCCCCTTCTTTACCCTTCTCCACCCGTCTTTGATTTTTTTCCACCCGTCTTTACTCCTCTTTCCACTTCTCAAATATTCTCTGCCCTTCTCCGCCCGTTATTACTCTCCTCCGGCCATCTTTGCCTTTCTCTGCCCATCTTTGCACTTCTCCGCCCGTCTTTGACCTTCTTTGATATTTTCCGCCCTTCTCCGCCCATCTTTGCCCTTCTCCACACGTCTTTGCCCTTCTCCCCTTGTCTTTGCACATCTTTGCACTTCTCCGATATTCTCTGCCCTTCTCCGCCCCTCTTTGCCCTTCTCCGCCCCTCTTTGCCCTTCTCCGCCCCTCTTTGCCCTTCTCCGCCCCTCTTTGCCCTTCTCCGCCCCTCTTTGCCCTTCTCCACCCCTCTTTGCCCTTCTCCGCCCGTCCTTGCCCTTCTTTGCACTTCTTCTAGGTTCTCCACAGTTCTCCGCCCGTCTTTGTCCTTCTACCCTTTTCTTTGCTTATCTTTGCCCTTCTGTAATATTCTCTGCCCTTCTCCAGGCGTCTTTGCCCTTCTCCAGGCGTCTTTGCCCTTCTCCAGGCGTCTTCGCCCTTCTCCGTCCATCTTTGCCCTTCTCACCCGTCTTTTTCCATCTTTCCTCTTCTCCGATAATCTCCACACTTCTTTGCCCATCTTTGCCCTTCTCCAATATTCTCTGCCCTTCTCTGCCCGTCTTTGCCCTTCTCTGCCCGTCTTTGCCCTTCTCTGCCCGTCTTTGCCCTTCTCCGCCCGTCTTTGCCCTTCTCCGCCCGTCTTTGCCCTTCTCCGCCCGTCTTTGCCCTTCTCCGCCCGTCTTTGCCCTTCTCCGCCCGTCTTTGCCCTTCTCCGCCCGTCTTTGCCCTTCTCCGCCCGTCTTTGCCCTTCTCCGCCCGTCTTTGCCCTTCTCCGCCCGTCTTTGCCCATCTTTCCACTTCTCTGATATTCTCCACCCTTCTCTGCCTGTCTTTGCAATTCTCCCCCCTTCTCTGCCTGTCTTTGCAATTGTCCCCCCTTCTTTACCCTTCTCCACCCATCTTTGTTTTTTTCCACCCGTCTTTACACCTTTTTCCACTTCTCAAATATTCTGTGCCCTTCTCCGCCCGTTATTACCCTTCTCCGCCCATCTTTGCCCTTCTCCGCCCATCTTGCCCTTCTCCGCCCATCTTGCCCTTCTCCGCCCATCTTTGCACTTCTCCGCCCATCTTTGCCCTTCTTTGATCTTTTCCGCCCTTCTCCGCCCATCTTTGCCCTTCTCCACACGTGTTTGCCCTTCTCCCCTTGTCTTTGCACATCTTTGTACTTCTCCGCCCCTCTTTGCCCTTCTCCTCCCGTCTTTGCCCTTCTCCTCCCGTCTTTGCCCTTCTCCTCCCGTCTTTGCCCTTCTCCTCCCGTCTTTGCCCTTCTCCTCCCGTCTTTGCCCTTCTCCTCCCGTCTTTGCCCTTCTCCGCCCGTCTTTGCCCTTCTCCTCCCGTCTTTGCCCTTCTCCTCCCGTCTTTGCCCTTCTCCTCCCGTCTTTGCCCTTCTCCTCCCGTCTTTGCCCTTCTCCGCCCCACTTTGCCCTTCTCCGCCAATCTTTGCCCATCTTTGCACTTCTCCGATATTCTCCAACCTTCTCTGCCCGTTTTTGCCCTTATCCCCTTATGTTTTCCCTTCTCCGCCCGTCTTTGCCCTTCTCCGCCCGTCCTTGCCCTTCTTTGATATTATCCACCCTTTTCCGCCCGCCTTTGCACTTCTCCGCCCGCCTTTGCACTTCTCCGCCCGCCTTTGCCCTTCTCTAATATTCTCCACCCTTCTCCACCCGTCTTTGCCAATCTCTGCCCGTCTTTGTCAATCTCCGCCCGTCTTTGCCCGTATTTGCCCTTCTCCGCCCCCCTTTGCCCTTCTCCAGTATTCTCCTCATTTCTTCACCCGTCTTTGCCCTTCTCCGCCCCCTTTGCCCTTCTCCAGTATTCTCCTCATTTCTTCACCCGTCTTTGCCCTTCTCCGCCCGTTTTTGCTGTTCTCCACCTGTCCTTGCCCTTCTCCGTTGTTCTCCACACTTCTCAGCCCGTCTTTGCCTTTCTCTGCCCTCTTTGCACATCTTTGCACTTCTCTGATATTCTCCGCCCTTCTCCACCCGTCTTTGCCCTTCTCCACACCCCTTTGCCCTTCTCCCCCTGTTTTTGCCCTTCTCCCCCTTCTTTGCCCATCTTTCCACTTCTTAAATATTCTCTGCACTTCTCCGCCCATCTTTGCCCTTCTCCGATATTCTCCACACTTCTCCGCCCGCTTTTGAACTTCTCTGCCTGTCTTTGCCCTTCCCCACCCGTCTTTGCGCTTCCCCGCCCGTCTTTGCCCTTCCCCGCCCGTCTTTGCCCTTCTCCACCCCCCTTTGCCCTTCTCCAGTATTCTCCTCATTTCTTCACCTGTCTTTGTCGTTCTCCACCCGTTTTTGCTGTTCTCCACCTGTCCTTTCCCTTCTCCGGTGTTCTCCACACTTCTCAGCCCGTCTTGGCCTTTCTCTGCCCATCTTAACGGTTGGACTCGGTGATCCGGTGGGTCTCTTCCAACCTGGTTATTCTGTGATTCTGTGATTCTTTGCACATCTTTGCACTTCTCTGATATTCTCCACCCTTCTCCACCCGTCTTTGCCCTTCTCCGCACCCCTTTGCCCTTCTCCAATATTCTCCTCCTTTCTCCACCAATCTTTGCCCTTCTCCTCCCGTTTTTGCCCTGCTCCCACCTTCTTTGACTTTCTCTGAACTTCTCTGAAATTATCTGATCTATTTTGAACTTCTCTGAATTCTACAGCCTTCTCTGGACTTCCTTTGGCTTCTCCGACCTTCTCTGTCCTTCTACGAACTTCTCCGACCTTCTCTGAACTTCTTTGACATTTTCCGACCTTCTTTTACCTTCTCTGACATTCTTTGACCTTCTCGGATCTTCTCTGATATTCTTTGACCTTCTCCAAACTTCTCTCACCTTTTCCGATGTTCTTTGACCTTCTACAAATTTCTCCGACCTTCTCCGACCTTCTTTGATATTCTCTGAACTTCTTTGACTTCCTACCGCTTTCTGCGAATTTCTTTCATCTTCTCTGACCTTCTTTGACCTTGTCAGACCTTCTTTGACCTTCTCTGAACTTCTCCGAAATTCTCTGACCTTCTTGGACTTTCTCTGAACTTCTTTGACATTCTCCAAAATTCTTTGACATTCTCCAAACTTCTATGAACTCCTCTGACCTTCTCCGAATGCCTTTGAAATTCTCTGACCTTCCTTGATCTTCTCCGACCTTCTCCGAACTTCTTCAACAACTTTTGAAATTCTCTGAATTTCTTTGAGCATCTCTGTCCTTCTCCGACCTTCTCCAACATTCTCTGAACTTCTCTGACCTTCTCCGACCTACTCCGTACTTATTTGACCTTCTCTGACTTTCTTTTAACTTCTCTGACTTTCTTTTAACTTCTCTGCCCGTCTTTGCCCTTCTCCGCCCGTCTTTGCCCATCTTTCCACTTCTCTGATATTCTCCACCCTTCTCTGCCTGTCTTTGCAATTCTCCCCCCTTCTTTACCCTTCTCCACCCATCTTTGTTTTTTTCCACCCGTCTTTACACCTTTTTCCACTTCTCAAATATTCTCTGCCCTTCTCCGCCCATTATTACCCTTCTCCGCCCGTTATTACCCTTCTCCGCCCATCTTTGCCCTTATCCGCCCATCTTTGCCCTTCTCCGCCCATCTTGCCCTTCTCCGCCCATCTTGCCCTTCTCCGCCCATCTTTGCCCTTCTCCACACGTCTTTGCCCTTCTCCCCTTGTCTTTGCCCTTCTCCTCCCGTCTTTGCCCTTCTCCTCCCGTCTTTGCCCTTCTCCTCCCGTCTTTGCCCTTCTCCTCCCGTCTTTGCCCTTCTCCTCCCGTCTTTGCCCTTCTCCGCCAATCTTTGCCCATCTTTGCACTTCTCCGATATTCTCCAACCTTCTCTGCCCGTTTTTGCCCTTATCCCCTTATGTTTTCCCTTCTCCGCCCGTCTTTGCCCTTCTCCGCCGGTCCTTGCCCTTCTTTGATATTATCCACCCTTTTCCGCCCGCCTTTGCACTTCTCCGCCCGCCTTTGCACTTCTCCGCCCGCCTTTGCCCTTCTCCAATATTCTCCACCCTTCTCCACCCGTCTTTGCCAATCTCTGCCCGTCTTTGTCAATCTCCGCCCGTCTTTGCCCGTATTTGCCCTTCTCCGCCCCCCTTTGCCCTTCTCCAGTATTCTCCTCATTTCTTCACCCGTCTTTGCCCTTCTCCGCCCCCTTTGCCCTTCTCCAGTATTCTCCTCATTTCTTCACCCGTCTTTGCCCTTCTCCGCCCGTTTTTGCTGTTCTCCACCTGTCCTTGCCCTTCTCCATTGTTCTCCACACTTCTCAGCCCGTCTTTGCCTTTCTCTGCCCGTCTTTGCACATCTTTGCACTTCTCTGATATTCTCCGCCCTTCTCCACCCGTCTTTGCCATTCTCCACACCCCTTTGCCCTTCTCCCCCTGTTTTTGCCCTTCTCCCCCTTCTTTGCCCATCTTTCCACTTCTTAAATATTCTCTGCACTTCTCCGCCCATCTTTGCCCTTCTCCGATATTCTCCACACTTCTCCGCCCGCTTTTGAACTTCTCTGCCTGTCTTTGCGCTTCCCCACCCGTCTTTGCGATTCCCCACCCGTCTTTGCCCTTCCCCGCCCGTCTTTGCCCTTCCCCGCCCGTCTTTGCCCTTCCCCGCCCGTCTTTGCCCTTCTCCAGTATTCTCCTCATTTCTTCACCCGTCTTTGCCCTTCTCCACCCATCTTTGCCACTCTCTGCCTTTCTTCACCCTTCTCCGCCTCTCTTCGCCCTTCTCCGCCTCTCTTCGCCCTTCTCCGCCCGTCTTCGCCCTTCTCCGCCCGTCTTCGCCCTTCTCCGCCCATCTTTCCCATCTTTCCACTTCTCTGATATTCTCCACCCTTCTCCGCCTGTCTTTGCAATTCTCCCCCCTTCTTTACCCTTCTCCACCCGTCTTTGATTTTTTTCCACCCGTCTTTACTCCTCTTTCCACTTCTCAAATATTCTCTGCCCTTCTCCGCCCGTTATAACTCTCCTCCGGCCATCTTTGCCTTTCTCTGCCCATCTTTGCACTTCTCCGCCCGTCTTTGAACTTCTTTGATATTTTCCGCCCTTCTCCGCCCATCTTTGCCCTTCTCCACACGTCTTTGCCCTTCTCCCCTTGTCTTTGCACATCTTTGCACTTCTCCGATATTCTCTGCCCTTCTCCGCCCCTCATTGCCCTTCTCCGCCCCTCTTTGCCCTTCTCCGCCCCTCTTTGCCCTTCTCCGCCCCTCTTTGCCCTTCTCCGCCCCTCTTTGCCCTTCTCCGCCCCTCTTTGCCCTTCTCCGCCCCTCTTTGCCCTTCTCCGCCCCTCTTTGCCCTTCTCCGCCCCTCTTTGCCCTTCTCCGCCCCTCTTTGCCCTTCTCCGCCCCTCTTTGCCCCTCTTTCCACTTCTCAAATATTCTCTGCCCTTCTCCGCCCGTTATTACACTTCTCCGCCCGTCTTTGCCCTTTTCCGCCCGTCTTTGCCCTTCTTTGAACTTTTCCGCTATTCTCCACCCACCTTTGCCCTTCTCCCCTTGTCTTTGCACATCTTTGCCCTTCTCCGCCCCTCTTTGCCCTTCTCCGCCCCTCTTTGCCCTTCTCCGCCCCTCTTTGCCCTTCTCCGCCCCTCTTTGCCCTTCTCCGCCCCTCTTTGCCCTTCTCCGCCCCTCTTTGCCCTTCTCCGCCCGTCCTTGCCCTTCTTTGCACTTCTTCTATGTTCTCCACAGTTCTCCGCCCGTCTTTGTCCTTCTTTGCACTTCTTCTATGTTCTCCACAGTTCTCCGCCCGTCTTTGTCCTTCTACCCTTTTCTTTGCTTATCTTTGCCCTTCTGTAATATTCTCTGCCCTTCTCCAGGCGTCTTTTCCCTTCTCCAGGCGTCTTTGCCCTTCTCCAGGCGTCTTCGCCCTTCTCCGTCCATCTTTGCCCTTCTCACCCGTCTTTTTCCATCTTTCCTCTTCTCCGATAATCTCCACACTTCTTTGCCCATCTTTGCCCTTCTCCAATATTCTCTGCCCTTCTCCGCCCGTCTTTGCCCTTCTCCGCCCGTCTTTGCCCTTCTCCGCCCGTCTTTGCCCTTCTCCACCCGTCTTTGCCCTTCTCCGCCCGTCTTTGCCCTTCTCCGCCCGTCTTTGCCCTTCTCCGCCCGTCTTTGCCCATCTTTCCACTTCTCTGATATTCTCCACCCTTCTCTGCCTGTCTTTGCAATTCTCCCCCCTTCTCTGCCTGTCTTTGCAATTCTCCCCCCTTCTTTACCCTTCTCCACCCATCTTTGTTTTTTTCCACCCGTCTTTACACCTTTTTCCACTTCTCAAATATTCTGTGCCCTTCTCCGCCCGTTATTACCCTTCTCCGCCCATCTTTGCCCTTCTCCGCCCATCTTGCCCTTCTCCGCCCATCTTGCCCTTCTCCGCCCATCTTTGCACTTCTCCACCCATCTTTGCCCTTCTTTGATCTTTTCCGCCCTTCTCCGCCCATCTTTGCCCTTCTCCACACGTGTTTGCCCTTCTCCCCTTGTCTTTGCACATCTTTGTACTTCTCCGCCCCTCTTTGCCCTTCTCCTCCCGTCTTTGCCCTTCTCCTCCCGTCTTTGCCCTTCTCCTCCCGTCTTTGCCCTTCTCCTCCCGTCTTTGCCCTTCTCCTCCCGTCTTTGCCCTTCTCCGCCCGTCTTTGCCCTTCTCCGCCCGTCTTTGCCCTTCTCCGCCCGTCTTTGCCCTTCTCCGCCCGTCTTTGCCCTTCTCCGCCCGTCTTTGCCCTTCTCCGCCCGTCTTTGCCCTTCTCCTCCCATCTTTGCCCTTCTCCTCCCGTCTTTGCCCTTCTCCTCCCGTCTTTGCCCTTCTCCGCCCGTCTTTGCCCTTCTCCGCCCGTCTTTGCCCATCTTTGCACTTCTCCGATATTCTCCAACCTTCTCTGCCCGTTTTTGCCCTTATCCCCTTATGTTTTCCCTTCTCCGCCCGTCTTTGCCCTTCTCCGCCCGTCCTTGCCCTTCTTTGATATTATCCACCCTTTTCCGCCCGCCTTTGCACTTCTCCGCCCGCCTTTGCACTTCTCCGCCCGCCTTTGCCCTTCTCTAATATTCTCCACCCTTCTCCACCCGTCTTTGCCAATCTCTGCCCGTCTTTGTCAATCTCCGCCCGTCTTTGCCCGTATTTGCCCTTCTCCGCCCCCCTTTGCCCTTCTCCAGTATTCTCCTCATTTCTTCACCCGTCTTTGCCCTTCTCCGCCCCCTTTGCCCTTCTCCAGTATTCTCCTCATTTCTTCACCCGTCTTTGCCCTTCTCCGCCCGTTTTTGCTGTTCTCCACCTGTCCTTGCCCTTCTCCGTTGTTCTCCACACTTCTCAGCCCGTCTTTGCCTTTCTCTGCCCTCTTTGCACATCTTTGCACTTCTCTGATATTCTCCGCCCTTCTCCACCCGTCTTTGCCCTTCTCCACACCCCTTTGCCCTTCTCCCCCTGTTTTTGCCCTTCTCCCCCTTCTTTGCCCATCTTTCCACTTCTTAAATATTCTCTGCACTTCTCCGCCCATCTTTGCCCTTCTCCGATATTCTCCACACTTCTCCGCCCGCTTTTGAACTTCTCTGCCTGTCTTTGCCCTTCCCCACCCGTCTTTGCGCTTCCCCACCCGTCTTTGCCCTTCCCCGCCCGTCTTTGCCCTTCCCCGCCCGTCTTTGCCCTTCCCCGCCCGTCTTTGCCCTTCCCCGCCCGTCTTTGCCCTTCTCCAGTATTCTCCTCATTTCTTCACCTGTCTTTGTCGTTCTCCACCCGTTTTTGCTGTTCTCCACCTGTCCTTTCCCTTCTCCGGTGTTCTCCACACTTCTCAGCCCGTCTTGGCCTTTCTCTGCCCATCTTAACGGTTGGACTCGGTGATCCGGTGGGTCTCTTCCAACCTGGTTATTCTGTGATTCTGTGATTCTTTGCACATCTTTGCACTTCTCTGATATTCTCCACCCTTCTCCACCCGTCTTTGCCCTTCTCCGCACCCCTTTGCCCTTCTCCAATATTCTCCTCCTTTCTCCACCAATCTTTGCCCTTCTCCTCCCGTTTTTGCCCTGCTCCCACCTTCTTTGACTTTCTCTGAACTTCTCTGAAATTATCTGATCTATTTTGAACTTCTCTGAATTCTACAGCCTTCTCTGGACTTCCTTTGGCTTCTCCGACCTTCTCTGTCCTTCTACGAACTTCTCCGACCTTCTCTGAACTTCTTTGACATTTTCCGACCTTCTTTTACCTTCTCTGACATTCTTTGACCTTCTCGGATCTTCTCTGATATTCTTTGACCTTCTCCAAACTTCTCTCACCTTTTCCGATGTTCTTTGACCTTCTACAAATTTCTCCGACCTTCTCCGACCTTCTTTGATATTCTCTGAACTTCTTTGACTTCCTACCGCTTTCTGCGAATTTCTTTCATCTTCTCTGACCTTCTTTGACCTTGTCAGACCTTCTTTGACCTTCTCTGAACTTCTCCGAAATTCTCTGACCTTCTTGGACTTTCTCTGAACTTCTTTGACATTCTCCAAAATTCTTTGACATTCTCCAAACTTCTATGAACTCCTCTGACCTTCTCCGAATGCCTTTGAAATTCTCTGACCTTCCTTGATCTTCTCCGACCTTCTCCGAACTTCTTCAACAACTTTTGAAATTCTCTGAATTTCTTTGAGCATCTCTGTCCTTCTCCGACCTTCTCCAACATTCTCTGAACTTCTCTGACCTTCTCCGACCTACTCCGTACTTATTTGACCTTCTCTGACTTTCTTTTAACTTCTCTGCCCGTCTTTGCCCTTCTCCGCCCGTCTTTGCCCTTCTCCGCCCGTCTTTGCCCATCTTTCCACTTCTCTGATATTCTCCACCCTTCTCTGCCTGTCTTTGCAATTCTCCCCCCTTCTTTACCCTTCTCCACCCATCTTTGTTTTTTTCCACCCGTCTTTACACCTTTTTCCACTTCTCAAATATTCTCTGCCCTTCTCCGCCCGTTATTACCCTTCTCCGCCCGTTATTACCCTTCTCCGCCCATCTTTGCCCTTCTCCGCCCATCTTTGCCCTTCTCCGCCCATCTTGCCCTTCTCCGCCCATCTTGCCCTTCTCCGCCCATCTTTGCCCTTCTCCACACGTCTTTGCCCTTCTCCCCTTGTCTTTGCCCTTCTCCTCCCGTCTTTGCCCTTCTCCTCCCGTCTTTGCCCTTCTCCTCCCGTCTTTGCCCTTCTCCTCCCGTCTTTGCCCTTCTCCTCCCGTCTTTGCCCTTCTCCTCCCGTCTTTGCCCTTCTCCTCCCGTCTTTGCCCTTCTCCTCCCGTCTTTGCCCTTCTCCGCCAATCTTTGCCCATCTTTGCACTTCTCCGATATTCTCCAACCTTCTCTGCCCGTTTTTGCCCTTATCCCCTTATGTTTTCCCTTCTCCGCCCGTCTTTGCCCTTCTCCGCCGGTCCTTGCCCTTCTTTGATATTATCCACCCTTTTCCGCCCGCCTTTGCACTTCTCCGCCCGCCTTTGCACTTCTCCGCCCGCCTTTGCCCTTCTCCAATATTCTCCACCCTTCTCCACCCGTCTTTGCCAATCTCTGCCCGTCTTTGTCAATCTCCGCCCGTCTTTGCCCGTATTTGCCCTTCTCCGCCCCCCTTTGCCCTTCTCCAGTATTCTCCTCATTTCTTCACCCGTCTTTGCCCTTCTCCGCCCCCTTTGCCCTTCTCCAGTATTCTCCTCATTTCTTCACCCGTCTTTGCCCTTCTCCGCCCGTTTTTGCTGTTCTCCACCTGTCCTTGCCCTTCTCCGTTGTTCTCCACACTTCTCAGCCCGTCTTTGCCTTTCTCTGCCCGTCTTTGCACATCTTTGCACTTCTCTGATATTCTCCGCCCTTCTCCACCCGTCTTTGCCCTTCTCCACACCCCTTTGCCCTTCTCCCCCTGTTTTTGCCCTTCTCCCCCTTCTTTGCCCATCTTTCCACTTCTTAAATATTCTCTGCACTTCTCCGCCCATCTTTGCCCTTCTCCGATATTCTCCACACTTCTCCGCCCGCTTTTGAACTTCTCTGCCTGTCTTTGCGCTTCCCCACCCGTCTTTGCGCTTCCCCACCCGTCTTTGCCCTTCCCCGCCCGTCTTTGCCCTTCCCCGCCCGTCTTTGCCCTTCCCCGCCCGTCTTTGCCCTTCCCCGCCCGTCTTTGCCCTTCTCCAGTATTCTCCTCATTTCTTCACCCGTCTTTGCCCTTCTCCACCCATCTTTGCCACTCTCTGCCTTTCTTCACCCTTCTCCGCCTCTCTTCGCCCTTCTCCGCCTCTCTTCGCCCTTCTCCGCCCGTCTTCGCCCTTCTCCGCCCGTCTTCGCCCTTCTCCGCCCATCTTTCCCATCTTTCCACTTCTCTGATATTCTCCACCCTTCTCCGCCTGTCTTTGCAATTCTCCCCCCTTCTTTACCCTTCTCCACCCGTCTTTGATTTTTTTCCACCCGTCTTTACTCCTCTTTCCACTTCTCAAATATTCTCTGCCCTTCTCCGCCCGTTATAACTCTCCTCCGGCCATCTTTGCCTTTCTCTGCCCATCTTTGCACTTCTCCGCCCGTCTTTGACCTTCTTTGATATTTTCCGCCCTTCTCCGCCCATCTTTGCCCTTCTCCACACGTCTTTGCCCTTCTCCCCTTGTCTTTGCACATCTTTGCACTTCTCCGATATTCTCTGCCCTTCTCCGCCCCTCTTTGCCCTTCTCCGCCCCTCTTTGCCCTTCTCCGCCCCTCTTTGCCCTTCTCCGCCCCTCTTTGCCCTTCTCCGCCCCTCTTTGCCCTTCTCCGCCCCTCTTTGCCCTTCTCCGCCCCTCTTTGCCCTTCTCCGCCCCTCTTTGCCCTTCTCCGCCCCTCTTTGCCCTTCTCCGCCCCTCTTTGCCCCTCTTTCCACTTCTCAAATATTCTCTGCCCTTCTCCGCCCGTTATTACACTTCTCCGCCCGTCTTTGCCCTTTTCCGCCCGTCTTTGCCCTTCTTTGAACTTTTCCGCTATTCTCCACCCACCTTTGCCCTTCTCCCCTTGTCTTTGCACATCTTTGCCCTTCTCCGCCCCTCTTTGCCCTTCTCCGCCCCTCTTTGCCCTTCTCCGCCCCTCTTTGCCCTTCTCCGCCCCTCTTTGCCCTTCTCCGCCCCTCTTTGCCCTTCTCCGCCCGTCCTTGCCCTTCTTTGCACTTCTTCTATGTTCTCCACAGTTCTCCGCCCGTCTTTGTCCTTCTTTGCACTTCTTCTATGTTCTCCACAGTTCTCCGCCCGTCTTTGTCCTTCTACCCTTTTCTTTGCTTATCTTTGCCCTTCTGTAATATTCTCTGCCCTTCTCCAGGCGTCTTTTCCCTTCTCCAGGCGTCTTTGCCCTTCTCCAGGCGTCTTCGCCCTTCTCCGTCCATCTTTGCCCTTCTCACCCGTCTTTTTCCATCTTTCCTCTTCTCCGATAATCTCCACACTTCTTTGCCCATCTTTGCCCTTCTCCAATATTCTCTGCCCTTCTCTGCCCGTCTTTGCCCTTCTCCGCCCGTCTTTGCCCTTCTCCGCCCGTCTTTGCCCTTCTCCGCCCGTCTTTGCCCTTCTCCGCCCGTCTTTGCCCTTCTCCGCCCGTCTTTGCCCATCTTTCCACTTCTCTGATATTCTCCACCCTTCTCTGCCTGTCTTTGCAATTCTCCCCCCTTCTCTGCCTGTCTTTGCAATTGTCCCCCCTTCTTTACCCTTCTCCACCCATCTTTGTTTTTTTCCACCCGTCTTTACACCTTTTTCCACTTCTCAAATATTCTGTGCCCTTCTCCGCCCGTTATTACCCTTCTCCGCCCATCTTTGCCCTTCTCCGCCCATCTTGCCCTTCTCCGCCCATCTTGCCCTTCTCCCCCCATCTTTGCACTTCTCCACCCATCTTTGCCCTTCTTTGATCTTTTCCGCCCTTCTCCGCCCATCTTTGCCCTTCTCCACACGTGTTTGCCCTTCTCCCCTTGTCTTTGCACATCTTTGTACTTCTCCGCCCCTCTTTGCCCTTCTCCTCCCGTCTTTGCCCTTCTCCTCCCGTCTTTGCCCTTCTCCTCCCGTCTTTGCCCTTCTCCTCCCGTCTTTGCCCTTCTCCTCCCGTCTTTGCCCTTCTCCGCCCGTCTTTGCCCTTCTCCTCCCGTCTTTGCCCTTCTCCTCCCGTCTTTGCCCTTCTCCTCCCGTCTTTGCCCTTCTCCGCCCCACTTTGCCCTTCTCCGCCAATCTTTGCCCATCTTTGCACTTCTCCGATATTCTCCAACCTTCTCTGCCCGTTTTTGCCCTTATCCCCTTATGTTTTCCCTTCTCCGCCCGTCTTTGCCCTTCTCCGCCCGTCCTTGCCCTTCTTTGATATTATCCACCCTTTTCCGCCCGCCTTTGCACTTCTCCGCCCGCCTTTGCACTTCTCCGCCCGCCTTTGCCCTTCTCCAATATTCTCCACCCTTCTCCACCCGTCTTTGCCAATCTCTGCCCGTCTTTGTCAATCTCCGCCCGTCTTTGCCCGTATTTGCCCTTCTCCGCCCCCCTTTGCCCTTCTCCAGTATTCTCCTCATTTCTTCACCCGTCTTTGCCCTTCTCCGCCCCCTTTGCCCTTCTCCAGTATTCTCCTCATTTCTTCACCCGTCTTTGCCCTTCTCCGCCCGTTTTTGCTGTTCTCCACCTGTCCTTGCCCTTCTCCATTGTTCTCCACACTTCTCAGCCCGTCTTTGCCTTTCTCTGCCCGTCTTTGCACATCTTTGCACTTCTCTGATATTCTCCGCCCTTCTCCACCCGTCTTTGCCCTTCTCCACACCCCTTTGCCCTTCTCCCCCTGTTTTTGCCCTTCTCCCCCTTCTTTGCCCATCTTTCCACTTCTTAAATATTCTCTGCACTTCTCCGCCCATCTTTGCCCTTCTCCGATATTCTCCACACTTCTCCGCCCGCTTTTGAACTTCTCTGCCTGTCTTTGCGCTTCCCCACCCGTCTTTGCGATTCCCCACCCGTCTTTGCCCTTCCCCGCCCGTCTTTGCCCTTCCCCGCCCGTCTTTGCCCTTCCCCGCCCGTCTTTGCCCTTCTCCAGTATTCTCCTCATTTCTTCACCCGTCTTTGCCCTTCTCCACCCATCTTTGCCACTCTCTGCCTTTCTTCACCCTTCTCCGCCTCTCTTCGCCCTTCTCCGCCTCTCTTCGCCCTTCTCCGCCCGTCTTCGCCCTTCTCCGCCCGTCTTCGCCCTTCTCCGCCCATCTTTCCCATCTTTCCACTTCTCTGATATTCTCCACCCTTCTCCACCTGTCTTTGCAATTCTCCCCCCTTCTTTACCCTTCTCCACCCGTCTTTGATTTTTTTCCACCCGTCTTTACTCCTCTTTCCACTTCTCAAATATTCTCTGCCCTTCTCCGCCCGTTATAACTCTCCTCCGGCCATCTTTGCCTTTCTCTGCCCATCTTTGCACTTCTCCGCCCGTCTTTGACCTTCTTTGATATTTTCCGCCCTTCTCCGCCCATCTTTGCCCTTCTCCACACGTCTTTGCCCTTCTCCCCTTGTCTTTGCACATCTTTGCACTTCTCCGATATTCTCTGCCCTTCTCCGCCCCTCTTTGCCCTTCTCCGCCCCTCTTTGCCCTTCTCCGCCCCTCTTTGCCCTTCTCCGCCCCTCTTTGCCCTTCTCCGCCCCTCTTTGCCCTTCTCCGCCCCTCTTTGCCCTTCTCCGCCCCTCTTTGCCCCTCTTTCCACTTCTCAAATATTCTCTGCCCTTCTCCGCCCGTTATTACACTTCTCCGCCCGTCTTTGCCCTTTTCCGCCCGTCTTTGCCCTTCTTTGAACTTTTCCGCTATTCTCCACCCACCTTTGCCCTTCTCCCCTTGTCTTTGCACATCTTTGCCCTTCTCCGCCCCTCTTTGCCCTTCTCCGCCCCTCTTTGCCCTTCTCCGCCCCTCTTTGCCCTTCTCCGCCCCTCTTTGCCCTTCTCCGCCCCTCTTTGCCCTTCTCCGCCCCTCTTTGCCCTTCTCCGCCCCTCTTTGCCCTTCTCCGCCCCTCTTTGCCCTTCTCCGCCCCTCTTTGCCCTTCTCCGCCCGTCCTTGCCCTTCTTTGCACTTCTTCTATGTTCTCCACAGTTCTCCGCCCGTCTTTGTCCTTCTTTGCACTTCTTCTATGTTCTCCACAGTTCTCCGCCCGTCTTTGTCCTTCTACCCTTTTCTTTGCTTATCTTTGCCCTTCTGTAATATTCTCTGCCCTTCTCCAGGCGTCTTTTCCCTTCTCCAGGCGTCTTTGCCCTTCTCCAGGCGTCTTCGCCCTTCTCCGTCCATCTTTGCCCTTCTCACCCGTCTTTTTCCATCTTTCCTCTTCTCCGATAATCTCCACACTTCTTTGCCCATCTTTGCCCTTCTCCAATATTCTCTGCCCTTCTCTGCCCGTCTTTGCCCTTCTCTGCCCGTCTTTGCCCTTCTCCGCCCGTCTTTGCCCTTCTCCGCCCGTCTTTGCCCTTCTCCGCCCGTCTTTGCCCATCTTTCCACTTCTCTGATATTCTCCACCCTTCTCTGCCTGTCTTTGCAATTCTCCCCCCTTCTCTGCCTGTCTTTGCAATTGTCCCCCCTTCTTTACCCTTCTCCACCCATCTTTGTTTTTTTCCACCCGTCTTTACACCTTTTTCCACTTGTCAAATATTCTGTGCCCTTCTCCGCCCGTTATTACCCTTCTCCGCCCATCTTTGCCCTTCTCCGCCCATCTTTGCCCTTCTCCGCCCATCTTGCCCTTCTCCGCCCATCTTGCCCTTCTCCGCCCATCTTTGCCCTTCTTTGATCTTTTCCGCCCTTCTCCGCCCATCTTTGCCCTTCTCCACACGTGTTTGCCCTTCTCCCCTTGTCTTTGCACATCTTTGTACTTCTCCGCCCCTCTTTGTACTTCTCCGCCCCTCTTTGCCCTTCTCCTCCCGTCTTTGCCCTTCTCCTCCCGTCTTTGCCCTTCTCCTCCCGTCTTTGCCCTTCTCCTCCCGTCTTTGCCCTTCTCCGCCCGTCTTTGCCCTTCTCCGCCCGTCTTTGCCCTTCTCCGCCCGTCTTTGCCCTTCTCCGCCCGTCTTTGCCCTTCTCCGCCCGTCTTTGCCCTTCTCCTCCCGTCTTTGCCCTTCTCCTCCCGTCTTTGCCCTTCTCCTCCCGTCTTTGCCCTTCTCCTCCCGTCTTTGCCCATCTTTGCACTTCTCCGATATTCTCCAACCTTCTCTGCCCGTTTTTGCCCTTATCCCCTTATGTTTTCCCTTCTCCGCCCGTCTTTGCCCTTCTCCGCCCGTCCTTGCCCTTCTTTGATATTATCCACCCTTTTCCGCCCGCCTTTGCACTTCTCCGCCCGCCTTTGCACTTCTCCGCCCGCCTTTGCCCTTCTCTAATATTCTCCACCCTTCTCCACCCGTCTTTGCCAATCTCTGCCCGTCTTTGTCAATCTCCGCCCGTCTTTGCCCGTATTTGCCCTTCTCCGCCCCCCTTTGCCCTTCTCCAGTATTCTCCTCATTTCTTCACCCGTCTTTGCCCTTCTCCGCCCCCTTTGCCCTTCTCCAGTATTCTCCTCATTTCTTCACCCGTCTTTGCCCTTCTCCGCCCGTTTTTGCTGTTCTCCACCTGTCCTTGCCCTTCTCCGTTGTTCTCCACACTTCTCAGCCCGTCTTTGCCTTTCTCTGCCCGTCTTTGCACATCTTTGCACTTCTCTGATATTCTCCGCCCTTCTCCACCCGTCTTTGCCCTTCTCCACACCCCTTTGCCCTTCTCCCCCTGTTTTTGCCCTTCTCCCCCTTCTTTGCCCATCTTTCCACTTCTTAAATATTCTCTGCACTTCTCCGCCCATCTTTGCCCTTCTCCGATATTCTCCACACTTCTCCGCCCGCTTTTGAACTTCTCTGCCTGTCTTTGCCCTTCCCCACCCGTCTTTGCGCTTCCCCGCCCGTCTTTGCCCTTCCCCGCCCGTCTTTGCCCTTCCCCGCCCGTCTTTGCCCTTCTCCATTCTCCTTTGCCCTTCTCCAGTATTCTCCTCATTTCTTCACCTGTCTTTGTCGTTCTCCACCCGTTTTTGCTGTTCTCCACCTGTCCTTTCCCTTCTCCGGTGTTCTCCACACTTCTCAGCCCGTCTTGGCCTTTCTCTGCCCATCTTAACGGTTGGACTCGGTGATCCGGTGGGTCTCTTCCAACCTGGTTATTCTGTGATTCTGTGATTCTTTGCACATCTTTGCACTTCTCTGATATTCTCCACCCTTCTCCACCCGTCTTTGCCCTTCTCCGCACCCCTTTGCCCTTCTCCAATATTCTCCTCCTTTCTCCACCAATCTTTGCCCTTCTCCTTCCGTTTTTGCCCTGCTCCCACCTTCTTTGACTTTCTCTGAACTTCTCTGAAATTATCTGATCTATTTTGAACTTCTCTGAATTCTACAGCCTTCTCTGGACTTCCTTTGGCTTCTCCGACCTTCTCTGTCCTTCTACGAACTTCTCCGACCTTCTCTGAACTTCTTTGACATTTTCCGACCTTCTTTTACCTTCTCTGACATTCTTTGATCTTCTCGGATCTTCTCTGATATTCTTTGACCTTCTCCAAACTTCTCTCACCTTTTCCGATGTTCTTTGACCTTCTACAAATTTCTCCGACCTTCTCCGACCTTCTTTGATATTCTCTGAACTTCTTTGACTTCCTACCGCTTTCTGCGAATTTCTTTCATCTTCTCTGACCTTCTTTGACCTTGTCAGACCTTCTTTGACCTTCTCTGAACTTCTCCGAAATTCTCTGACCTTCTTGGACTTTCTCTGAACTTCTTTGACATTCTCCAAAATTCTTTGACATTCTCCAAACTTCTATGAACTCCTCTGACCTTCTCCGAATGCCTTTGAAATTCTCTGACCTTCCTTGATCTTCTCCGACCTTCTCCGAACTTCTTCAACAACTTTTGAAATTCTCTGAATTTCTTTGAGCATCTCTGTCCTTCTCCGACCTTCTCCAACATTCTCTGAACTTCTCTGACCTTCTCCGACCTACTCCGTACTTATTTGACCTTCTCTGACTTTCTTTTAACTTCTCTGCCCGTCTTTGCCCTTCTCCGCCCGTCTTTGCCCTTCTCCGCCCGTCTTTGCCCATCTTTCCACTTCTCTGATATTCTCCACCCTTCTCTGCCTGTCTTTGCAATTCTCCCCCCTTCTTTACCCTTCTCCACCCATCTTTGTTTTTTTCCACCCGTCTTTACACCTTTTTCCACTTCTCAAATATTCTCTGCCCTTCTCCGCCCGTTATTACCCTTCTCCGCCCGTTATTACCCTTCTCCGCCCATCTTGCCCTTCTCCGCCCATCTTTGCCCTTCTCCGCCCATCTTTGCCCTTCTCCCCTTCTCTTTGCACATCTTTGTACTTCTCCGCCCCTCTTTGCCCTTCTCCTCCCGTCTTTGCCCTTCTCCTCCCGTCTTTGCCCTTCTCCTCCCGTCTTTGCCCTTCTCCTCCCGTCTTTGCCCTTCTCCTCCCGTCTTTGCCCTTCTCCGCCAATCTTTGCCCATCTTTGCACTTCTCCGATATTCTCCAACCTTCTCTGCCCGTTTTTGCCCTTATCCCCTTATGTTTTCCCTTCTCCGCCCGTCTTTGCCCTTCTCCGCCGGTCCTTGCCCTTCTTTGATATTATCCACCCTTTTCCGCCCGCCTTTGCACTTCTCCGCCCGCCTTTGCACTTCTCCGCCCGCCTTTGCCCTTCTCCAATATTCTCCACCCTTCTCCACCCGTCTTTGCCAATCTCTGCCCGTCTTTGTCAATCTCCGCCCGTCTTTGCCCGTATTTGCCCTTCTCCGCCCCCCTTTGCCCTTCTCCAGTATTCTCCTCATTTCTTCACCCGTCTTTGCCCTTCTCCGCCCCCTTTGCCCTTCTCCAGTATTCTCCTCATTTCTTCACCCGTCTTTGCCCTTCTCCGCCCGTTTTTGCTGTTCTCCACCTGTCCTTGCCCTTCTCCGTTGTTCTCCACACTTCTCAGCCCGTCTTTGCCTTTCTCTGCCCGTCTTTGCACATCTTTGCACTTCTCTGATATTCTCCGCCCTTCTCCACCTGTCTTTGCCATTCTCCACACCCCTTTGCCCTTCTCCCCCTGTTTTTGCCCTTCTCCCCCTTCTTTGCCCATCTTTCCACTTCTTAAATATTCTCTGCACTTCTCCGCCCATCTTTGCCCTTCTCCGATATTCTCCACACTTCTCCGCCCGCTTTTGAACTTCTCTGCCTGTCTTTGCGCTTCCCCACCCGTCTTTGCGCTTCCCCACCCGTCTTTGCCCTTCCCCGCCCGTCTTTGCCCTTCCCCGCCCGTCTTTGCCCTTCCCCGCCCGTCTTTGCCCTTCTCCAGTATTCTCCTCATTTCTTCACCCGTCTTTGCCCTTCTCCACCCATCTTTGCCACTCTCTGCCTTTCTTCACCCTTCTCCGCCTCTCTTCGCCCTTCTCCGCCTCTCTTCGCCCTTCTCCGCCCGTCTTCGCCCTTCTCCGCCCGTCTTCGCCCTTCTCCGCCCATCTTTCCCATCTTTCCACTTCTCTGATATTCTCCACCCTTCTCCACCTGTCTTTGCAATTCTCCCCCCTTCTTTACCCTTCTCCACCCGTCTTTGATTTTTTTCCACCCGTCTTTACTCCTCTTTCCACTTCTCAAATATTCTCTGCCCTTCTCCGCCCGTTATAACTCTCCTCCGGCCATCTTTGCCTTTCTCTGCCCATCTTTGCACTTCTCCGCCCGTCTTTGACCTTCTTTGATATTTTCCGCCCTTCTCCGCCCATCTTTGCCCTTCTCCACACGTCTTTGCCCTTCTCCCCTTGTCTTTGCACATCTTTGCACTTCTCCGATATTCTCTGCCCTTCTCCGCCCCTCTTTGCCCTTCTCCGCCCCTCTTTGCCCTTCTCCGCCCCTCTTTGCCCTTCTCCGCCCCTCTTTGCCCTTCTCCGCCCCTCTTTGCCCTTCTCCGCCCCTCTTTGCCCTTCTCCGCCCCTCTTTGCCCCTCTTTCCACTTCTCAAATATTCTCTGCCCTTCTCCGCCCGTTATTACACTTCTCCGCCCGTCTTTGCCCTTTTCCGCCCGTCTTTGCCCTTCTTTGAACTTTTCCGCTATTCTCCACCCACCTTTGCCCTTCTCCCCTTGTCTTTGCACATCTTTGCCCTTCTCCGCCCCTCTTTGCCCTTCTCCGCCCCTCTTTGCCCTTCTCCGCCCCTCTTTGCCCTTCTCCGCCCCTCTTTGCCCTTCTCCGCCCCTCTTTGCCCTTCTCCGCCCCTCTTTGCCCTTCTCCGCCCGTCCTTGCCCTTCTTTGCACTTCTTCTATGTTCTCCACAGTTCTCCGCCCGTCTTTGTCCTTCTTTGCACTTCTTCTATGTTCTCCACAGTTCTCCGCCCGTCTTTGTCCTTCTACCCTTTTCTTTGCTTATCTTTGCCCTTCTGTAATATTCTCTGCCCTTCTCCAGGCGTCTTTTCCCTTCTCCAGGCGTCTTTGCCCTTCTCCAGGCGTCTTCGCCCTTCTCCGTCCATCTTTGCCCTTCTCACCCGTCTTTTTCCATCTTTCCTCTTCTCCGATAATCTCCACACTTCTTTGCCCATCTTTGCCCTTCTCCAATATTCTCTGCCCTTCTCCGCCCGTCTTTGCCCTTCTCCGCCCGTCTTTGCCCTTCTCCGCCCGTCTTTGCCCTTCTCCACCCGTCTTTGCCCTTCTCCGCCCGTCTTTGCCCTTCTCCGCCCGTCTTTGCCCTTCTCCGCCCGTCTTTGCCCATCTTTCCACTTCTCTGATATTCTCCACCCTTCTCTGCCTGTCTTTGCAATTCTCCCCCCTTCTCTGCCTGTCTTTGCAATTCTCCCCCCTTCTTTACCCTTCTCCACCCATCTTTGTTTTTTTCCACCCGTCTTTACACCTTTTTCCACTTCTCAAATATTCTGTGCCCTTCTCCGCCCGTTATTACCCTTCTCCGCCCATCTTTGCCCTTCTCCGCCCATCTTGCCCTTCTCCGCCCATCTTGCCCTTCTCCGCCCATCTTTGCACTTCTCCACCCATCTTTGCCCTTCTTTGATCTTTTCCGCCCTTCTCCGCCCATCTTTGCCCTTCTCCACACGTGTTTGCCCTTCTCCCCTTGTCTTTGCACATCTTTGTACTTCTCCGCCCCTCTTTGCCCTTCTCCTCCCGTCTTTGCCCTTCTCCTCCCGTCTTTGCCCTTCTCCTCCCGTCTTTGCCCTTCTCCTCCCGTCTTTGCCCTTCTCCGCCCGTCTTTGCCCTTCTCCGCCCGTCTTTGCCCTTCTCCGCCCGTCTTTGCCCTTCTCCGCCCGTCTTTGCCCTTCTCCGCCCGTCTTTGCCCTTCTCCGCCCGTCTTTGCCCTTCTCCGCCCGTCTTTGCCCTTCTCCTCCCGTCTTTGCCCTTCTCCTCCCGTCTTTGCCCTTCTCCTCCCGTCTTTGCCCTTCTCCGCCCGTCTTTGCCCTTCTCCGCCCGTCTTTGCCCATCTTTGCACTTCTCCGATATTCTCCAACCTTCTCTGCCCGTTTTTGCCCTTATCCCCTTATGTTTTCCCTTCTCCGCCCGTCTTTGCCCTTCTCCGCCCGTCCTTGCCCTTCTTTGATATTATCCACCCTTTTCCGCCCGCCTTTGCACTTCTCCGCCCGCCTTTGCACTTCTCCGCCCGCCTTTGCCCTTCTCTAATATTCTCCACCCTTCTCCACCCGTCTTTGCCAATCTCTGCCCGTCTTTGTCAATCTCCGCCCGTCTTTGCCCGTATTTGCCCTTCTCCGCCCCCCTTTGCCCTTCTCCAGTATTCTCCTCATTTCTTCACCCGTCTTTGCCCTTCTCCGCCCCCTTTGCCCTTCTCCAGTATTCTCCTCATTTCTTCACCCGTCTTTGCCCTTCTCCGCCCGTTTTTGCTGTTCTCCACCTGTCCTTGCCCTTCTCCGTTGTTCTCCACACTTCTCAGCCCGTCTTTGCCTTTCTCTGCCCTCTTTGCACATCTTTGCACTTCTCTGATATTCTCCGCCCTTCTCCACCCGTCTTTGCCCTTCTCCACACCCCTTTGCCCTTCTCCCCCTGTTTTTGCCCTTCTCCCCCTTCTTTGCCCATCTTTCCACTTCTTAAATATTCTCTGCACTTCTCCGCCCATCTTTGCCCTTCTCCGATATTCTCCACACTTCTCCGCCCGCTTTTGAACTTCTCTGCCTGTCTTTGCCCTTCCCCACCCGTCTTTGCGCTTCCCCACCCGTCTTTGCCCTTCCCCGCCCGTCTTTGCCCTTCCCCGCCCGTCTTTGCCCTTCCCCGCCCGTCTTTGCCCTTCCCCGCCCGTCTTTGCCCTTCTCCAGTATTCTCCTCATTTCTTCACCTGTCTTTGTCGTTCTCCACCCGTTTTTGCTGTTCTCCACCTGTCCTTTCCCTTCTCCGGTGTTCTCCACACTTCTCAGCCCGTCTTGGCCTTTCTCTGCCCATCTTAACGGTTGGACTCGGTGATCCGGTGGGTCTCTTCCAACCTGGTTATTCTGTGATTCTGTGATTCTTTGCACATCTTTGCACTTCTCTGATATTCTCCACCCTTCTCCACCCGTCTTTGCCCTTCTCCGCACCCCTTTGCCCTTCTCCAATATTCTCCTCCTTTCTCCACCAATCTTTGCCCTTCTCCTCCCGTTTTTGCCCTGCTCCCACCTTCTTTGACTTTCTCTGAACTTCTCTGAAATTATCTGATCTATTTTGAACTTCTCTGAATTCTACAGCCTTCTCTGGACTTCCTTTGGCTTCTCCGACCTTCTCTGTCCTTCTACGAACTTCTCCGACCTTCTCTGAACTTCTTTGACATTTTCCGACCTTCTTTTACCTTCTCTGACATTCTTTGACCTTCTCGGATCTTCTCTGATATTCTTTGACCTTCTCCAAACTTCTCTCACCTTTTCCGATGTTCTTTGACCTTCTACAAATTTCTCCGACCTTCTCCGACCTTCTTTGATATTCTCTGAACTTCTTTGACTTCCTACCGCTTTCTGCGAATTTCTTTCATCTTCTCTGACCTTCTTTGACCTTGTCAGACCTTCTTTGACCTTCTCTGAACTTCTCCGAAATTCTCTGACCTTCTTGGACTTTCTCTGAACTTCTTTGACATTCTCCAAAATTCTTTGACATTCTCCAAACTTCTATGAACTCCTCTGACCTTCTCCGAATGCCTTTGAAATTCTCTGACCTTCCTTGATCTTCTCCGACCTTCTCCGAACTTCTTCAACAACTTTTGAAATTCTCTGAATTTCTTTGAGCATCTCTGTCCTTCTCCGACCTTCTCCAACATTCTCTGAACTTCTCTGACCTTCTCCGACCTACTCCGTACTTATTTGACCTTCTCTGACTTTCTTTTAACTTCTCTGCCCATCTTTGCCCTTCTCCGCCCGTCTTTGCCCTTCTCCGCCCGTCTTTGCCCATCTTTCCACTTCTCTGATATTCTCCACCCTTCTCTGCCTGTCTTTGCAATTCTCCCCCCTTCTTTACCCTTCTCCACCCATCTTTGTTTTTTTCCACCCGTCTTTACACCTTTTTCCACTTCTCAAATATTCTCTGCCCTTCTCCGCCCGTTATTACCCTTCTCCGCCCGTTATTACCCTTCTCCGCCCATCTTTGCCCTTCTCCGCCCATCTTTGCCCTTCTCCGCCCATCTTGCCCTTCTCCGCCCATCTTGCCCTTCTCCGCCCATCTTGCCCTTCTCCGCCCATCTTTGCCCTTCTTTGATCTTTTCCGCCCTTCTCCGCCCATCTTTGCCCTTCTCCTCCCGTCTTTGCCCTTCTCCCCTTGTCTTTGCACATCTTTGTACTTCTCCGCCCCTCTTTGCCCTTCTCCTCCCGTCTTTGCCCTTCTCCTCCCGTCTTTGCCCTTCTCCTCCCGTCTTTGCCCTTCTCCGCCCGTCTTTGCCCTTCTCCGCCCGTCCTTGCCCTTCTTTGATATTATCCACCCTTTTCCGCCCGTCTTTGCACTTCTCCGCCCGCCTTTGCACTTCTCCGCCCGCCTTTGCCCTTCTCCAATACTCTCCACCCTTCTCCACCCGTCTTTGCCAATCTCTGCCCGTCTTTGTCAATCTCCGCCCGTCTTTGCCCGTATTTGCCCTTCTCCGCCCCCCTTTGCCCTTCTCCAGTATTCTCCTCATTTCTTCACCCGTCTTTGCCCTTCTCCGCCCCCTTTGCCCTTCTCCAGTATTCTCCTCATTTCTTCACCCGTCTTTGCCCTTCTCCGCCCGTTTTTGCTGTTCTCCACCTGTCCTTGCCCTTCTCCGTTGTTCTCCACACTTCTCAGCCCGTCTTTGCCTTTCTCTGCCTGTCTTTGCACATCTTTGCACTTCTCTGATATTCTCCGCCCTTCTCCACCCGTCTTTGCCCTTCTCCACACCCCTTTGCCCTTCTCCCCCTGTTTTTGCCCTTCTCCCCCTTCTTTGCCCATCTTTCCACTTCTTAAATATTCTCTGCACTTCTCCGCCCATCTTTGCCCTTCTCCGATATTCTCCACACTTCTCCGCCCGCTTTTGAACTTCTCTGCCTGTCTTTGCCCTTCCCCGCCCGTCTTTGCGCTTCCCCGCCCGTCTTTGCCCTTCCCCGCCCGTCTTTGCCCTTCCCCGCCCGTCTTTGCCCTTCCCCGCCCGTCTTTGCCCTTCCCCGCCCGTCTTTGCCCTTCCCCGCCCGTCTTTGCCCTTCTCCAGTATTCTCCTCATTTCTTCACCCGTCTTTGCCCTTCTCCACCCATCTTTGCCACTCTCTGCCTTTCTTCACCCTTCTCCGCCTCTCTTCGCCCTTCTCCGCCTCTCTTCGCCCTTCTCCGCCTCTCTTCGCCCTTCTCCGCCCGTCTTCGCCCTTCTCCGCCCGTCTTCGCCCTTCTCCGCCCATCTTTCCCATCTTTCCACTTCTCTGATATTCTCCACCCTTCTCCGCCTGTCTTTGCAATTCTCCCCCCTTCTTTACCCTTCTCCACCCGTCTTTGATTTTTTTCCACCCGTCTTTACTCCTCTTTCCACTTCTCAAATATTCTCTGCCCTTCTCCGCCCGTTATTACTCTCCTCCGGCCATCTTTGCCTTTCTCTGCCCATCTTTGCACTTCTCCGCCCGTCTTTGACCTTCTTTGATATTTTCCGCCCTTCTCCGCCCATCTTTGCCCTTCTCCACACGTCTTTGCCCTTCTCCCCTTGTCTTTGCACATCTTTGCACTTCTCCGATATTCTCTGCCCTTCTCCGCCCCTCTTTGCCCTTCTCCGCCCCTCTTTGCCCTTCTCCGCCCCTCTTTGCCCTTCTCCGCCCCTCTTTGCCCTTCTCCGCCCCTCTTTGCCCTTCTCCGCCCCTCTTTGCCCTTCTCCGCCCCTCTTTGCCCTTCTCCGCCCCTCTTTGCCCCTCTTTCCACTTCTCAAATATTCTCTGCCCTTCTCCGCCCGTTATTACACTTCTCCGCCCGTCTTTGCCCTTTTCCGCCCGTCTTTGCCCTTCTTTGAACTTTTCCGCTATTCTCCACCCACCTTTGCCCTTCTCCCCTTGTCTTTGCACATCTTTGCCCTTCTCCGCCCCTCTTTGCCCTTCTCCGCCCCTCTTTGCCCTTCTCCGCCCCTCTTTGCCCTTCTCCGCCCCTCTTTGCCCTTCTCCGCCCCTCTTTGCCCTTCTCCGCCCCTCTTTGCCCTTCTTTGCACTTCTTCTATGTTCTCCACAGTTCTCCGCCCGTCTTTTTCCTTCTACCCTTTTCTTTGCTTATCTTTGCCCTTCTGTAATATTCTCTGCCCTTCTCCAGGCGTCTTTGCCCTTCTCCAGGCGTCTTTGCCCTTCTCCAGGCGTCTTCGCCCTTCTCCGTCCATCTTTGCCCTTCTCACCCGTCTTTTTCCATCTTTCCTCTTCTCCGATAATCTCCACACTTCTTTGCCCATCTTTGCCCTTCTCCAATATTCTCTGCCCTTCTCTGCCCGTCTTTGCCCTTCTCCGCCCGTCTTTGCCCTTCTCCGCCCGTCTTTGCCCTTCTCCGCCCGTCTTTGCCCTTCTCCGCCCGTCTTTGCCCTTCTCCGCCCGTCTTTGCCCTTCTCCGCCCGTCTTTGCCCTTCTCCGCCCGTCTTTGCCCTTCTCCGCCCGTCTTTGCCCTTCTCCGCCCGTCTTTGCCCTTCTCCGCCCGTCTTTGCCCATCTTTCCACTTCTCTGATATTCTCCACCCTTCTCTGCCTGTCTTTGCAATTCTCCCCCCTTCTCTGCCTGTCTTTGCAATTCTCCCCCCTTCTTTACCCTTCTCCACCCATCTTTGTTTTTTTCCACCCGTCTTTACACCTTTTTCCACTTCTCAAATATTCTGTGCCCTTCTCCGCCCGTTATTACCCTTCTCCGCCCGTTATTACCCTTCTCCGCCCGTTATTACCCTTCTCCGCCCGTTATTACCCTTCTCCGCCCATCTTTGCCCTTCTCCGCCCATCTTTGCCCTTCTCCGCCCATCTTTGCCCTTCTTTGATCTTTTCCGCCCTTCTCCGCCCATCTTTGCCCTTCTCCACACGTGTTTGCCCTTCTCCCCTTGTCTTTGCACATCTTTGCCCTTCTCCTCCCGTCTTTGCCCTTCTCCTCCCTTATTTGCCCTTCTCCGCCCGTCTTTGCCCTTCTCCTCCCGTCTTTGCCCTTCTCCTCCCGTCTTTGCCCTTCTCCTCCCGTCTTTGCCCTTCTCCGCCCCACTTTGCCCTTCTCCGCCAATCTTTGCCCATCTTTGCACTTCTCCGATATTCTCCAACCTTCTCTGCCCGTTTTTGCCCTTATCCCCTTATGTTTTCCCTTCTCCGCCCGTCTTTGCCCTTCTCCGCCCGTCCTTGCCCTTCTTTGATATTATCCACCCTTTTCCGCCCGCCTTTGCACTTCTCCGCCCGCCTTTGCACTTCTCCGCCCGCCTTTGCCCTTCTCTAATATTCTCCACCCTTCTCCACCCGTCTTTGCCAATCTCTGCCCGTCTTTGTCAATCTCCGCCCGTCTTTGCCCGTATTTGCCCTTCTCCGCCCCCCTTTGCCCTTCTCCAGTATTCTCCTCATTTCTTCACCCGTCTTTGCCCTTCTCCGCCCCCTTTGCCCTTCTCCAGTATTCTCCTCATTTCTTCACCCGTCTTTGCCCTTCTCCACCCGTTTTTGCTGTTCTCCACCTGTCCTTGCCCTTCTCCGTTGTTCTCCACACTTCTCAGCCCGTCTTTGCCTTTCTCTGCCTGTCTTTGCACATCTTTGCACTTCTCTGATATTCTCCGCCCTTCTCCACCCGTCTTTGCCCTTCTCCACACCCCTTTGCCCTTCTCCCCCTGTTTTTGCCCTTCTCCCCCTTCTTTGCCCGTCTTTCCACTTCTTAAATATTCTCTGCACTTCTCCGCCCATCTTTGCCCTTCTCCGATATTCTCCACACTTCTCCGCCCGCTTTTGAACTTCTCTGCCTGTCTTTGCGCTTCCCCACCCGTCTTTGCCCTTCCCCACCCGTCTTTGCCCTTCCCCGCCCGTCTTTGCCCTTCTCCACCCCCCTTTGCCCTTCTCCAGTATTCTCCTCATTTCTTCACCTGTCTTTGTCGTTCTCCACCCGTTTTTGCTGTTCTCCACCTGTCCTTTCCCTTCTCCGGTGTTCTCCACACTTCTCAGCCCGTCTTGGCCTTTCTCTGCCCATCTTAACGGTTGGACTCGGTGATCCGGTGGGTCTCTTCCAACCTGGTTATTCTGTGATTCTGTGATTCTTTGCACATCTTTGCACTTCTCTGATATTCTCCACCCTTCTCCACCCGTCTTTGCCCTTCTCCGCACCCCTTTGCCCTTCTCCAATATTCTCCTCCTTTCTCCACCAATCTTTGCCCTTCTCCTCCCGTTTTTGCCCTGCTCCCACCTTCTTTGACTTTCTCTGAACTTCTCTGAAATTATCTGATCTATTTTGAACTTCTCTGAATTCTACAGCCTTCTCTGGACTTCCTTTGGCTTCTCCGACCTTCTCTGTCCTTCTACGAACTTCTCCGACCTTCTCTGAACTTCTTTGACATTTTCCGACCTTCTTTTACCTTCTCTGACATTCTTTGATCTTCTCGGATCTTCTCTGATATTCTTTGACCTTCTCCAAACTTCTCTCACCTTTTCCGATGTTCTTTGACCTTCTACAAATTTCTCCGACCTTCTCCGACCTTCTTTGATATTCTCTGAACTTCTTTGACTTCCTACCGCTTTCTGCGAATTTCTTTCATCTTCTCTGACCTTCTTTGACCTTGTCAGACCTTCTTTGACCTTCTCTGAACTTCTCCGAAATTCTCTGACCTTCTTGGACTTTCTCTGAACTTCTTTGACATTCTCCAAAATTCTTTGACATTCTCCAAACTTCTATGAACTCCTCTGACCTTCTCCGAATGCCTTTGAAATTCTCTGACCTTCCTTGATCTTCTCCGACCTTCTCCGAACTTCTTCAACAACTTTTGAAATTCTCTGAATTTCTTTGAGCATCTCTGTCCTTCTCCGACCTTCTCCAACATTCTCTGAACTTCTCTGACCTTCTCCGACCTACTCCGTACTTATTTGACCTTCTCTGACTTTCTTTTAACTTCTCTGCCCATCTTTGCCCTTCTCCGCCCGTCTTTGCCCTTCTCCGCCCGTCTTTGCCCATCTTTCCACTTCTCTGATATTCTCCACCCTTCTCTGCCTGTCTTTGCAATTCTCCCCCCTTCTTTACCCTTCTCCACCCATCTTTGTTTTTTTCCACCCGTCTTTACACCTTTTTCCACTTCTCAAATATTCTCTGCCCTTCTCCGCCCGTTATTACCCTTCTCCGCCCGTTATTACCCTTCTCCGCCCATCTTTGCCCTTCTCCGCCCATCTTTGCCCTTCTCCGCCCATCTTTGCCCTTCTCCGCCCATCTTTGCCCTTCTTTGATCTTTTCCGCCCTTCTCCGCCCATCTTTGCCCTTCTCCTCCCGTCTTTGCCCTTCTCCCCTTGTCTTTGCACATCTTTGTACTTCTCCGCCCCTCTTTGCCCTTCTCCTCCCGTCTTTGCCCTTCTCCTCCCGTCTTTGCCCTTCTCCTCCCGTCTTTGCCCTTCTCCTCCCGTCTTTGCCCTTCTCCGCCCCACTTTGCCCATCTTTGCACTTCTCCGATATTCTCCAACCTTCTCTGCCCGTTTTTGCCCTTATCCCCTTATGTTTTCCCTTCTCCGCCCGTCTTTGCCCTTCTCCGCCCGTCCTTGCCCTTCTTTGATATTATCCACCCTTTTCCGCCCGTCTTTGCACTTCTCCGCCCGCCTTTGCACTTCTCCGCCCGCCTTTGCCCTTCTCCAATATTCTCCACCCTTCTCCACCCGTCTTTGCCAATCTCTGCCCGTCTTTGTCAATCTCCGCCCGTCTTTGCCCGTATTTGCCCTTCTCCGCCCCCCTTTGCCCTTCTCCAGTATTCTCCTCATTTCTTCACCCGTCTTTGCCCTTCTCCGCCCCCTTTGCCCTTCTCCAGTATTCTCCTCATTTCTTCACCCGTCTTTGCCCTTCTCCACCCGTTTTTGCTGTTCTCCACCTGTCCTTGCCCTTCTCCGTTGTTCTCCACACTTCTCAGCCCGTCTTTGCCTTTCTCTGCCTGTCTTTGCACATCTTTGCACTTCTCTGATATTCTCCGCCCTTCTCCACCCGTCTTTGCCCTTCTCCACACCCCTTTGCCCTTCTCCCCCTGTTTTTGCCCTTCTCCCCCTTCTTTGCCCGTCTTTCCACTTCTTAAATATTCTCTGCACTTCTCCGCCCATCTTTGCCCTTCTCCGATATTCTCCACACTTCTCCGCCCGCTTTTGAACTTCTCTGCCTGTCTTTGCGCTTCCCCACCCGTCTTTGCCCTTCCCCACCCGTCTTTGCCCTTCCCCGCCCGTCTTTGCCCTTCTCCACCCCCCTTTGCCCTTCTCCAGTATTCTCCTCATTTCTTCACCTGTCTTTGTCGTTCTCCACCCGTTTTTGCTGTTCTCCACCTGTCCTTTCCCTTCTCCGGTGTTCTCCACACTTCTCAGCCCGTCTTGGCCTTTCTCTGCCCATCTTAACGGTTGGACTCGGTGATCCGGTGGGTCTCTTCCAACCTGGTTATTCTGTGATTCTGTGATTCTTTGCACATCTTTGCACTTCTCTGATATTCTCCACCCTTCTCCACCCGTCTTTGCCCTTCTCCGCACCCCTTTGCCCTTCTCCAATATTCTCCTCCTTTCTCCACCAATCTTTGCCCTTCTCCTCCCGTTTTTGCCCTGCTCCCACCTTCTTTGACTTTCTCTGAACTTCTCTGAAATTATCTGATCTATTTTGAACTTCTCTGAATTCTACAGCCTTCTCTGGACTTCCTTTGGCTTCTCCGACCTTCTCTGTCCTTCTACGAACTTCTCCGACCTTCTCTGAACTTCTTTGACATTTTCCGACCTTCTTTTACCTTCTCTGACATTCTTTGATCTTCTCGGATCTTCTCTGATATTCTTTGACCTTCTCCAAACTTCTCTCACCTTTTCCGATGTTCTTTGACCTTCTACAAATTTCTCCGACCTTCTCCGACCTTCTTTGATATTCTCTGAACTTCTTTGACTTCCTACCGCTTTCTGCGAATTTCTTTCATCTTCTCTGACCTTCTTTGACCTTGTCAGACCTTCTTTGACCTTCTCTGAACTTCTCCGAAATTCTCTGACCTTCTTGGACTTTCTCTGAACTTCTTTGACATTCTCCAAAATTCTTTGACATTCTCCAAACTTCTATGAACTCCTCTGACCTTCTCCGAATGCCTTTGAAATTCTCTGACCTTCCTTGATCTTCTCCGACCTTCTCCGAACTTCTTCAACAACTTTTGAAATTCTCTGAATTTCTTTGAGCATCTCTGTCCTTCTCCGACCTTCTCCAACATTCTCTGAACTTCTCTGACCTTCTCCGACCTACTCCGTACTTATTTGACCTTCTCTGACTTTCTTTTAACTTCTCTGCCCATCTTTGCCCTTCTCCGCCCGTCTTTGCCCTTCTCCGCCCGTCTTTGCCCATCTTTCCACTTCTCTGATATTCTCCACCCTTCTCTGCCTGTCTTTGCAATTCTCCCCCCTTCTTTACCCTTCTCCACCCATCTTTGTTTTTTTCCACCCGTCTTTACACCTTTTTCCACTTCTCAAATATTCTCTGCCCTTCTCCGCCCGTTATTACCCTTCTCCGCCCGTTATTACCCTTCTCCGCCCATCTTTGCCCTTCTCCGCCCATCTTTGCCCTTCTCCGCCCATCTTTGCCCTTCTCCGCCCATCTTTGCCCTTCTTTGATCTTTTCCGCCCTTCTCCGCCCATCTTTGCCCTTCTCCTCCCGTCTTTGCCCTTCTCCCCTTGTCTTTGCACATCTTTGTACTTCTCCGCCCCTCTTTGCCCTTCTCCTCCCGTCTTTGCCCTTCTCCTCCCGTCTTTGCCCTTCTCCTCCCGTCTTTGCCCTTCTCCTCCCGTCTTTGCCCTTCTCCGCCCCACTTTGCCCATCTTTGCACTTCTCCGATATTCTCCAACCTTCTCTGCCCGTTTTTGCCCTTATCCCCTTATGTTTTCCCTTCTCCGCCCGTCTTTGCCCTTCTCCGCCCGTCCTTGCCCTTCTTTGATATTATCCACCCTTTTCCGCCCGTCTTTGCACTTCTCCGCCCGCCTTTGCACTTCTCCGCCCGCCTTTGCCCTTCTCCAATATTCTCCACCCTTCTCCACCCGTCTTTGCCAATCTCTGCCCGTCTTTGTCAATCTCCGCCCGTCTTTGCCCGTATTTGCCCTTCTCCGCCCCCCTTTGCCCTTCTCCAGTATTCTCCTCATTTCTTCACCCGTCTTTGCCCTTCTCCGCCCCCTTTGCCCTTCTCCAGTATTCTCCTCATTTCTTCACCCGTCTTTGCCCTTCTCCGCCCGTTTTTGCTGTTCTCCACCTGTCCTTGCCCTTCTCCGTTGTTCTCCACACTTCTCAGCCCGTCTTTGCCTTTCTCTGCCTGTCTTTGCACATCTTTGCACTTCTCTGATATTCTCCGCCCTTCTCCACCCGTCTTTGCCCTTCTCCACACCCCTTTGCCCTTCTCCCCCTGTTTTTGCCCTTCTCCCCCTTCTTTGCCCATCTTTCCACTTCTTAAATATTCTCTGCACTTCTCCGCCCATCTTTGCCCTTCTCCGATATTCTCCACACTTCTCCGCCCGCTTTTGAACTTCTCTGCCTGTCTTTGCCCTTCCCCGCCCGTCTTTGCGCTTCCCCACCCGTCTTTGCCCTTCCCCGCCCGTCTTTGCCCTTCCCCGCCCGTCTTTGCCCTTCCCCGCCCGTCTTTGCCCTTCCCCGCCCGTCTTTGCCCTTCCCCGCCCGTCTTTGCCCTTCCCCGCCCGTCTTTGCCCTTCCCCGCCCGTCTTTGCCCTTCTCCAGTATTCTCCTCATTTCTTCACCCGTCTTTGCCCTTCTCCGCCCGTCTTTGCCCTTCTTTGATCTTCTCCGCCCTTCTCCGCCCGTCTTTGACCTTCTCCCCTTGTCTTTGCACATCTTTGCGCTTCTCCAATATTCTCTGCCCTTCTCCGCCCCTCTTTGCCCTTCTCCCCCCCTCTTTGCACTTCTCCGTCCGTCTTTGCCCTTCTCCGCCCCTCTTTGCCCTTCTCCGCCCCTCTTTGCCCTTCTCCGCCCCTCTTTGCCCTTCTCCGCCCCTCTTTGCCCTTCTCCGCCCCTCTTTGCCCTTCTCCGCCCCTCTTTGCCCTTCTCCGCCCCTCTTTGCTTCTTTTGAATTTTTCCAATAATCTCTGCCCTTCTCCGCCCGTCTTTGCCCTTCTCCGCCCGTCTTTGCCCATCTTTCCACTTCCCTGATATTCTCCACCCTTCGCCACCTTTCTTTGCACTTCTCCGCCCTTCTTTACCCTTGTCCACCAGTCTTTGTTTTTTTCACCCGTCTTTACCGCTCTTTCCAGTTCTCAAATATTCTCTGCCCTTCTCCGCCCGTTATTACCCTTCTCCGCCCATCTTTGCCCTTCTCCGATATTCTCCCGACTTCTTTGCCCGCTTTTGCCCTTCTCCGCCCCTCTTTGCCCTTCTCCGCCCCTCTTTGCCCTTCTCCGCCCCTCTTTGCCCTTCTCCGCCCCTCTTTGCCCTTCTCCGCCCCTCTTTGCCCTTCTCCGCCCCTCTTTGCCCTTCTCCGCCCCTCTTTGCCCTTCTCCGCCCCTCTTTGCCCATCTTTGCTCTTCTCTAATATTCTCTGCACTTCTCCGCCCGTCTTTGCCCGTCTCCGTCCTTTTTGCCCGTCTCCGCCCTTCTGCCCCCGTCTTTGCCCATCTTTCCACTTCTCAAATATTCTCTGCCCGTCTCTGCCCGTTATTGCCCTTCTCCGCCCATCTTTGCTCTTCTCCAATATTCTCCACACTTCTCCGCCCGCTTTTGAACTTCTCTGCCTGTCTTTGCCCTCCTCCATCCTACTTTGCCCTTGTCCGCCCGTCTTTGCCCTTGTCCGCCCGTCTTTGCCCTTGTCCGCCCGTCTTTGCCCTTCTCCAGTGTTCTCCTCATTTCTTCACCCGTCTTTGCCGTTCTCCACCCGTTTTTGCTGTTGTCCGCCTGTCCTTGCCCTTCTCCAGTGTTTTCCACACTTCTCAGCCGGTCTTTGCCTTTCTCTGCCCGTCTTTGCACATCTTTGCACTTCTCTGATATTCTCCACCCTTCTCCACCCGTCTTTGCCCTTCTCCGCACCTCTTTGCCCTTCTCTGCACCCCTGTGCCCTTCTCCAATATTCTCTTCCTTTCTCCACCAATCTTTGCCCTTCTCCTCCCGTTTTTGCCCTGCTCCCACCTTCTTTGACTTTCTCTGAACTTCTCTGAAATTATCTGATCTATTTTGAACTTCTCTGAATTCTACAGCCTTCTCTGAACTTCCTTTGCCTTCTCCGACCTTCTCTGTCCTTCTACGAACTTCTCCGACCTTCTTCGAACTTCTCCGACTTTTTTGACCTTCTCTGAACTTCTTTGACATTTTCCGACCTTCTTTTACCTTCTCTGACATTCTTTGACCTTCTCGGATCTTCTCTGATATTCTTTGACCTTCTCCAAACTTCTCTCACCTTTTCTGATGTTCTTTGACCTTCTACAAATTTCTCCGACCTTCTCCGACCTTCTTTGATATTCTCTGAACTTCTTTGACTTCCTACCGCTTTCTTCGAATTTCTTTCATCTTCTCTGACCTTCTTTGACCTTGTCAGACCTTCTTTGACCTTCTCTGAACTTCTCCGAAATTCTCTGACCTTCTTGGACTTTCTCTGAACTTCTTTGACCTTCTCCAAAATTCTTTGACATTCTCCAACCTTCTATGATTTCCTCTGACCTTCTCCGAATGCCTTTGAAATTCTCTGACCTTCCTTGATCTTCTCCGACCTTCTCCGAACTTCTTCAACAACTTTTGAAATTCTCTGAATTTCTTTGATCTTCTCTGTCCTTCTCCGACCTTCTCCAACATTCTTTGAACTTCTCTGACCTTCTCCGACCTACTCTGTACTTATTTGACCTTCTCTGACCTTCTCTGACTTTCTTTTAACTTATCTGACCCTCTTTGCTCTTCTCCGCCCATCTTTGCCCTTCTCCGCCCATCTTTGCACATCTTTGCACTTCTGCGATATTCTCTGCACTTCTCCACCCGTCTTTGCCCTTCTCCGCCCATCTTTGCACTTCTCCGATATTCTCTGCCCTTCTGCGCCCCTCTTTGCCCTTCTCCGCCCCTCTTTGCCCTTCTCCGCCCCTCTTTGCCCTTCTCCGCCCCTCTTTGCCCTTCTCCGCCCCTCTTTGCCCTTCTCCGCCCCTCTTTGCCCTTCTCCGCCCCTCTTTGCCCTTCTCCGCCCCTCTTTGCCCTTCTCCGCCCCTCTTTGCCCTTCTCCGCCCCTCTTTGCCCTTCTCCGCCCCTCTTTGCCCTTCTCCGCCCCTCTTTGCCTTTCTTCGATATTCTCCGTCCTTCTCCTCCCATCTTTGCCCTTCTCAGCCCTCCTTTCCCCTTTTCCTCCCATCTTTGCACTGCTTTGCACTTCTCCGATATTATCCGCCCGTCTTTGCCCTTCTCCGCCCGTCTTTGCCCTTCTCCGCCCGTCCTTGCCCTTCTTTGCACTTGTCCGATGTTCTCCTCCCTTCTCCACCCGTCTTTGCCCTTCTTTGCCCTTTTCTTAACTTCTCTGCCCAGCTTTGCCTTTCTCTACACTTCTTTGCCCTTCTCTGCCCGTCTTAGGCCTTCTCCACCCGTCGTTGTCTTTCTTTGCACTTCTCCGATATTCTCCGCCCGTCTTCGCCCTTCTCCGCCCGTCTTCGCCCTTCTCCAATATTATCCACCCTTCTCCGCCCATCTCTGCCCTTCTACGCCCGTCTCGGCTTTTCTTTGAACTTCTCCAATATTGTATACACTTCTCCGCCCGTCTTTACCCTTCTCCTAAACTCTTTGCCCATCTTTGCATTTCTCCATTATTTTCCGCCCTTCTCTGCACGTCTTATCCCTTCTCTGTACGTCTTTTCCCATCTTTGCACTTCTCTGATATTCTCTGCCCTTCTCCGCTTATCTTTGCCCTTCTTCGCCCCTCTTTGCCCTTCTCCGCTCCTCTTTGCCTCCTTTGAAATTCTCCGATAATCTCTGCCCTTCTCCGCCCCTTTGCCCTTCTCCGCCCATCTTTGTCCTTCTCCGATATTCTCCGTCCTTCTCCTACCATCTTTGCTCTTCTCAGCCCGTCTTTGTCCTTCTCCTCCCATCTTTGCCCTTCTTTGAACTTCTCCAATATTCTCCGTCCCTCTCTGCCCGTCTTTGCCCTTCTCTGCTCGTCTTTGCCCTTCTTTGAACTTCTCCAATATTCTCCACCCTCCTCCACCTGTTTTTGACCTTCTCTGCCCATGGTTACCCTTCTCCGCCCATTATTGCCCTTCTCTGCCCATCTTTGCACTTCTCGTATATTCTCCACACTTCTCCGCCTGTCTTTGCCCTTCTCCGCCCGTCTTTGCCCTTCTCCGCCCGTCTTTGCCCTTCTCCGCCCGTCTTTGCCCTTTTCTGATAGTCTCCTCCTTTCTCCACCAGTCTTTGCCCTTCTCCCACCTTCTTTGACTTTCTCCGAACTTCTCCAAAATTATCTGATCTATTTCGAACTTCTCTGAATTCTACTACCTTCTCTGGACTTCCTTTGGCTTCTCCGACCTTCTCTGAACTTCTCCGACTTCTTTGACATTCTCTGAACTTCTCTGATGTTCTTTGACCTTCTCCAAACTTCTCTGACCTTTTCCGATATTCTTTGAATTTCTCCAAATATCACCTTCCTTCTCTGACCTTCTTAGAACTTCTTTGATTTTCTCCAAACTTCTTTGACCTTCTCTGAACCTCTTTGATCTTTTCCGACCTTCCCCCGCCTTCCTTGACCTTCCCCCGCCTTCCTTGACCTTCCCCCGCCTTCCTTGACCTTCCCCCGCCTTCCTTGACCTTCCCCCGCCTTCCTTGACCTTCCCCCGCCTTCCTTGACCTTCCCCCGCCTTCCCCCGCCTTCCCCCGCCTTCCCCCGCCTTCCCCCGCCTTCCCCCGCCTTCTCTGAATTGCTCAATGAGGTCGCTGTAGACACAGACAACACAGACTTTCTAAACCTCAATGAGGTCGCTATAGACACAGATGACACAGACTTTCTAAACCTCAATGAGGTCACTAAATTTAATGACGACACAGACGTTCTAAATATCAATGAGGTCCCTATAGACAGTGATGATACAGACTTTCTAAACATCAGTGAGGTCGCTATAGACAATGATGACACAGACGACATAGACTTTCTAAACCTCAATGAGGTCGCTGTGAACACAGACGACACAGACTTTCTAAACCTCAGTGAGGTCGCTGTGAACACAGACGACACAGACTTTCTAAACATCAATGAGGTCACTAAATGTAATGACGACACAGACTTTCTAAACCTCAATGAGGTCGCTGTAGACAGAGACGACAAAGACTTTCTAAACGACAGTGAGGTCGCTGTAGACACAGGCGACACAGACTTTCTAAACCTCAATGAGGTCGCAGTAGACACAGGCGACACAGACTTTCTAAACGACAATGAGGTCGCTGTAGACACGCTCTGACTTCCCCGACCATCTTTCACCTTCTCTGAACTTCTCTGATCTTCTCTGACCCTCTTTATTCTTCTCCAACTCTCTTTGACCTTCTCCTGGCTTCTTTGACCTTCTCCAAACTTCTCCTAATCCTTTGTCCTTCTGCGACCTTCTCCGACCCTCTCTGACCTTCTCCGACCCTCTCTGACCTTCTCCGACCCTCTCTGACCCTCTCTGACCTTTTCCGACCTTCTTTGACCTTTTCCGACCTATTCCAACCTTCTCTGACCTTCTCTGAATTGCTCAATGAGGTCGCTGTAGACACAGACGACACAGACTTTCTAAACCTCAATGAGGTTGCTATAGACACAGACGACACAGACTTTCTAAACCTCAATGAGGTCGCTATAGACACAGACGACCCAGACTTTCTAAACCTCAATGAGGTCGCTATAGACACAGACGACCCAGACTTTCTAAACCTCAATGAGGTCGCTGTAGACACAGACGACACAGACTTTCTAAACGACAATGAGGTCGCTGTAGACACAGACGACCCAGACTTTCTAAACCTCAATGAGGTCGCTATAGACACAGACGACCCAGACTGTCTAAACCTCAATGAGGTCGCTATAGACACAGACGACCCAGACTTTCTAAACCTCAATGAGGTCGCTGTAGACACAGACGACACAGACTTTCTAAACGACAATGAGCTCGCTGTAGACACGCTCTGACTTCCCCGACCATCTTTCACCTTCTCTGAACTTCTCTGATCTTCTCTGACCCTCTTTATACTTCTCCAACTCTCTTTGACCTTCTCCTGGCTTCTTTGACCTTCTCCAAACTTCTCCTAATCCTTTGTCCTTCTGCGACCTTCTCCGACCCTCTCTGACCTTCTCCGACCCTCTCCGACCTTCTCCGACCCTCTCTGACCTTCTCCGACCCTCTCTGACCTTCTTTGACCTTTTCCGACCTATTCCAACCTTCTCTGACCTTCTTCAACCTTCTCTGACCTTCTCTGAATTGCTCAATGAGGTCGCTGTAGACACAGACGACACAGACTTTCTAAACCTCAATGAGGTTGCTATAGACACAGACGACACAGACTTTCTAAACCTCAATGAGGTCGCTATAGACACAGACGACCCAGACTTTCTAAACCTCAATGAGGTCGCTATAGACACAGACGACCCAGACTTTCTAAACCTCAATGAGGTCGCTGTAGACACAGATGACACAGACTTTCTAAACATCAATGAGGTCGCTGTAGACACAGACGACCCAGACTTTCTAAACCTCAATGAGGTCGCTGTAGACACAGACGACACAGACTTTCTAAACCTCAATAAGGTCGCTGTAGACACAGACGAAGCAGACTTTCTAAACCTCAATATGGTCGCTGTAGACACAGACGACCCAGACTTTCTAAACCTCAATGAGGTCGCTATAGACACAGATGACACAGACGACACAGACTTTCTAAACCTCAATGAGGTCGTTATAGACACAGACGACACAGACTTTCTAAACGTCAGTGAGGTCGCTATAGATACAGATGACTCAGACTTTCTAAATGACAGTGAGATCGCTATAGACACCAACGACACAGACTTTCTAAGCCTCAATGAGGTCACTAAATGTAATGACGACACAGACTTTCTAAACCTCAATGAGGTCGCTGTAGACAGAGACGACAAAGACTTTCTAAACGACAGTGAGGTCACTGTAGACACAGGCGACACAGACTTTCTAAACCTCAATGAGGTCGCTGTGAACACAGACGACACAGACTTTCTAAACATCAATGAGGTCACTATAGACACAGATGACACAGACTTTCTAAATGTCAGTGAGGTCACTATAGACACAGACGACCCAGACGACAGTGAGGTCGCTATAGACACAGGCAACACAAACTTTCTAAACGACAATGAGGTTGCTGTAGACACAGGCGACACAGACTTTCTAAACGACAATGAGGTCGCTGTAGACACGCTCTGACTTCCCCGACCATCTTTGACCTTCTCTGAACTTCTCTGATCTTCTCTGACCCTCTTTATACTTCTCCAACTTTCTTTGACTTTCTCCTGGCTTCTTTGACCTTCCCCAAACTTCTCCTAATCCTTTGTCATTCTGCGACCTTCTCCGACCTTCTCCAAACTTCCTTGACCCTCTCTGACCTTCTTTGACCCTCTCTGACCTTCTTCGACCTTCTCCGACCTTCTTTGACCTTCTCCGATCCTCTCTGATCTTCTCTGACCTTCTCCGATCCTCTCTGACCTTCTCTGACCTTCTCCGACCTTCTTTTAACTTATCTGACCTTCTCCGACGTTCTCCCACCTTCTCCGACCTTGTCTGACCTTTCCGACCTTCTTTGACATTTTCCGACCTTCTCCCATTTTCTCCAACCGTCTTTATCTTTCTCCAACCTTCTTTGACCTTCTCCGAGCTTCTCTGACCTTTTCCGAGCTTCTTTATCTTTCTCCGACCCTCTTTGACCTTCTCCGACCACCTTTGAACTTCTCCGAACTACTCTGACCTTCTCCGACCTTCTCTGAACTTCTCCAACTGTCTTTATCTTTCTCCAACCTTCTTAGGCCTTCTCCAAGCTTCTTTGACCTTCTGCGACCTTCTCCAAGCTTCTTTTACTTTCTCCGACCTTCTCCATGCTTTTTTGACCTTATCTGACCTTCTCCTAACTTCTCCGAAATTCTCCAACCTTCTTCAAATTTCTTTGACCTTCTCCGACCATCTTTTACCTTCTTCGACCTTCTCCAATCTTCTCCAACCTTCTTTATCTTTCTCCAACCTTCTTTGATCTTCTCTGAGCTTCTTTGACCTTCTCCGAAATTCTCTGACCTTCTTTGACCTTCTCTGAAATTCTACGAACTTCTTTGAAATTCTCCAACCACCTTTGACCTTTTCCGACCTTCTTTGAACTTCTCCAACCTTCTTTGACATTTTCTGACCTTCTCCGACCTAATCCGACCTTCTCTGACCTACTCTTAACTTCTCTGACCTTCTCCGATATTCTTCGAACTTCTTTGAACTTCTCCAACCTTCTCCCACCTTCTTTGCCCTTCTCCCACCTTCTTTGCCCTTCTCCCACCTTCTTTGCCCTTCTCCCACCTTCTTTGCCCTTCTCCCACCTTCTTTGCCCTTCTCCCACCTTCTTTGCCCTTCATTTCCCTTGTCCGACCTTCTTTGTAGACCTTGTAGTTGTAGAGAGCAATGAGGTCTCCCCTCAGCCTCCACTTCTCCAGGTTAAACAACCCCAGCTTTCTGAGCCATTTCTCATAAGGCCATGTGTGTACATAAAAAAGAGCTGACTTGTTTGAGAGGAACTAGGAGCCCTACAGACAGAGGATTATAAAAAAGAGCAGGGACTAGCACAAAAATTCAGAAACAGCAAGAGAAGTAAAGGGGAGTGTCAAGAGTCAGAGTGAATGGAAAAGCTGGAACAGCAACAGTAAGCAATACAAAGGAATAGAGAAAGAAAGAAAGAAAAGCAAGGCATTTGCAGGTGCAGAGAAAGAACAAGCTACAAGGATCAAGCCAGTGAAATTGTGGGGGAACAGAATGAGGAACGCAGATTGGGATAAAGATGGAAAAGGAAAAAAATATTATAGGCAGAGAACAGATACTGAAGACTAGGGGGGGGGAAAAAAAGAGAGAAAAGAGCACAGAAAAATTAAAGAGTAGGGGTATAGGGATACCTGGGAACAGGAATTGTAGCAGCACGGTAAATGAAAGGAACCAAAAAGTCCAGCTCTAAAATGTTCGTTACCTAGTCCCATCACTGTCACAACTAGCAATGTTGCAGTGACAGCACGCATACTGTTATTTCTTGTAAGGATACTTTCAGACATGTAGTAGTGTTGTTCTAGCTGAGAATGCAAGGCAGAGTTAATAAAACACAGCTGCTCCTCAGGCACTATTTATACTTGTGAGGGCTTCACCACACCCCAGTCACAGGTGGTGGGCGGGAAGGCCCAGGGGGTATATAAGCCACAGGCCTTGCCTCTGGAGGTCATTTAGGTTGTGGTTTATCCTTGAGATTAGAGTTTTGCTGCTGTTTCCATTCATTGTAGCTTTTAGGCAGATTAAGCTAGTTGGGTAAGTGGTGGTTTTTGGCTTTTTTAGTTTTTTTTTCTTTTTGTTCTTCTAAAGAAGCAGAGGCGTCTGTTGGAGGTATGAGCTTTGGAAGAGTCCAGGCGAAGCAGCACATACAGGTGTAACTATAGGGCTTTTTTGTCAGTAATTTTTGATTGGGTGTTGGAGGGGGCAAGATGTTTTTGGTATCCTTCTTTGTATTTTTTTCTGGGTGCTTTGCCTCGAGTTTTTGGTTATGGGATGATTAGTTGTTGTTCCTCATTCTGTGTGGCATGATGTATTGGTCCTAGGGGCTCTGCAGTTTGTAATGGGCACCTTGTGGGTGATAATAATCAGGAATGAAGTTTGTTGGCCTAGGGTAGGAAGTAGAGTCTGTGGGTTGGTGGAAGATAGAAGGGGCCAGGGGAGCCCTGGGAAGGGCTCAGGAGCACAGCTCCCAGGGAATAGCAACACAGAAGGGTCAGGGGGGTTAAAATATAGGGCAGGTGCTGTTAAGAAGGAGCTGGGTTCCTTCTCTGATACTTCAGGGGTAGAAAAGGGCTTTAATGGTTTGGGGAAAGGGAGATGGGTTCATCAGTCCTTCTTGGGTCAGTTTGGTGGTCAGATGCAAGTGCCGTTCAGGTGTCTGTTGTTCTAGTCTCTCTGTAGCCAATGAGGTAATGATGAGGTTGAGACACAAGTTTAAAAGTATTAGTTATCCTAAGAAATGTAATCTCTAGGGCTTGGAGATCTCTGCTCCCTTATACCTTCTACTTATTGTGTTCCTCAACTAACATCTTTGCGTGCATCCTGTCTCCATCCATCTGAATGTCCAGAGAAGAGTAATGTAGCTGGTGAGGGGGCTGGTGAACAAGCCTTATGAGGCGTGGCTGAGAGAGCTGGGGGTGTTTAGCCTGGAGAAGAGGAGGGTGAGGGGAGACCTCATGGCTCTCTGCAGCTACCTGAAAGGAGGTTGTGGAGAGGAGGCAGCTGGTCACCTCTCCCAAGGGACAGGGGACAGGACAAGAGGGAATAGCCTCAAGCTCTGCCAGGGAAGCTTCAGGCAGTACATCAGGAAAAAATATTTCACTGAAAGGGTTATTGGGGATGGGCAAAGGCTGCCCAAGGAGGTGGTAGAGTCACCTTCCCTGGAGGTGTTTAAAGGATGGGTGGATGAGATGGTGAGGGGCATTGTTTAGTGATTGATAGGAATAGTTGGACTCAATGATCCAATGGGTCTTTTCCAACCTGGTGATCCTATGAATATCAGAGACCTTGCTACTTAAAGGTGTGGACTCGCTGCCTATCTACAGTGCAGGGTTCTGCCGCTTGTTTCCCTTTAATTTCTCAGGGGAGAGATTGGATATTGTTTTGGCTCGTAACAGTTAGCAGCTGAGCAACTCTTCTTCATCTGGTCTGTGGGCATACAAGCCTCCCTTATTTAGTAGAGTTTTAGATTTTTCCTGAACTTACCAGTGAGGTTTGCTCTATTATTGCTTACAGCGTTTGTTACCTTGTCCCTGTTAATCCATTGTGTTTTTTTACGGTCATTGAGTTTCCAATTTAGGTCTTAGAGTAGTCAATCCCACTGTTGCGAGTTTTTCATTGGCTGACTGCCTCTGTAATTCCAGTCTCCATTGCTGTGTGGTGAGTGTCCTGTGTTTTTAGGTCTTCTGTGTTAATAATCTTTACTGGGTTTTGATAAGAATATTTTTTTCAAGTTCTTCTTGTTCACTCCTACGACTAAAGTTTGGTTACTTCCTAAAATGTGGATTTCCGTGGCTCATCTTTCTTTTGTCCTGGGTATCACCACTACTGGTCCTACAACTTAAGTGGTGAGGAGGAGAGGTAAGCAGATAGCAGAGAATTTTGGGGTGCTGGTGAGGTAGTCAGGCTTATTCTCATCATTGTGGGGCTGATGGTGAGGAGGAAGTTGAGTATGTCTAGAAGAGCAAAGTGTTCTTTGGCAACATAGTATTTACTTTTGGTTTGGCAGGCACTGTGTGGGCCACCTTGGGAATGGGAAGAGCATTTGAGATGAGCTGGGTAGTAGGGAGAAGGAGCATGGGGCAGACTTCTCACAGGTGTGAGAGTAATTCTCTGAATTTAATTACCCTGAGTGATAACAGCTGCAGCATCTGACATAAGAACTGCTGTGGAGCAACTGAGTGGAAGGATATGGCAGTTAGGCAGAACAAGTTGTCATGTAAGGTGCTGACATTGATCAGTGCAATGCTGGCTGTTGGGGCTATTTTAGTTTTCTTGTAGATTGCAAAGTGGATCCTGGCAACTGTAGGATCATTCCAGGAAGCTGATGCTCTTGGAGTTTTTTTTCTGCTGAGGAAGCCTCCTGGTGGTCTGAAAGCTAAGTTGAGGGACGGGGGCAGGGGTGGGGTATGACAGAGGGGAGAAGGCTGGGGATGGCAGGGAGGGGTTTTAAAAGTAGCCTAGGGGAGAGGGCTGTGCGGGAAGTGTCCCCTTTGGGCAGGGAGAGCTGGAGGGTGTTACTTCTCAGCCCAAAGCTAGCATGTTCCAGGCAGGGCCGTTCCAGCTTGTCTGTGCTGTGTGCTTTATATTCTGTTTCTCTTTTACGTTTCTTAAGCCTTGATGTCCCCTTTGCTTTAAAGGAATGCAGCATATGACTTGAGCAGCATCTCGAGGGTCTTGAATGCCTGTACTCATGGGTACAATACCAATTAGGCACTGTTCTTCTTGCATCATAACCTAAGTGTGGATTGGCTTCACATTTTCCAAGTTTCTAGTCAGCCATCTTTTCCCATGGCCTTGCAGCCTGTGTTGGCGGCCACAATAGTTAGTCATATGTTTTCAAGGATCCCTGTTGACCTGAGGAGACTTCCATGCATCTTGTGCCTTTAGTCATTTAAAAGGTGATCCTTTCACATACATCCTCCCAGTCTTGGCCACATCCCGTTGTAATGAGGGATCCTTTACGGCATGCCGGACATGCCTCGAGCACCATATCTAGGGTCCTGAATGCTCGTACTCATCAATGCACTGTCGACTGGGCACTGCTTTTCTTGCATTGTGTTCCTAAAGCCTGGATCGTTCTCGTGTTTTGGCACTGTGTTTTTCTGTTAATTTTTCTTGCAGATGCTGAAGAGGAACGCAGTGACTGCAGGATTATTTCTGTTAGCTGATGTGATTTGAGCTGCTTTCTCCAAGGACAGCTTCATTCGTGGCCCTCTGAAAGCTAAGTTGAGAGACGGGAGTTGGGAAGCGGGAGGTGGGATGGGGCTAGCAGGGAGGTGTTTGGAAGGTAGCCTAGGCTGTGCAGGGAGTCCTCTTTGGGCAGGTGAAGGCAGAGGGGTCTACTTCTCAGCCCAAACCCTGTATGGGCAGGGCAGTTCCAGCCTGTATCTGTTGTTGTCTAGTTTGTGTAGTCACCGTGCCATGTCTGAAATTTTCTGCAGGTCTTGATGTCATCTTTTGTGCTCAGGGCATCGCAGGCATGCCTTGGGCGCCATGTCTAGGGTCCCAAATGCTCGTACTGATCAAGTCAGTGTCAACGGAGCACTGCTTTTCTTTCTTCACATTTCTAAAGTGTGGATCGCTCTTGTGTTTTGGAAGCATCTAGTCAGTCGTCTTCTGCTGCAGCCTTACAGCCTGCCTCGCCATCCGGGATAGTTAGTCTTCTTTTTTCCTGGATCCCTGTTCTGGGACTTGTTCCATCCATCCTCTGCATCTTTAGGTCTTTAAAAGGGGCTTCTTGCCCGTTCATCTTGCCAGTTGTGGCACCATCTCTTTGGAACCATGCACGGTTCTTCGCTTTTCCAGGGCTACCGAAAGTTGTTCCTTGGAGCCCTGTCCATTGCCTTGCCCATTGGCACGCGTGGTCCAGGAGTCCTCCTTGTTGCCACGACTTTTCTTTTGTTCCAGGTTCCTGACGTCGGTCTTGTGTATTGGTGTTCTGTGTGTGTTTGTGTCTGGTTGGAGCTGCTCTGCCAGGTGCGTAGAGGAGGCGATAAGCATCAGCAGGGGTATAGTGGCCCGATTGTGTGCTTAACGTTTTGACGTGCCTAGACATTGCGGTCTAGGGGCATCCCTTATTTGCAGAACTAGCAGCCCTTGGTGTGGCGGGTGAGGAGGGTAGTTTCTGCTTGTCTCTGGAGCCACAGAGGGGGTGACCAAAACTGCATGGGAGCAGCCAGTGGAGCGGTAACGAAGGGGTTTGTATGTCAAGGGAGCGGCTATTAATGTTTGGGTTTGGTTGTGGACTAGCTTTGCTTGGCTGTAATGTGCAGTAGAGTCTTGGAATTCTTAGGGCGTTGCTGAGCATCAGGGTGACTTCTTTGCTGTTGTGTTTTTCAGACGTAGTGGGCTGACCTGTGTGCCGAGGGGCACGGATGGAGTTGTGTGCAGTTAGTGTGCCATAGTGAGGTGAGTTGGCTGTGGTGTTGGTAGGGAAATGTAACCGTGGCTGTATGATCAGTTACCGTGTGTTGGTTTTCTTCAATGAAGTTATAATCATCCTTGCTGTTTGTATATTCCAGGTGGAGCTCAAGCCTCAACACAACCACAGATGATGAGGCAAGCTGGGCATCTGAGCAGTCAAGGTAATGCAGTGGGAGATAGGTGTTGCTTGGGGCAGCCTGTGCTTTAGTGTAGTACAAAAGCATGCTTTTTCTGTGGCAGGTGCCAAATGCAGCCTCAGAGGGGTGAAGCTTCTTGGTGATGTGTGGTCTGAGAGGTGAGGAGGTTGTTGTTCAAACAGGTGTGTTAGAGCCCCGTAGTACGCAGCAAATCCATTGAGCATTGGCCTTTGGTTTTGTAGATGCTGTGTGGTCCGCTTTTAGAATGCAAAGAGCAGTTGAGGTGAACAGGGGAGTAGAGAGATGGAGCACGGGACTGATTTCTCAGAAGCACAATAGTAAATTTTCTGTCTGTCTACCTGAAGTGCCCCAGGTGATGATGACTGCAACATCCAATGTTTGAGTTGGCATCAAATAGGTGAGCAGAATGCCTTGGCAGTTTTGCAGTGGGTGTAGTACAAGATGTTGGCAGTGAGCAGTGAGATGACTTGGCACTGTGTTTTCTTTATGTTTTTCTTTTTTTTTTTTTTGCAGATTATAGTCCAGGACAATGTGAGAGTGCAGGATTTTTCCAGTTAGTTGATGCAGTTTGGGTTTTTTCTGCCAAGGATATCTTCAGGCCCTCGGTCCTCAGAAAGTTAAGGGGGCTGTGGTTTTGGTCCGGGAAGAGGGCAGAATGTTGAGAATGGCAGGGAGGGGATTTAGCCTAGGGTAGAGGGTTGTGCAGGAAGAGTGCACCTTGTTACACGTTTGGAGAGGGGTTTAATTTTCAGCCCCAAGCTAGCGTGTACCAGGCAGGGCAGTTCCAGCCTATATCTGTCTTGTTGTTTAGACTGTGTAGACTCTGCTGTGTCTTAAATCTTCTGCAGGTCTTGATGTCATCTTTGCATTTGGTCCACGTGTCATCTCTAGACTCTTGGATGTCTGTTCTTAGTAAGGTGCTGATCGGGCACTGCTTTTCTTGCATTGTGATCTTCATGTACAGATAGGTCTTGTATTTTGGAAATTTCCGGTCAGTTGCCTATTGTGTAGGCATCACAGGACACATTAGTATCCTCAGCCCTTATTGTTCCATTTTCTTAAATCCCTGTTCTGGCACTTCCTCCATACATACTCTGTTTTGAGGTCTTTAAGAAGGGCTCACCCTTGCATCCTTCTAGTTGTGGCTGTGGCTCTTAAAGGGGCCATAGTCTTCCATTTTTCAAGGGCTGACATAATCTTTCTTGCAGCTCCCTACATCTTGTTGCCCAATGCCAGCCCTCTTTTGAGAGTCATTCTTACCAAGTTTCCTTTTTGTTTCTGCATCCTGTCATTGGTTTTCTGTGCAGAGTCAGTCTGTGCACGTTTGAATCTGGCTGGAGCTGCTCTGCCTGAGCTAAAGAATCAGTAGTTAGCAGAAGAACAGCAGTGAAATTCGATCTTTAGATATACCCGTCTAGTTAGGCTTTGAAGGGCGAGGTGATACGGTGCATTCCTGAGCAAGTAGCCATAGATACATGGGGTGAGGAGAAGCATTTTTGGTCGGTTATGCAGCCACAGAGGGAATGACCAAAGCCATCTCAGATATAACGTTGGAGTGTCGGTAGAGCAGTTTAAATTCTTGGGGCAATAAATCTGGTGTGTATGGTTGTTAAGATTTGATTTTATCTTTTTTTTTCCTGCCTGGCTGTTGTGTGAAGAAGGGTTGGTATTCCTGAATCAAAACAGTGTGTGGAATTGTTTAGTTACTATCGAGTCTGGGGGTAAGTTATTGAATGTTGAGTTCTACAGGTGCAGAGGCATCGGGTCTGGCAGCAAGGGGTGACAATTAAACTGGGGGTAGATTCCCATAGCCAGGTGGGTTGGCTGCCGAGTCAACAGTTAGATATGACTTGTACCTACATTACCTACAACTACCAGCTAGTAATTTTGTTTTGGTTTTATTTTTTGTCTTTCAAGATGCAATGAGCATCGTTGTCATATATGATGTCTGTGTCGTCTGTGTCTATTGTGACATCATTGTTATATATAGTGTGTGTCTATTTTGAACATCATTGTCATTTTTAATGTTTCTGTTGTCTGTCTCTATTGTGAAATCGTTGTCATTTATAATGTCTGTGTCATCATTTTCGTGTCTGTCATCTGTCTCTGTTGTGAAATCATTGTCCATTATAATGCCTGTGTCGCCTGTGTCCGCAGCGACCTCCCTGACGTTTAGAAAGCCTGTCGCCTGTGTCCGCAGCGACCTCCCTGACGTTTAGAAAGCCTGTGTCGCCTGTGTCCGCAGCGACCTCCCTGACATTTAGAAAGCCTGTCGCCTGTGTCCGCAGCGACCTCCCTGACGTTTAGAAAGCCTGTGTCGCCTTTGTCTATAAAGGCCTCCCTGACGTTTAGAAAGCCTGTGTCGCCTTTGTCTATAAAGGCCTCCCTGATGTTTAGAAAGCCTGTGTCGCCTTTGTCTATAAAGACCTCCCTGACGTTTAGAAAGCCTGTGTCGCCTTTGTCTACAAAGACCTCCCTGACGTTTAGAAAGCCTGTGTCGCCTTTGTCTATAAAGACCTCCCTGACGTTTAGAATGCATGTGTCGCCTGTGTCTATAAAGACCTCCCTGAAGTTTAGAATGCCTGTGTCGCCTGTGTCTATAAAGACCTCCCTGACGTTTAGAAAGCCTGTGTCTCTAGCGACCTCACTGTCATTTATAAAATCTGTGTCTATAGCGACCTCACTGTCGTTTATAAAATCTGTGTCTATAGCGACCTCACTGTCGTTTAAAGAATCAGTGTCTATAGCGACCTCATGGAGGTTTAGAAAGCCTGTGTCGCCTGTGTCCGCAGCGACCTCCCTGACGTTTAGAAAGCCTGTGTCGCCTGTGTCTATAAAGACCTCCCTGACGTTTAGAAAGCGTGTGTCGCCAGTGTCTACAGTGACCTCACTGTCGTTCATAAGGTCTTTGTCGCCTGTGTCTACAGTGACCTCACTGTCGTTCATAAGGTCTTTGTCGCCTGTGTCTACAGCGACCTCACTGTCGTTAAGAAGGTCTTTGTCGCCTGTGTCTACAGCGAACTCACTGTCGTTCAGAAGGTCTGTGTCACCTGTGTCTACAGCGACCTCACTGTCGTTCAGAAGGTCTGTGTCGCCTTTGTCTACAGCGACCTCATTGTCGATTGGAATTTCTGTGTCGTCTGTGTCTATGGCGACCTCATTGAGGTTTAGAAAGTCTGTGTCGTCTGTGTCTATAAAGACCTCCCTGACGTTTAGAACATCTGTGTTGTCTGTGTCGTCTGTGTCTATAGCGACCTCATTGAGGTTTAGAAAGTCTGTGTCGTCTGTGCCTATAACGACCTCAATGAGGTTTAGAAATTCTGTGTCGTCTCTGTCTATAGCGACCTCATTGAGGTTTAGAAATTCTGTGTCGCCTGTGTCTATAGTGACCTCATTGACGTTTAGAACGTCTGTGTCGCCTGTGTCGCCTGTGTCTGTAGTGACCTCATTGAAGTTTAGAACGTCTGTGTCGCCTGTGTCCACAGCGATCTCATTGACGTTTAGAAAGTCTGTGTCGTCTGTGTCCACAGCGACCTCATTGACGTTTAGAAAGTCTGTGTCGCCTGTGTCTACAGCGACCTCATTGATGTTTAGAAAGTCTGTATTGTCTGTGTCGTCATTGTCTATAGTGACCTCATTGACGTTTAGAAAGTCTGTGTTGTCTGTGTCGTCATTACATTTATTGACCTCCTTGAGGTTTAGAAATTCTGTCGTCTGTGTCTACAGCAACCTCATTGTCATTTAGAATGTCTGTGCTGTGTCGTCTGTGTCTATAGAGACCTCACTGAGGTTTAGAATGTCTGTGTCGCCTGTGTCTATAGCGACCTCATTGATGTTTAGAAAGTCTGTGTCGCCTGTGTCTATAGTGACCTCATTGACGTTTAGAAAGTCTGTGTCTCTAGAGACCTCACTGTCATTTATAAAATCTGTGTCATCTGTGTCTATAGTGACCTCATTGACGTTTAGAAAAATGTCGTCTGTGTCTGTAGCGACCTCATTGAGGTTTAGAAAGTCTGTGTCGCCTGTGTCTATAGTGACCTCATTGTGGTTTAGGAAGTCTGTGTCGCCTGTGTCTATAGTGACCTCATTGAGGTTTGGAACGTCTGTGTCGTCTCTGTCTATAGCGACCTCATTGAGGTTTAGAAATTCTGTGTCGTCTTTGTCTATAGCGACCTCATTAACGTTTAGAAAGCCTGTGTCGTCTGTGTCTATAGCGACTTCATTGAGGTTTAGAAAGTCTGTGTCGTCTCTGTCTATAGCGACCTCAATGAGTTTTAGGAAGTCTGTGTCGTCTGGGTCGTCTGTGTCTATAGCGACTTCATTGAGGTTTAGAAAGTCTGGGTCGTCTGTGTCTCTAGCGACCTCACTGTCATTTAGGAAGTCTATGTTGTCCTTGTCTCTAGTGACCTCATTGACGTTTAGAACGTCTGTGTCGTCTGTGTCTATAGCGACCTCATTGAGGTTTAGAAATTCTGTGTCGTCTGTGTGTACAGCGACCTCACTGTCGTTCAGAAGGTCTGTGTCGCCTGTGTCTACAGCGACCTCACTGTTGTTCAGAAGGTCTGTGTCGCCTGTGTCTACAGCGACCTCACTGTTGTTCAGAAGGTCTGTGTCGCCTTTGTCTACAGCGACCTCACTGTCGTTCATAATGTCTGTGTCGCCTTTGTCTACAGCGACCTCACTGTCGTTCATAATGTCTGTGTCGTCTGTGTCTACAGCGACCTCACTGTCATTCAGAAGGTCTGTGCCGCCAGTGTCTACAGGGACCTCAATGTCGTTCAGAATGTCTGTGCCGCCAGTGTCTACAGCGACCTCACTGTCATTCAGAAGGTCTGTGTCGCCTGTGTCTACAGCGACCTCACTGTCGTTCAGAAGGTCTGTGTTGCCAGTGTCTACAGCGACCTCACTGTCGTTCAGAAAGTCTGTCTCGCCTGTGTCTACAGCAACCTCTCTGTCGTTCATAAGGTCTGAGTCGCCTGCGTCTCTAGTGACCTCGCTGTGGTTTAGAAAGTCTGTGTCGCCTGCGTCTCTAGCGACCTCACTGTTGTTCATAAAGTTTGTGTCGTCTGCGTCTCTAGCGACCTCACTGTCATTCATAAAGTCTGTGTCGTCTGCGTCTCTAGCGACCTCACTGTCATTTAGAAAGTCTGTGTCGCCTGTGTCTGTAGTGACCTCATTGATGTTTAGAAAGTCTGTGTCGTCTGCGTCTATAGCAACCTCACTGTCGTTTATAAAGTCTGTGTCGTCTCTGTCGTCTGTCTATTGTGACATCTTTGTCAATTACAATGTCTCTGTCTACTGTGTCTAATGTGACATCATTGTCATTTATAATGTCACTGTCATCGATGTCGTCAATGTCGTCTGTGTTGTTTGTGTATATTGTGACATCATTTTTATTAATAATATCTGTGCCATCTGTGTCATCTATGTTGTCTGTGTCGTCTGTGTCTAATGTGACATCATTGTAAAATATATTGTCTGTCTCGTCTTTGTCTATTGTGACACCCTTGTCGCTAATAATGTCTGTGTCATATGTTTCATCTGTGTCTCTTGTGACATCATTGTCATTTATAATGTCTGTGTCGTCTGTTTCTATTGTGTCATCGTTGTCATGTATAATGTCTGTGTCGTCTGTGTCTATTGTGGCATCATTATCACTTTTAATACCTGTGTCTTTCATTTCACCTGTGTCGTCTCTGGTGTTTGTGTCTATTGTGACATCATTTTTATTTATAATATGTCATCTGTGTTTTCAGTGTCTATTGTGACGTCATTGCCCTTTATAATATCTGTGTCGTCTTTGTTGTGACATCACTGTCATTTCTACGTTCTGTGTCGTCTGTGTCTATTCTGAAATCATTGTCATTTAAAATGTCTCTGTCGTCTGTGTCTATTTTGACATCAATTTCATTTATTATGTCTGTCATCTGTGTGTAATGTGACATTATTGTCATCATTTTTAATGTCTGTGTAGTTGGTGTCATCTTTGTCTATATTGAAATCACTGTCATTTATAATGTCAGTGTAGTCTGTATCATCTGTTTCTATTGTGATATCGTTTTAATTTATAGTGTCTGTGTCATTTGTTTCTGTTTTGTTATAATTTTGATTTACAATGTCTGTCGTCTGTGTCTATTGTGACATCATTGTCATTTATAATGTCTGTGTCTTCTGTGTAGTCTGTCGTCTGTGTCATCTGTTTCTAATGTGACTCCACAGCAGTTTTTAATGTCTGTGTCGTCTGTTTCTGTTGTGACATAGTATTCATTTACTAAGTCTGTGTCATCTCTGTCGTCTGTGTCTTCTTTGTCTATTGTGACATCCTTGTCATTTATAATGTCTCTGTCATCTGTGTATATTTAGATATCATTTTTTATAATGTCTGTGTCGTCTGTCTATGTTTTGACATTTTTGTCATTTATAATGTCTGTGTTGTCTGTCTATTGTGATATTTTTCTCATTTATGTTGTCTGTGTCGTCAGTGTCTATTGTGATATCATTGTCATATATAATGTCTCTGTTTTCTGTCTTTTGTGATATCATTGTTATTTAAAATGTCTGTCGTCTGTGTCTATTGTGACATCATTGTCATGTATAAAGTCTTTGTCGTCTGTGTCATCTTTGTCTATTTTGACATCATTGTTTTTTATAATCTCTGTATCGTCGTATATGTCGTATATGTAATCTGAGAATATTGTGACATCATTGTAATTTATAATGTCTGTGTCGTCTGTGTCTATTGTGACATCGTTGTCATTTATAAAGTCTTTATTGTCTTTGTCGTATGTGTCGTCTGTGCTTCCTGTGCCTATTGTTACATCATTGTAATTTATAATATCTGAGAACTGTGTCTATTGTGACTTCTGTGTCTATTGTTACATCATTGTAATTTATATTATCTGTGTCGTCTGAGTCTATTGTGACATCATTTTCATTTTTAAGTTCTGTGTCGTCTGTGAATGTTGTGACATCATTTTCATTTATCATGTCTGCATCGTCTGTGTCTATTGTGACATTATTGTTTTTATAATGTCTGTCATCTGTGTCGATTGCGACATCATTGTCATTTATAATGTCTTTCGTCTGTGTCGTCTGTCTAGTCTGTGTCTATTGAGACCTAATTGTAATTTATAAAATCTGTCGTCTATGTCTAATGTGACAGCACTGTCATTTATAGTGTCTCTGTCATCTGTGAATATTGTGACATCTTTGTCATTTATAATGGCTGTGTCGTCTCTGTCTATTGAGACATAATTGTCATTTATAAAATCTGTGTCGCCTGTGTCTATTGTGACATCATTGTCATTTATAATATTTTTGTCGTCAGTGGCTATTGTGATATTATTGTCATTTATAATATCTGTCGTCTGTCCAGTCTGTGTCTACTGTGACATCATTGTAGTTTATAGTCTGTCATGTGTTGTACATGTCTATTGTGACATCATTGTCATTTATGTCTGTGTCGTCTGTGTCTATTGTGACATCATTTTAATTTATAAAGTCTGTGTCGTCTGTGTCATCTTTGTCTATTTTGACATCACTGTCACTTATAATGTCTGTGTCGTCTGTGTAGTCTGTCTATTGTGTCATCATTGTAGTTTATAATGTCTGTTTCTTCTGTCGTCTATGTCTATTGTGACACCATTGTGATTTATAATGTCTGTGTCTTCTGTGTCTTCTGCGTCTGTTGTGACTTCATTTTATGTTTGTGTAGTCTGTGTCTATTGTGACAACATTGTCATTAAAAATGACTGTGTCCTCTGTTTCGTCTGTATCCTCAACTGTGTATTCTTACACAGTTGTCATTTGTAATGCCTGTGTTGTCTGTCGTCTGTGTCTATTGTGACTTCTTTTTCATTTATAATGTCTGTGATGTCTGTGTCTATTGTGACATCATTGTCATTTGTAATGTCTGTCGTCTGTTTCATCTGTGTTTAATGTGACATTGTTTTCATTTATAATGTCTGTCATCTGTTTTTATTATGACATCATTGTCATTTATAATATCTTTGTTTTCTGTGTCGTCTATGTCATCTCTGTCTTCTGTGTCTATTGTGATATTGTTTGCATTTATAATGTCTGTGTCATCGCTGTTGTCTTTGTGTATTTTGAATTCATTTTTATTTATGTCTATTTCTTCGATGTGTTTTGTGACATCATTTTTATTTTTAATGTCTTTGTCGTCTGTCATCCGTGTCATCTGTGTCTATTATAACATCATTGTCATTTATAATGTCATTGTCCTCTGTGTCGTCGGTGTTGTGTGTGTCGACTGTGACATCACTGTCATTTATAATGCCTGTCGTTTTTTTTTCTGTGTAGTCCATGTCTACTGTAACATCATTATAGTTTTTAATGTCTGTTTCTTCTATGTCTATTGTGAATACATTGTAATTTATAATGTCTGTGTCGTCTGTGTCTATTGTGACATCATTGTAATTTATAATGTCTGTGTTGTCTGTGTGTTTTGTTACATCATTGACATTTATAATGTCTGTGTCGTCTGTTTGGTCTGTGTTGATTTTGGTATCATTGTCATTTATAATATCTGTGTGGTCTGTGTTGTCTGTGTTGGCTTTGTATATTGTGACATCATTTTCACTTGTAATGACTTTGTTATCTGTGTAGTCTGTGTCATCTCTGTCGTCTGAATCGTCTGTGTCCATTGTGACATCATTGTCATTTATAATGTCTGTGTCTACTCTGACACCATTGACATTTATAATATATGTGTCGTCTGTGAATATTGTGACATCATTGTAATTTATAATGTTTGTGTCGTCTGTGTCTATTCTGACATCATTATCGTTTATAATGTCTGTGTCGTCTAAGTCGTCTGTGAATATTGTGGTATCATTGTAATTTATGATGTCTGTGTCATCTCTGTCGTGGGTGTATATTGTGATATCATTTACCTTTATAATGTCTGTGTCGTCTGTGTTGTCTGTGTCTATTGTGACATCATTATCGATTAAACTGTCTGTCGTATGTGTATTTTCTGTCGTCTGATTCGTCTGTGTCTTCTGTGTCTTTATTGTAATATATAATGTCTGTGTCACTCTGTTGTCTCTGACGTCTGTGTCTATAGTGACATCATTTTCATTTATAATGTCTTTGTCATCTGTGTTGTCTGTGTCTATTGTGATATTATTGTCATTTATAATGTCTTTATCGTGTGTGTCGTTTTTGTCTATTTTGATATAATTTTCACAGAATCACAGAATAACCAGGTTGGAAGAGACCCACCGGATCATCCAACTGTTCCTATCAAACACTAAACCATGCCCCTTAGCACCTCGTCCACCCGTGCCTTAAACATCTCCAGGGAAGGTGACTCAACCACCTCCCTGGGCAGCCTGTTCCAGCGCCCAATGACCTTTTCTGTAAAAAATTTTTTCCTAATGTCCAGCCTAAATCTCCCCTGGCGGAGCTTGAGGCCATTCCCTCTTGTCCTGTCCCCTGTCACTTGGAAGAAGAGGCCAGCACCTTCCTCTCTACAACCTCCTTTCAGGTAGTTGTAGAGAGCAATGAGGTCACCCCTCAGCCTCCTCTTCTCCAGGCTAAACAACCCCAGCTCTCTTAGCCGCTCCTCATAAGGCCTGTTCTCCAGCCCCTTCACCAGCTTTGTTGCTCTTCTAATATATGCTCTTCATATATAATGTCTGTGTCTATTGTGAAATAATTGTCATCTATCTGTATCTTCTGTCGTCTGCGTCTGTTGTGACGTCATTGTAATTTATAATGTCTGTATCTTCTGTGTCTATTTTAACAACATTTTCATTTATAATGACTGTTGTCTTTGTCGTCTTTCGTCTTTATCAAATGTAACATCATTGTAATTTATGTCTGTGTCGTGTATGTTGTGACATCATTGTCATTTAAAATGTCTGTGTTGTCTGTGTCATCTGTGTCTTTTGTGACATCATTGTCATTTATAATGTCTGTGTCGTCTGTGGCCTCTGTGTCTATTTTGGTATCATTGTCATTTATAATATATGTGTCGGGTGTGTCGTCTTTGTCTTTTTTGAAATAATTGTCATGTATGATGTCTGTGTTGTTTGTGTTGTCGGTGTCTATTTTGATTTAATACTCATTAGAAATATCTGTGTCGTTTTTGTCGTCTGTCTTCTGTGTCTACTGTTATATCATTGTCATTTATAATGTCTGTGTCTTCTGTGTCTTTTGTGACATCATTTTCAAATATAATGTCTGAGTCGTTTGTGTCTATTGTGATATCATTGTCTTTTATAATGTCTTTGTCGTCTGTGTGGTTTGTGTCGTCTTTCCCTATTGTGATATCTTTGTCATTAACCATGTGTGTGTCGTCTCCCTTGTCTCTCTCGTCGTTGTCTATTGTGTCATCACTGTCATTTTTAATGTCTGTGTCATTTGTGTCTATTGTGGCATCATTGTCATTTATAATGTCTGTGTAATCTATGTGATCTCTGTCTATTGTGACATCTTTGTCCTTTATAATGTCTGTGTTGTCTGTGTCTGTTGTGACATCATTGTCATATATAACGTCTGTGTGGTCAGTGTCATCTATGTCTATTGTGACATTTTCATTTACAGTGGATTTGTCGTCTGTGTCATCTATGACATCTGTGTCTCTTGTGACATCATTGTCATTTATGTCGTCTGTGTCGCCTGTGTCGTCTCTGTCTATTGTGACATAATTTTCATTTATAATGACTTTGTAGTCGCTGTCGTCTTTGTCGTCTGTGTCTATTGTGATATCTTTGTCTTTTTAATGTCTGTGTCATATGTGTCTTATGTGTGTATTGTCACATAATTGCCATTTATACTGTCTGTGTCGTCGGTGTCTATTGTGCCATATTGTCATTTATAAAGTCTGTGTCGTCATTTTCTATTTTGACATCATTTTAATTTATAATGTCTGAGTCTCGTGTGTCGTCTGTGTCTATTGTGCCATCATTCTCAATTATAATGTCTGTGTCATCTGTGTCGTCTATGTCTATTTTGACATCACTGTCATTTATAATGTCTTTGTTGTCTGTGTCATTTATAATTCTGTGTTGCCTTTGTCTATTGTAAAATCATTGTGATTTATAATGTCTGTGTTTTCTTTGTGTGTTGTGGCATAAATTATGTATATAAGGTCTGTGTCGTCTGTGTCATCTATTTCTATACAGACATCACTGTCATTTAAAATGTCTCTGTCATCTGTCTATTGTGACTTAACTTTTTTATGTAATATCTGTGTTGTCTGTGCCTATTATGACGCAATTTTCAATTATAATGTCTCTGTCGATTGTGTCTTTTATGTTGTTTGTGTTGTCTGTCTACTGTGTCATCATTGTCATTTATAATGTCTGTGTCTATTGTGGTATCATTCTTATTTATAATGTCTGTGTCGAGTGTCCTCTTAGTCTAATTTAATATCTCTTTCGTTTACAATATCTGTGTCGTCTGTGTGTATTGTGAAATAATTTTCATTTTTACTGTCTGTTTCTTCTGTGTCGTCTGTTTCTATTTTGACATCATTGTCACTAATAATGACTGTATCATCTGTGTCGTCTGTGTCTATTTTGACATCATTGTCATTTATAATGTCTGTGACGTCTGTGTCATGTGTGTCTATTGTGATATCATTATCATTTATAATGTCTGTATCGTCTGTGTCTATTGTGATATCATTGTCATTTATGTCTTTGTCGACTGTGTCGTCTGTGTCTCTTGTGACATCATTGTCATTTGTAATGTCTGTGTCGTCTGTGTCATCTATGTCTTTGGTGACATCCTTGTTTTTTATAATGCATGTTTCGTCTGTGTCCATTGTGACATCATTTTCATTTATAATGTCTTTGTCGTCTGTCTCGTCTCTGTCTGTGGTGACATCGTTGTCATTAATAATGTCTGTGTCTATTGTGACCTCATTGTAACACATAATATCTGTGTCCTCTGTGTTGTCTGAGTCTATGGTGACATAATTGTCATTCATGTCTGTGTCGTCTGAATCGTCTGTCTTCTGTGACTATTGTGACATCATTTTCATTTGTAATGGCTTTGTCGTCTGTGTGTATTGTGACATCATTTTCATTTATGACGTCTGTGTCGTCTGAGTCATCTGTGTTGTCTGTGTTCTCTGTGTCGTCTGAGGCGTCTGTGTCTATTTTTAAATCCATGTCATTTATAAAGTCTGTGTCCTCTGTGAATTCTTTGTCTATTTTGAGATCCATGTCACTTATAATGTCTGTGTCATCTGTGTTGTCTGTGTCTAATGTGACATCATTGTCGTTAAAATGTCACCGTCGTCTGTATCGTCTGTGTCTATTGTTACAAACTGTCAATTATAATGTCTTTGCTGTCTCTGTCATCTGTGTATATTCTGGCATCCTTGTCATTAATGTCTATGTCGTCTTTTTCGTCTGTGTTGTTTGTGTCATATTTTCTGTGTTTATTGTTACATCGTTGTCATTTATAAAGTCTGTGTTGTCTGAGTCATCTGTTTTGTCTCTGGTGTCTGTGTCTATTTTGAAATAATTGTCATTTATTATGTCTCTGTCATTTGTGTTGTCGGTGTCTATTTTGATTTAATTGACATTAAAAATATCTGTGTCGTATGTGTCGTATGTGTCGTCTGTGACATAATTTTCATTTACTATGTCTGTGTCTATTGTGACAAAATTTTCAATTATAATGTCTCTGTAGTTTGTGTCTTTTATGTCGTCTGTGTCTATAGTGACATCATTGTCATTTATAAAGTCTGTTTCGTCTGTGTCGTCTGTTTCATCTGTGTCTATTGTGCCATCATTTTCATTTATAATATCTGTCGTCTGTGTCGTTTTTGTCGTATTTGTCTATCGTGACATCATTGTCATTTATAATGTCTGTGTCATATGTGTCTATTGTCACATCACTGTCATTTATAATGTCTCTATCATCTGTGCCTATTGTGAAATAATTGTTGTTTATAATGTCTCTGTCGTCGGTGTCTATTGTGACATCATTGTCATTTATAATGTCTGTGTCGTCTGTATCTATTTTGATATCTTTGTCATACATAATGCCTGTGTCATCTCTGTCAACTGTGTCTATTTTGACATCATAGTAATTTATAACGTCTGTCGTCTGTGTCTATTGAGACATCATTGTCAATTATAATGTCTGTGTCGTCTTTGTCGTGGGTGTCTATTGTTAAATCATTTTCATTTATAATGTCTGTGTCGCCTGTGCCTTCTATGTCTATTGTGACATCACTGTCATTTATAATGTCTGTGTCGTCTGTGTTTATTGTGACACCATTGTCATTTATAATGTCTGTATCGTTGGTGTCGTCTGTGTAGTCTTTGTCTATTTTGAAATCATTGTCATTCATAATGTCTGTTTCATCTGTGTCAATTGTGACATCATTTTCATTTATTATGTCTGTGTTGTCTGTGTCTTCTGTGTCGTCTCTGTCTATTGTGACATCATTGTCATTTATATTATCTGTGTCGACTCTCTTGTGACATGATTATCATATATAATGTCTGTGTATATTTTGGCATCATTATCACTTTTAAAACCTGTGTCATCTTTGTTGTCTGTGTCATTTGTGTCTTTTGTGATATCATTTTCATTTATAAAGACTTTGTCATCTTTGTCATCTGTATCTTCAGTGTCTATTGCGACATCATTGTCTTTTGTAATGTCTGTGTTGTTTGTGTCATCTCTGTCGTCTTTGTCTATTGTGATATCATTGTCCTTTTTAAGTCTGTGTCATATGTGTCTTCTGTGTGTATTGCCACATAATAGCCATTTATACTGTCTGTGTCGTCGGTGGCTATTGTGACTTCATTGTCATTTATAATGTCTGTGTTTTCTGTGTTGTAATTTTATATTTTGACATCGTTATTCTTTATAAAGTCTGGTTGCATTTGTCATCTGTGTCTATTGTAACATCATTCTCATTTATAATGTCAGTGTCATCTGTGTCGTCTCTGTCTATTATGGCATCATTTTCATTTATAATGTCTGTCGTGTGTGTCGTCGGTGTTGTCTGTGTTAATAGTGACAAAATAGTCGTTTATAATGTCTGTGTCGTCTGTGTTATTTATATTGTCTGTGTCGCTTTTGTCTATTGTGACATCATTATCATTTATAATGTCTGTGTTGTCTCCGTGTATTTTGGCATCTTTTTCGTATCTAATGTCTGTCGTCTGTGTCATCTATTTCTATAGTGACATCACTGCCATTTAAAATGTCTCTGTCGTCTGTGTCTATTTTGACAAAGTTGTCATATATGTCTGTGTTGTCTATGTCTATTTTGACATCATTGTCATTTATAATGTCTGTGTATTCTGTGTCTATTGTGACGTAATTTTCAATTATAATGTCTCTGTTGATTGTGTCTTTTATGTTGTCTCAGTCGTCTGTGTCTACCATCACATCATAAAGTCTGTCTTCTTTGTCTATTCTGACGTCATTTTCATTTATAATATCTCTGTCTTGTGTCATCTCTGTCTATTGTGACATCATCGTTATTTATGTCTGTTATCTGTGTCGTCTGTGTCTATTGCCACATCGTTGTCATTTATGTCTGTGTCATCTGTGTCTATTTTGATATCGTTGTAATTTATAATGTCTGTATCGTCTGTGTCTATTGTGACATCATATTCATTTATAATATCTGCCATCTGTGTCGTCTGTGTCTATTCTGACATCATTGTATTTTATAATGGCTGTGTCGTCTGTGTCTATTTTGACATCAATTTCAATTATAATGTCTGTGTCGTTTGTTTTGTCTGTGTCGTCTGTGTGTACTGTGACATCATTGTCATTTATAGTGTCTTTGTTGTCTGTGTCGTCTCTGTGTATTGTGACATCATTGTCATTTTTAATGTCTGTGTCGTCTGTGTCTATTTTGACATCGTTGTTATTTATAATGTCTGTGTTGTCTGTGTCTATTTTGACGTCATTTTCAATTATAATGTCTGTGTCGTTTGTGCCTTTTCTGTCGTCTGTCTACTGTGACTTTATTGGTGTTTATAATGTCTGTGTCGTCTCTGTCGTCTGTTTATATTGTGACACCATTGTCATTTATACTGTGTTGTCTGTGTAGTCTGTGTCTATTGTGAAAGCATTGTGATTTATAATGTCAATGTCGTCTCTGTCTATAGTTACATCATTGTCCTTTATAATGACTGCGTCATCTGTGTCATCTCATTCGTCTTTGTCTAATGTGACGTCATTGTGTTTTATAATGTCTGTGTCGTTAGTGTCTGTTGTGACATCTTTGTCATTTATAATGTCTGTGTCATCTGTGTCCTCTGTGCCTTCTGTTTCAATCGTGACAACATTTTAATTTATAATGAATTTGTCGTCTGTCATCTCTATCGTCTGTGTCTATTAAGACATCATTTTCATTTATAATGTTTGTTTTGTCTGTGTCGTCTCTGTCGTCTGTTTCTTCTGTGTCTATTGTGACATCATTGTCATTTAAAATGTCTGTGCCGTCTGAGTCATTTGTGTCTGTTGTGGCATCATTGTTATTTATAATGTCTGTGTCATCTCTTTTGTTTTTGTCGTCTTTGTCTATTGCGACATCATTGTCATTTACAATGTCTGTGTCGTCTATTTTGTCTCAGTCGTCTCTGGAGTCCGATTCTATTGTGACATCATTGGCATTTATAATGTCTGTGTCTTCTGTGTAATCCGTGTCTATTGTGACATCGTTGGCATTTATAACATCTGTGTCTATTTTGGCATAATTGTCATTTTTAATGTCTGTGTCATCTCTGTCGACTGTGTCGTCTTTGTCGTCTGTGTCTATCATGACGTTTTCATTTATAATGTCTGTGTCGTCTGTGTCTATTGTGATATCGTTGTCATATATAATGCCTGTGTCTTCTGTGTCTATTCTGACATCAATTTCAATTATAATATCTGTCTTCTGTGTCGTCTCTGTCTATTTTGTTATCATCTTTATTTATAATGTCTGTCGTTTGTGTTGTCTGTGTCTATTGTCACATCATTGTAATTTATAATGTCTGTATCATCTGTGTCTATTGTGATATTATTGTCATTTATAATGTCTTTGTCGTCTTTGTCTATGGTGACATCATTTTCATGTATAATATCTGTGTCATCTGTGTCTATTGTGACATCATTTTCATTGATAATGTCTGTGTCATTTGTGTTTTCTGTGTCTACAGTGACATCATTGTCATTTGTAATGTCTGTGTGTATTATGACATCATTGGCATTTATAATGTCTGTGTCGTCTGTGTCTATTGTGACATCATTGTTATTTATAATGTCTTTGTTGTCTGTGTCTATTTTGACATTATTTTGAATTATAATGTCTGTGTCTTTTGTGTCTTTTCTGTTGTCTGTATCTACTGCTAATTCATTGTCATTTATAATGTCTGTGTTGCCTGTGTCGTCTCTGTCGTCTGTTTATATTGTGACATCGTTGTTATTTATACTGTCTGTGTTGTCTGTGTCATCTTTGTCTATCGTGATATTATTGTCATTTATAATGTCTGTGTTGTGTGTGTCATCTTTGTCTCTTTTGATATCGTTGTCATATATAATGTCTGTGTCGTCTGTGTCTATTTTGTCATCATTATCGCTTTTAATACTTGTGTCGTCTGTGTCACCATTGTCGTCTGTGTCTATTGTGACACAATTTTTTTAAATTTTTTCTGTCGTCTGTGTCTGTTGTCATATTATTGTAATTTATGTCTGTGTCATCTGTGTCTATTTTGATATCATTGTCATTTATAATGTCTGCATCGTCTGTGTCATCTGTGTCTATTGTGATATCTTTTTCATTTATAATATCTGTGTCATCTGTGTTGTCTGTGTCTATTCTGACATCATTTTCATTTATAATATCTCTGTTATCTCTGTCTATTGTGACATCATTGTCATTTATAATGTCTGAATCGTCTGTGTCATCTGTCTATTGTGACTTCATTTTAATTTTTAATTTCTGTGTCATTTTGGTTGTCTGCGTCGTCTGTGTCTACTTTGACATCATTGTCATTTGTAATGTCTGTGTCGTCTGTCATCTGTTTTTATTGTGACATCATTGTCATTTGTAATGTCTGTGTAATCTGTGTCTATTGTGACATCATTTTCAATTATAATGTCTGTTACGTTTGTGTCTTTTCAGTCGTCTGTGTCTACTGTTACTTTTCTTTCATTTATAATATCTGTCTTCTGTGTTGTCTCTGTCATCTGTTCATATTGTGACACCATTGTCATTTATACTGTCTGTGTTGTCTGTCGTCTGTGTCTATTGTGATATTATTGTCGCTTATAATGTCTGTGTCGTGTGTGCCATCTTTGTATATTTTGATATCATTTTCATATATAAAATCTGTGTCATCTGTGTCTATTGTGAAATAATTGTTATCTATAATGTCTCTGTGACATCATTTTCATTTTTAATGTCCATGTCCTCTGTATGTCTTGTGAAATCAGTGTCATTTTTAATGTCTGTGTCGTCTGTGTCATCTGTGTTGTCTGTGACTTTTGTGACATCATTGTCATTCAAAATGTCTATGTATTATGTATCTATTGTGACATCATTATCATTTATGAAGTCTGTGTCGCCTTTGTAGTGTGTCGTCTGTCTATTGTGACATAATTGCCATTTTTAATATCTGTGTCATCTCTGTTGTCTGTCTATTGTGAAATAATTTTCATTTATAATATCTGTCGTCTGTGTCTATTGTGACATCATTGTCATTTATAATATCTGTGTCTGCTGAGTCATCTGTGTCTATTGTGACGTCATTGTAATTTATCATTTCTGTGTCGTCTGTGTCTATTGTGACGTCATTTTCATGTATAAAGTTTGTGTCGTCTGTTTCATCTGTGACTATTGCGACAACATTGTCATAAAATACCAGTGTCGGCCGAGTCGTCTTTGTCTATTGTGATATTATTGTCATTTATGATGTCTGTGTCGTCTGAGTCTATTATGACATCGTTGTCATTTATAATGGCTGTGTCGTCTGTGTCTATTTTGACATCAATTTCAATTATAATGTCTGTGTCGTTTGTTTTGTCTGTGTCGTCTGTGTGTACTGTGACATCATTGTCATTTATAGTGTCTTTGTTGTCTGTGTCGTCTCTGTGTATTGTGACATCATTGTCATTTTTAATGTCTGTGTCGTCTGTGTCTATTTTGACATCGTTGTTATTTATAATGTCTGTGTTGTCTGTGTCTATTTTGACGTCATTTTCAATTATAATGTCTGTGTCGTTTGTGCCTTTTCTGTCGTCTGTCTACTGTGACTTTATTGGTGTTTATAATGTCTGTGTCGTCTCTGTCGTCTGTTTATATTGTGACACCATTGTCATTTATACTGTGTTGTCTGTGTAGTCTGTGTCTATTGTGAAAGCATTGTGATTTATAATGTCAATGTCGTCTCTGTCTATAGTTACATCATTATCCTTTATAATGACTGCGTCATCTGTGTCATCTCATTCGTCTTTGTCTAATGTGACGTCATTGTGTTTTATAATGTCTGTGTCGTTAGTGTCTGTTGTGACATCTTTGTCATTTATAATGTCTGTGTCATCTGTGTCCTCTGTGCCTTCTGTTTCAATCGTGACAACATTTTAATTTATAATGAATTTCTGGTCTGTCGTCTCTATCGTCTGTGTCTATTAAGACATCATTTTCATTTATAATGTTTGTTTTGTCTGTGTCGTCTCTGTCGTCTGTTTCATCTGTGTCTATTGTGACATCATTGTCATTTAAAATGTCTGTGCCGTCTGAGTCATTTGTGTCTGTTGTGGCATCATTGTTATTTATAATGTCTGTGTCATCTCTTTTGTTTTTGTCGTCTTTGTCTATTGCGACATCATTGTCATTTACAATGTCTGTGTCGTCTATTTTGTCTCAGTCGTCTCTGGAGTCCGATTCTATTGTGACATCATTGGCATTTATAATGTCTGTGTCTTCTGTGTAATCCGTGTCTATTGTGACATCGTTGGCATTTATAACATCTGTGTCTATTTTGGCATAATTGTCATTTTTAATGTCTGTGTCATCTCTGTCGACTGTGTCGTCTTTGTCGTCTGTGTCTATCATGACGTTTTCATTTATAATGTCTGTGTCGTCTGTGTCTATTGTGATATCGTTGTCATATATAATGCCTGTGTCTTCTGTGTCTATTCTGACATCAATTTCAATTATAATATCTGTCTTCTGTGTCGTCTCTGTCTATTTTGTTATCATCTTTATTTATAATGTCTGTCGTTTGTGTTGTCTGTGTCTATTGTGACATCATTGTAATTTATAATGTCTGTATCATCTGTGTCTATTGTGATATTATTGTCATTTATAATGTCTTTGTCGTCTTTGTCTATGGTGACATCATTTTCATGTATAATATCTGTGTCATCTGTGTCTATTGTGACATCATTTTCATTGATAATGTCTGTGTCATTTGTGTTTTCTGTGTCTACAGTGACATCATTGTCATTTGTAATGTCTGTGTGTATTATGACATCATTGGCATTTATAATGTCTGTGTCGTCTGTGTCTATTGTGACATCATTGTTATTTATAATGTCTTTGTTGTCTGTGTCTATTTTGACATTATTTTGAATTATAATGTCTGTGTCTTTTGTGTCTTTTCTGTTGTCTGTATCTACTGCTAATTCATTGTCATTTATAATGTCTGTGTTGCCTGTGTCGTCTCTGTCGTCTGTTTATATTGTGACATCGTTGTTATTTATACTGTCTGTGTTGTCTGTGTCATCTTTGTCTATCGTGATATTATTGTCATTTATAATGTCTGTGTTGTGTGTGTCATCTTTGTCTCTTTTGATATCGTTGTCATATATAATGTCTGTGTCGTCTGTGTCTATTTTGTCATCATTATCGCTTTTAATACTTGTGTCGTCTGTGTCACCATTGTCGTCTGTGTCTATTGTGACATAATTTTTTTAAATTTTTTCTGTCGTCTGTGTCTGTTGTCATATTATTGTAATTTATGTCTGTGTCATCTGTGTCTATTTTGATATCATTGTCATTTATAATGTCTGCATCGTCTGTGTCATCTGTGTCTATTGTGATATCTTTTTCATTTATAATATCTGTGTCATCTGTGTTGTCTGTGTCTATTTTGACATCATTTTCATTTATAATATCTGTCGTTTGTGTTGTCTGTCATCTGTGTCTACTATGACATCATTGTCATTTATAATGTCTTTGTCGTCTGTGTCGTCTCTGTGTATTGTGTCATCATTGTCATTTACAATGTCTGTGTCGTCTTTGTCTATTTTGACATCGTTGTTATTTATAATATCTGTGTTGTCTGTGTTTATCTTGACACCGTTTTCAATTTTAATGTCTGTCGTTTGTGCCTTGTCTGTCATCTGTGTCTACTGTGACTTTATTGTCGTTTATAATGTCTGTGTCGTCTCTGTCGTCTGTTTATATTGTGACACCATTGTCATTTATACTGTGTCGTCTGTGTCTATTGTGATATTATTGTCATTTATAATGTCTGAGTCGTGTGTGTCATCTTTGTCTATTTTGATATCATTGTCATATAAAATGCCTGTGTCGTCTGTGTCGAATGCGTCTATTGTGACATCATTGTCATTTATAAAGTCTGTGTCGTCTGTGTCTATTCTGACATCATTTTCATTTATAATATCTCTGTTATCTCTGTCTATTGTGACATCATTGTCATTTATAATGTCTGAATCGTCTGTGTCATCTGTCTATTGTGACTTCATTTTAATTTTTAATTTCTGTGTCGTTTTGGTTGTCTGCGTCGTCTGTGTCTACTTTGACATCATTGTCATTTGTAATGTCTGTGTCGTCTGTCATCTGTTTTTATTGTGACATCATTGTCATTTGTAATGTCTGTGTAATCTGTGTCTATTGTGACATCATTTTCAATTATAATGTCTGTTACGTTTGTGTCTTTTCAGTCGTCTGTGTCTACTGTTACTTTTCTTTCATTTATAATATCTGTCTTCTGTGTTGTCTCTGTCATCTGTTCATATTGTGACACCATTGTCATTTATACTGTCTGTGTTGTCTGTCGTCTGTGTCTATTGTGATATTATTGTCGCTTATAATGTCTGTGTCGTGTGTGCCATCTTTGTATATTTTGATATCATTTTCATATATAAAATCTGTGTCATCTGTGTCTATTGTGAAATAATTGTTATCTATAATGTCTCTGTGACATCATTTTCATTTTTAATGTCCATGTCCTCTGTATGTCTTGTGAAATCAGTGTCATTTTTAATGTCTGTGTCGTCTGTGTCATCTGTGTTGTCTGTGACTTTTGTGACATCATTGTCATTCAAAATGTCTATGTATTATGTATCTATTGTGACATCATTATCATTTATGAAGTCTGTGTCGCCTTTGTAGTGTGTCGTCTGTCTATTGTGACATAATTGCCATTTTTAATATCTGTGTCGTCTCTGTTGTCTGTCTATTGTGAAATAATTTTCATTTATAATATCTGTCGTCTGTGTCTATTGTGACATCATTGTCATTTATAATATCTGTGTCTGCTGAGTCATCTGTGTCTATTGTGACGTCATTGTAATTTATCATTTCTGTGTCGTCTGTGTCTATTGTGACGTCATTTTCATGTATAAAGTTTGTGTCGTCTGTTTCATCTGTGACTATTGCGACAACATTGTCATAAAATACCGGTGTCGGCTGAGTCGTCTTTGTCTATTGTGATATTATTGTCATTTATAATGTCTGTGTCGTCTGAGTCTATTATGACATCGTTGTCATTTATAATGGCTGTGTCATCTGTGTCTATTTTGATATCATTGTCATTTTTTATGTCTGTGTTGTCGGTGTCGTCTTTGAACTACTGTGTTGTCTCTGTCGTCTGTGTCTATGGTGACATCATTGTCATTTTTAATGTCTGTGTCGACTCTGTCGTCTTAGTCGTCTGTGCCTATTGTTACAACATTTTCATTTATAAAGCCTGTGTCCACTGTGTCATCTGTGTCTATTGTGACATCATTGTCAAATATAATGTCTGTCGTCTGTGTCATCTGTGTCTGTTGTGACATTATTTTCATTAATAATATCTGTCGTCTGTGTTGTTTTGTCATCTGTGTCTATTGTGACATCATTGTAATTTATAATGTCTGTATCATCTGTGTCTATTGTGATATTATTGTCATTTATAATGTCTTTGTCGTCTTTGTCTATGGTGACATCATTTTCATGTATAATATCTGTGTCATCTGTGTCTATTGTGACATCATTTTCATTGATAATGTCTGTGTCATTTGTGTTTTCTGTGTCTACAGTGACATCATTGTCATTTGTAATGTCTGTGTGTATTATGACATCATTGGCATTTATAATGTCTGTGTCGTCTGTGTCTATTGTGACATCATTGTTATTTATAATGTCTTTGTTGTCTGTGTCTATTTTGACATTATTTTGAATTATAATGTCTGTGTCTTTTGTGTCTTTTCTGTTGTCTGTATCTACTGCTAATTCATTGTCATTTATAATGTCTGTGTTGCCTGTGTCGTCTCTGTCGTCTGTTTATATTGTGACATCGTTGTTATTTATACTGTCTGTGTTGTCTGTGTCATCTTTGTCTATCGTGATATTATTGTCATTTATAATGTCTGTGTTGTGTGTGTCATCTTTGTCTCTTTTGATATCGTTGTCATATATAATGTCTGTGTCGTCTGTGTCTATTTTGTCATCATTATCGCTTTTAATACTTGTGTCGTCTGTGTCACCATTGTCGTCTGTGTCTATTGTGACACAATTTTTTTAAATTTTTTCTGTCGTCTGTGTCTGTTGTCATATTATTGTAATTTATGTCTGTGTCATCTGTGTCTATTTTGATATCATTGTCATTTATAATGTCTGCATCGTCTGTGTCATCTGTGTCTATTGTGATATCTTTTTCATTTATAATATCTGTGTCATCTGTGTTGTCTGTGTCTATTCTGACATCATTTTCATTTATAATATCTCTGTTATCTCTGTCTATTGTGACATCATTGTCATTTATAATGTCTGAATCGTCTGTGTCATCTGTCTATTGTGACTTCATTTTAATTTTTAATTTCTGTGTCATTTTGGTTGTCTGCGTCGTCTGTGTCTACTTTGACATCATTGTCATTTGTAATGTCTGTGTCGTCTGTCATCTGTTTTTATTGTGACATCATTGTCATTTGTAATGTCTGTGTAATCTGTGTCTATTGTGACATCATTTTCAATTATAATGTCTGTTACGTTTGTGTCTTTTCAGTCGTCTGTGTCTACTGTTACTTTTCTTTCATTTATAATATCTGTCTTCTGTGTTGTCTCTGTCATCTGTTCATATTGTGACACCATTGTCATTTATACTGTCTGTGTTGTCTGTCGTCTGTGTCTATTGTGATATTATTGTCGCTTATAATGTCTGTGTCGTGTGTGCCATCTTTGTATATTTTGATATCATTTTCATATATAAAATCTGTGTCATCTGTGTCTATTGTGAAATAATTGTTATCTATAATGTCTCTGTGACATCATTTTCATTTTTAATGTCCATGTCCTCTGTATGTCTTGTGAAATCAGTGTCATTTTTAATGTCTGTGTCGTCTGTGTCATCTGTGTTGTCTGTGACTTTTGTGACATCATTGTCATTCAAAATGTCTATGTATTATGTATCTATTGTGACATCATTATCATTTATGAAGTCTGTGTCGCCTTTGTAGTGTGTCGTCTGTCTATTGTGACATAATTGCCATTTTTAATATCTGTGTCGTCTCTGTTGTCTGTCTATTGTGAAATAATTTTCATTTATAATATCTGTCGTCTGTGTCTATTGTGACATCATTGTCATTTATAATATCTGTGTCTGCTGAGTCATCTGTGTCTATTGTGACGTCATTGTAATTTATCATTTCTGTGTCGTCTGTGTCTATTGTGACGTCATTTTCATGTACAAAGTTTGTGTCGTCTGTTTCATCTGTGACTATTGCGACAACATTGTCATAAAATACCAGTGTCGGCCGAGTCGTCTTTGTCTATTGTGATATTATTGTCATTTATGATGTCTGTGTCGTCTGAGTCTATTATGACATCGTTGTCATTTATAATGGCTGTGTCGTCTGTGTCTATTTTGACATCAATTTCAATTATAATGTCTGTGTCGTTTGTTTTGTCTGTGTCGTCTGTGTGTACTGTGACATCATTGTCATTTATAGTGTCTTTGTTGTCTGTGTCGTCTCTGTGTATTGTGACATCATTGTCATTTTTAATGTCTGTGTCGTCTGTGTCTATTTTGACATCGTTGTTATTTATAATGTCTGTGTTGTCTGTGTCTATTTTGACGTCATTTTCAATTATAATGTCTGTGTCGTTTGTGCCTTTTCTGTCGTCTGTCTACTGTGACTTTATTGGTGTTTATAATGTCTGTGTCGTCTCTGTCGTCTGTTTATATTGTGACACCATTGTCATTTATACTGTGTTGTCTGTGTAGTCTGTGTCTATTGTGAAAGCATTGTGATTTATAATGTCAATGTCGTCTCTGTCTATAGTTACATCATTATCCTTTATAATGACTGCGTCATCTGTGTCATCTCATTCGTCTTTGTCTAATGTGACGTCATTGTGTTTTATAATGTCTGTGTCGTTAGTGTCTGTTGTGACATCTTTGTCATTTATAATGTCTGTGTCATCTGTGTCCTCTGTGCCTTCTGTTTCAATCGTGACAACATTTTAATTTATAATGAATTTCTGGTCTGTCGTCTCTATCGTCTGTGTCTATTAAGACATCATTTTCATTTATAATGTTTGTTTTGTCTGTGTCGTCTCTGTCGTCTGTTTCATCTGTGTCTATTGTGACATCATTGTCATTTAAAATGTCTGTGCCGTCTGAGTCATTTGTGTCTGTTGTGGCATCATTGTTATTTATAATGTCTGTGTCATCTCTTTTGTTTTTGTCGTCTTTGTCTATTGCGACATCATTGTCATTTACAATGTCTGTGTCGTCTATTTTGTCTCAGTCGTCTCTGGAGTCCGATTCTATTGTGACATCATTGGCATTTATAATGTCTGTGTCTTCTGTGTAATCCGTGTCTATTGTGACATCGTTGGCATTTATAACATCTGTGTCTATTTTGGCATAATTGTCATTTTTAATGTCTGTGTCATCTCTGTCGACTGTGTCGTCTTTGTCGTCTGTGTCTATCATGACGTTTTCATTTATAATGTCTGTGTCGTCTGTGTCTATTGTGATATCGTTGTCATATATAATGCCTGTGTCTTCTGTGTCTATTCTGACATCAATTTCAATTATAATATCTGTCTTCTGTGTCGTCTCTGTCTATTTTGTTATCATCTTTATTTATAATGTCTGTCGTTTGTGTTGTCTGTGTCTATTGTGACATCATTGTAATTTATAATGTCTGTATCATCTGTGTCTATTGTGATATTATTGTCATTTATAATGTCTTTGTCGTCTTTGTCTATGGTGACATCATTTTCATGTATAATATCTGTGTCATCTGTGTCTATTGTGACATCATTTTCATTGATAATGTCTGTGTCATTTGTGTTTTCTGTGTCTACAGTGACATCATTGTCATTTGTAATGTCTGTGTGTATTATGACATCATTGGCATTTATAATGTCTGTGTCGTCTGTGTCTATTGTGACATCATTGTTATTTATAATGTCTTTGTTGTCTGTGTCTATTTTGACATTATTTTGAATTATAATGTCTGTGTCTTTTGTGTCTTTTCTGTTGTCTGTATCTACTGCTAATTCATTGTCATTTATAATGTCTGTGTTGCCTGTGTCGTCTCTGTCGTCTGTTTATATTGTGACATCGTTGTTATTTATACTGTCTGTGTTGTCTGTGTCATCTTTGTCTATCGTGATATTATTGTCATTTATAATGTCTGTGTTGTGTGTGTCATCTTTGTCTCTTTTGATATCGTTGTCATATATAATGTCTGTGTCGTCTGTGTCTATTTTGTCATCATTATCGCTTTTAATACTTGTGTCGTCTGTGTCACCATTGTCGTCTGTGTCTATTGTGACATAATTTTTTTAAATTTTTTCTGTCGTCTGTGTCTGTTGTCATATTATTGTAATTTATGTCTGTGTCATCTGTGTCTATTTTGATATCATTGTCATTTATAATGTCTGCATCGTCTGTGTCATCTGTGTCTATTGTGATATCTTTTTCATTTATAATATCTGTGTCATCTGTGTTGTCTGTGTCTATTTTGACATCATTTTCATTTATAATATCTGTCGTTTGTGTTGTCTGTCATCTGTGTCTACTATGACATCATTGTCATTTATAATGTCTTTGTCGTCTGTGTCGTCTCTGTGTATTGTGTCATCATTGTCATTTACAATGTCTGTGTCGTCTTTGTCTATTTTGACATCGTTGTTATTTATAATATCTGTGTTGTCTGTGTTTATCTTGACACCGTTTTCAATTTTAATGTCTGTCGTTTGTGCCTTGTCTGTCATCTGTCTACTGTGACTTTATTGTCGTTTATAATGTCTGTGTCGTCTCTGTCGTCTGTTTATATTGTGACACCATTGTCATTTATACTGTGTCGTCTGTGTCTATTGTGATATTATTGTCATTTATAATGTCTGAGTCGTGTGTGTCATCTTTGTCTATTTTGATATCATTGTCATATAAAATGCCTGTGTCGTCTGTGTCGAATGCGTCTATTGTGACATCATTGTCATTTATAAAGTCTGTGTCTTCTGTGTCTATTCTGACATCATTTTCATTTATAATATCTCTGTTATCTCTGTCTATTGTGACATCATTGTCATTTATAATGTCTGAATCGTCTGTGTCATCTGTCTATTGTGACTTCATTTTAATTTTTAATTTCTGTGTCGTTTTGGTTGTCTGCGTCGTCTGTGTCTACTTTGACATCATTGTCATTTGTAATGTCTGTGTCGTCTGTCATCTGTTTTTATTGTGACATCATTGTCATTTGTAATGTCTGTGTAATCTGTGTCTATTGTGACATCATTTTCAATTATAATGTCTGTTACGTTTGTGTCTTTTCAGTCGTCTGTGTCTACTGTTACTTTTCTTTCATTTATAATATCTGTCTTCTGTGTTGTCTCTGTCATCTGTTCATATTGTGACACCATTGTCATTTATACTGTCTGTGTTGTCTGTCGTCTGTGTCTATTGTGATATTATTGTCGCTTATAATGTCTGTGTCGTGTGTGCCATCTTTGTATATTTTGATATCATTTTCATATATAAAATCTGTGTCATCTGTGTCTATTGTGAAATAATTGTTATCTATAATGTCTCTGTGACATCATTTTCATTTTTAATGTCCATGTCCTCTGTATGTCTTGTGAAATCAGTGTCATTTTTAATGTCTGTGTCGTCTGTGTCATCTGTGTTGTCTGTGACTTTTGTGACATCATTGTCATTCAAAATGTCTATGTATTATGTATCTATTGTGACATCATTATCATTTATGAAGTCTGTGTCGCCTTTGTAGTGTGTCGTCTGTCTATTGTGACATAATTGCCATTTTTAATATCTGTGTCGTCTCTGTTGTCTGTCTATTGTGAAATAATTTTCATTTATAATATCTGTCGTCTGTGTCTATTGTGACATCATTGTCATTTATAATATCTGTGTCTGCTGAGTCATCTGTGTCTATTGTGACGTCATTGTAATTTATCATTTCTGTGTCGTCTGTGTCTATTGTGACGTCATTTTCATGTATAAAGTTTGTGTCGTCTGTTTCATCTGTGACTATTGCGACAACATTGTCATAAAATACCGGTGTCGGCTGAGTCGTCTTTGTCTATTGTGATATTATTGTCATTTATAATGTCTGTGTCGTCTGAGTCTATTATGACATCGTTGTCATTTATAATGGCTGTGTCATCTGTGTCTATTTTGATATCATTGTCATTTTTTATGTCTGTGTTGTCGGTGTCGTCTTTGAACTACTGTGTTGTCTCTGTCGTCTGTGTCTATGGTGACATCATTGTCATTTTTAATGTCTGTGTCGACTCTGTCGTCTTAGTCGTCTGTGCCTATTCTTACAACATTTTCATTTATAAAGCCTGTGTCCACTGTGTCATCTGTGTCTATTGTGACATCATTGTCAAATATAATGTCTGTCGTCTGTGTCATCTGTGTCTGTTGTGACATTATTTTCATTAATAATATCTGTCGTCTGTGTTGTTTTGTCATCTGTGTCTATTGTGACATCATTGTGATTTATAATGTCTTTGTTGTCTGTGTCTGTGTTTATTGTGATATCATGTTCATTTATAATGTCTGTGTCTTCTCTGTCGTCTGTGTCTATTTTGACTTCACTGTCATTTATAATGTCTGTCGTCTGTGTCGCCTTTGTATTTTGTGACATAATTTTCATTTATAATGTTAGTGTAGTCTGAGTAGTCTGCCTTTTGTGAAATAATTTTCATTAATTATGTATGTGTTTTCTGTGTCATCTGTGTCTGGTTTTATTTCATTGACATTTATAATGTCTGTGTCATCTGTGTCGTCGGTGTCTATTGTGACATCATTGTCATTTACAATGTCTGTGTTATCAATGTCTATTTTGACATCATTGTCATTTATAATGTCTGTGTCGTCTGTGTCTATTGTGATATCATTTTCATTTACAATATATGTGTCGTCTGTCTCATCTGTGTCTATTGTGATATCATTGTCATTTATAATGTCTGTGTCGTCTGTATCCTCTTTGTCCTCTGTGTCGTTTGTGTCTTTTGTGAACATCATTGTCATTTATAATGTCTGTGTCGCCTTTGTCGTCTATGTCTATTATGACATCATTTTCATTTATAACGTCTATGTCGTATGTTTCGTCTATGTCTTCTGTGTCTACTGGACATAATTTTCATTTAATATATTTGTGCCGTTTGTTTCGCCTGTGTCGTCTGTGTAGTCTGTTTCGTCTCTGATATCTGTCATCTGTGTTGTCTGTGTCATGTGTTGTCTCTGTCTATTGTGGTACCACTGTTAATTATCATGTCTGTGTTGTCTCTGTCATCTGTGTCGTCTGTCGTCTGTGTCTACTGTGACATCATTGTCATTTATAATGTCTGTGTCGTGTGTGTATATTTTGACATCAATGTCATTTATAATCTCGTTGTCATGTGTGTCGTCTATGTCTATTGTGAAATCATTGTGTTTTATAGTGTCTGTGTCTTCTGTGTCTATTGTGACATCATTGTCATTTATAATGTCTGTGTTATCTGTTTCCTCTGTGTCTATTGTGACATCATTGTCATTTATAATGTCACTGTCGTCTGTGTCATCTTTGTCTATTTTGACATCATTGACATATATAATTTCTGTGTCAACTGTGTTGTCTGTGTACATTGTGACATTATTGTCATTTATAATGTCTGTGTTGTCTGTGTCTATTGTGATATCATTGTCATTTATAATGTCTTTGTTGTCTGTGTCGTCTGTGTTTATTGTGACATCATGTTCATTTATAATGTCTGTGTCATCTGTGTCGTCTGTTTCGTCTGTGTCGACTATGTCTAATGTGACATAATCGGCATTTATAACATCTCTGTCGTCTGTGTCTGTTGTGGCAGCATAGTCATTTGTAAAGTCTGTGTGGTCTGTCGTCTTTGTGTATTTTTACATCATTGTCATTTATAATGTCTGTTTCCTCTTTGTCGTCTCTGTTTATTGTTATATGATTGCCATTTATGTCTGTCTTGTCTGTTTTTCTGGGTCTATTGTGACATTATTGTCATTTATAACGTCTTTGTCGTCTGTGTTGTCTTTGTCTATTGTGATATGATTGTCATATATTATGTCACTGTACATTCTGTGTCTATTGTGACGGCATTGTCATTTATAATGTCGGTGTAGTCTGTGTCGTCTTTGTCGTCTGGGTCTATTGTGACATCATTATCATCTATAATATCTGTGTCTTCTGTGTCATCTGTGTCTTTTGTGGCATCGTTGTCATTTATAGTGTCTTGTCATCTGTGTCGTCTTTTCTATTGTAACATCATTGTCATTTATGTCTGTCTTCTGTGTCATCTGTGTCTATTGTGACATCATTGTCATTTATAAAGTCTGTGTCGTCTGCATCATCTGTGTCTATTGTGATATCATTGTTATTTATAAGGTCTGTGTTGTATGTGTCTATTTTGACATCATTTTCATTTATAATATCTGTCGTTTGTGTTGTCTGTGTCTATTGTGACACCGTTGTCATTTCTATCATCTGTCATCTTTTTCATCTGTGTCTATTGTGACATCATTTTCCTTTATAAAGTCTGTGTCGTCTGTGTAGTCTGATTTGGCTTTGTCTATTGTGACATCATTGTCATTTATAATGTCTGTGTCATTTGTGGCGTCTGTGGCGTCTGCGTCTACTGTGACATCATTGTCATTTATAATCTGTGTTGTCTTTGTAATCTGTGTCGTCTGTGTTTAATGTGACATCATTGTCTTCTATAATATATGTGTCGTCTGTGTCTATTGTGGCATATTTTTTTTATTATGTCTGTGTCGTCTGTGTAGTCTCTTTCATCTTTGTATATTGTAACATCGTTGTCATTTATAATGTCTGTGCCGTCTGTGTCGTCTGCGTCTGTTGTGACATCATTGTCATTTATGTCTGTGTCGTTTGCATCTATTGTGACATCATTTTCATTTATATTGTCTGTGTTGACTGTGTCGTCTGTGTCTATTTTGACATCTTTGTCCTTTATAATGTCTGTCGACTGCGTGGTCAGTTTCGTCTGTCATCTGTTTCTATTGTGACATCACTGTTACTTATATTGTATGTGTCGTTTGTGTCGTCTGTGTCTATTGTGACATCATTTCCTATATAATGTCTGTGTCTATTGTGATATGAATATCATTTATTTTGTCTGTGTTGGCTGTGTGTATTGTGACATCATTTTCGTTTATAATGTCTGTGTCGTCTGTCACGTCTGTGTCATCAATGTCTGTTGTAACATCATTGTTATTTATAATGTCTGTGTATTCTGTATATCTTGTGAGATAATAGTCATTTATAATGTGTCTGTTGTCTGTGTCCTCTGCGTCGCCTCTGTCATCTGTGTTGCCTTTGTCTATTGTGACATCATTGTCATTTATAATGTCTGTGTTTTCTGTGTCCTCTGTGTCATCTGTGTCTATTGTGATATTATTGTCATTTATAATGTCTGTGTCGTCTGTGTCTATTGTGGTGTCATTGTCATTTATAATGTCTGTGTTGTCTGTGTGTATTCTGACATCATTTTCATTTATAAAGTCTATGTCGTCTGTGTCATCTGTGTGTATTTTGAAACAATTTTCATTTATATCTGTGTTGTCTGTGTCGTCTGAGAATATTTTAACATCATTGCCATTTATAATGTCTGTGTCCTCTGAGTTGTCTGTGTAGTCTGTATCGTCTGTGTCTAATCTGACAGCATTGGTGTTTATGCTATCTATGTAGTCTTTTTTGTCTGTGTCTTCTGTGTCTATTGTGACGTAGTTGTCATTAATAATGTCAGTGTCCTCTGTGTCTATTGTGACATCATTGTCATTAATAATATCTGTGTCGGTTGTGTCGGCTGTGTTGTCTGTGTTTATTGTGTCATCATTGTAATCTATAATGCCTGTGTCGGCTGTGTCTATTGTGACATCATTATCATTTATAATATCTGTGTCATCTTTGTTGACTCTGTCGTCTGTGTCTATTGTGAGATCATTGTCATTTATAAGGTCTGTGTCATGTGTGTCTTCTGTGTCTGTTGTGATATCATTGTCATTTATAATGTCTGTTTCGTCTGTGTCGTATGTGTCTATTTTGTCATCCTTGTCATTTATAATGTCTGTGTTGTCTTTGTTGTCTTTGTCTATTGTGACATCATTGTAATTTACAATGTCTGTGTCGCATGTGTCTATTGTGACATCATGTCATTTATAATTTCTATTTCTTCTGTTTCTATTGTGTCTTCATTTTCATTTATAATGTCTTTGCTGTCTGTGTTGTCTCTCAAGTCTGTGTCTTCTATGTCGTCTGAGTTGTCTGTGTCTATGGTGACATCATTTTCATTTATAATGACTGTGTCATCTGTGTCATCTGTCTTAATTTTGACATCATGTTCATTTATAACGTCTTTGTCTTATGTTACGTCTGTGTCAACTGTGTGTATTGTGATATCATTTTCATTTTTAATGTCTCTGTCTTCTGTGTCGTCTGTCGTCTGTGTCTATTTTGACATCATTTTCGTGTATAATGTCTGTGTCGTCTGTATCATCTGTGTCGTTTGTGTCTATTGTGATATCATTGTCATTTATAATGTCTCTGTAGCCTGTGTAATGTGACATCATTGTCATTTATAATGTCTCTTTAATCTGTGTTGTCTGTGTATATTGTGTCATCATTTTCATTTATAATGTCTGTGTTTTCTGTGTGGTCTGTGTTGTCTCTGTCGTCTGTGTCTATTGTGACATCATTGTCAATTATAAAGATTGTGTCGCCTCTGTCATCTGTGTCTGTTGTGACATCGTTGTCATTTTAATGTCTGTCTCGTCTTTGTCATCTGGGTCTATTGTGACATCATGGTCATGTATTATGTCTGGGTCGTCTGTGTCTATTGTGACATCATTGCCATTTATAAAGTCTGTGTCGTCTGTGTCTATTGTTTCATCATTGTAATTTATAAAGTCTGTGTCATCTGTGTAAATTTTCACATCATTGTTATTTACAATGTCTGTGTCGTTAGTGTCGTCTGTGTCATCTGTGTCTATTGTGACATCATAGTCATTTATAATGTCTGTGTCTTCTGTGTCATCTGTGTCTGTTGTGACATCACTGTCATTTATAATGTCTTTGTCGTCTGTGTCAGCTGTGTTGATGGTGATATAATTGTCATTTATTATTTCTGTGTCATCTGTTTCGTCTCTGTCTATTGTGGCATCGTTTTCCTTCATAATGTCTGTGTCATCTGTGTCTATTGTTGCATCATTGTCATTTATAATGTCTGGGTCGTCTGGGTCGTCTGGGTCGTCTGTGTCTATTGTGACATAGTTTTAAATTATAAAGTCTGTATCACCTGTGTCTATTTAGATATCATTTTCAATTATGATGTCTTTTTCGTCTATGTCTACTGTGACATCATCGTCATTAATAATGTCTGTGTCGTCTGTGTCTATTGTGAATTCATTGTTATTTATAATATCTGTGTCATCTGTGTCTATTGTGACATCATTGTCATTTATACTTTCTGTGTCTTCTGTGTCGTCTCTGTCTATTTTTGCATCATGGTCATTTATAATGTCTGTGTCGTCTGTGTCTATTGTGACATTATTGACATTTAAAATATGTGTGTCGTCTCTGTTGTGAAATCATTGTCATTTGTCATGTCTGTGTCGTCTGTGTCAATTTTGACATCATTGTCATTTATATTGTCTTTGTCGGCTGTGTGTATTGTGACATCATTTTCGTTTATAATGGCTGTGTCGTCTGTGTCATCTGTGTCATCTCTGTCTAAATTGAAATCATTGTCATTTATAATGTCTGTGTTATCTGTGTCATCTGTGTCTAATTTGATATCCTTGTCATTTATAATGTCTGTGTCTTCTGTGTATATTGTGACATCATTATCATTTATAATGTCTGTGTTGTCAGAATACGCACTGTAGTCTGTGTCGTCTGTGTCTATTGTGACATCTTTGTCATTTATAATGTCTCTGTCGTTTGTGTCACCTGTCATCTGTGTCGTCTGTGTATTTTGTGATATCGTTGTCATTTATAATATCTGTGTCTTCTGTGTCAATTGAGACATCATTTTAATTTGTAATGTAAGGGGCAAGGCAAGGCGGGGCACGGCGGTGCAAGGCGGGGCAAGGTGAGGCAATGCAAGGCAAGGCGGGCCAAGGCAAGGCAAGGCAATGTGGGGCAAGGCGGGGCAAGGCGAGGCGGGGCAAGGCGGGGCAAGTTGGGGAAAGACAATGCTGTGCAAGGCAAGGCAAGATGGGGCAAGGCCAGGCGGGGCAAGGAGGGGTGGGGCAAGGCGAGGCGGGGAAAGGTGGGGCGGGGCAAGACGGGGCAATGCAGGACAAGGCGGGGCGAGTCGGGGCAATTCAAGGCAGGGCAAGGTGGGCAAGGCGGGTCAATGCAAGGCGAGGCAAGGAGGGGGAAGGCAAGGTGAGGCAAGGCAGGGCAAGGCAAGGTAAGGCAGGGCAGGGCAAGGCAAGGTGGGGCAAGGCAAGGTGAGGCGGGGCAAGGCAAGGTGAGGCGGGGCAAGGCGGGGCAAGGTAAGGCAAGTAACGAAAGGCAAGGTAAGGTAAGCTAAGGTAAGGTAAGGTATAGTAAGGATAGTTAGTGTAAGGTAAGGCAAGGCAAAGTAAGACAAGGCACGGCAAGGCAAGGTAATGTAAGGGAAGTTAAGGTAAGGTAATATACATTAGGGTAAGGTAAGGTGATCTATGGTAACGTCAGGACAGGTAAGGTAAGGTCAGGCAATTTAAGTTTATGGGAAATTAAGATCAGGTCTGCTCAGGGCAGGTCAGGTCAAGGTGACGTCAGATCAGGGAAAGGTCTGGTATGGGTAAGGTAAGGTAATGTAAGGTAAGATAGGGTAAGGTGATGTAAGGTAAGATAAGTTCAGGTAGGGTAAGTTAACATAAGGTAAGTTTAGGTAAGGTAATGTAAGGTAATTTAAGCTAAGGTAAGATAAGGGTAAGATAAGTGTAAGGTAAGGGTACGGTAAGGTAGGCTAAGATAAGGTAACTTAAGGTTAGGTAAGGTAAGGTAATTTCAGGGTAAGGTCAGGTCTGGGTCAGTTAATGTAAGATAGGGTAAGGTAAGGTACGGTATGTTAAGGAAAAGTTAAGGTAACGTAAGGTAAGGTAAGGTGAGGTAAAGGCAAGGACCTGACCTTACTCAAACCTGACCCGGACTGACCTTACCATAACCTTACCTGAGCTTACCTACAACGACCTTACCTTGCCCTCACCTTGGCCTGACCTTGACCTGACCTTGACCTTTACCTTGACATTACATAACCTTACCTAATCTTAAATTACCAGGTAAGGTCAGGACAGGTCAGGACAGGTCAGGGTAAGGTCTGTTTAGGTTAAGGTCGGGTAAGATGGGGTTGGGTAGGGTAAGGCAAGGTAAGGTAAGGTAAGGAAGGGTAAGGTAAGGTGAGGTAAAATAAGGTAAGGCAAGGAAAGGTAAGGTAAGGCAAGGTAAGGTAAGGCAAGGTAAGGTAAGGCAAGGTAAGGTAAGGCAAGGCAAGGGAAGGTAAAGGAAGGTAAGGTAAGGTAAGAAAAGTTAAGAAAGGGAAGGCAAGGCAAGTTAAGGTAAGATAAGGTAAGGCAAGGTAAGGCAAGGCAAGGTAAGGTAAGGTATGGAAAGGTAAGGTAAGGCAAGGCAAGGTAAGGCAAGGTAAGGTAAAGTAAGGTAAGGTAAATTAAGGTAAGGTAAGGGAAGGGAAGGTAAGAAAAGTTAAGGAAGGGAAGGGAAGGCAAGGTAAGGTAAACTAAGGCAAGGTAAAGTAAGGTAAAGTAAGGTAAGGCAAGGTAAGGTAAGGGAATGTAAGGTAAGAAAATTTAAGGAAGGGAAGGGAAGGTAAGGTAAGGCAAGGTAAGGTAAAGTAAGGCAAGGTAAGGTAAAGTAAGGCAAGGTAAGGTAAGGCAAGTTAAGGTAAAGGAAGGTAAGGTAAGGTAAGAAAAGTTAAGAAAGGGAAGGCAAGGCAAGTTAAGGTAAGATAAGGTAAGGCAAGGTAAGGCAAGGCAAGGTAAGGTAAGGTATGGAAAGGTAAGGTAAGGCAAGGCAAGGTAAGGCAAGGTAAGGTAAAGTAAGGTAAGGTAAATTAAGGTAAGGTAAGGGAAGGGAAGGTAAGAAAAGTTAAGGAAGGGAAGGGAAGGCAAGGTAAGGTAAACTAAGGCAAGGTAAAGTAAGGTAAAGTAAGGTAAGGCAAGGTAAGGTAAGGGAATGTAAGGTAAGAAAATTTAAGGAAGGGAAGGGAAGGTAAGGTAAGGCAAGGTAAGGTAAAGTAAGGCAAGGTAAGGTAAAGTAAGGCAAGGTAAGGTAAGGCAAGTTAAGGTAAAGTAAGGTAAGGGAAGGTAAGGTAAGAAAAGGTAAGGTAAAGTAATGCAAGGTAAGGTAAGGCAAGTTAAGGTAAAGTAAGGTAAGGGAAGGTAAGGTAAGAAAAGTTAAGGAACGGAAGGGAAGGGAAGGGAAGGCAAGGTAAGGTAAAGTAAGGTAAAGTAAGGAAAGGTAAGATAAGGAAAGTTAAGGAAGGGAAGGGAAGGCAAGGTAAGGCAAGGTAAGGTAAAGTAAGGCAAGGTAAGGTAAAGTAAGGTAAAGTAAGTTAAAGTGAGGAAAGGTAAGGTAAAGTAGGTTAAAGTAAGTTAAAGTAAGGAAAGGTAAGGTAAAGTAAGGTAAGGGAAGGCAAGGTAAGGTAAAGTAAGGTAAGGGAAGGTAAGGTAAGAAAAGTTAAGGAAGGGAAGGGATGGCAAGGTAAGGTAAAGTAAGGCAAGGTAATGTAAGGTAAGGCAAGGCAGGGTAAGGTAATGTAAGGTAAGGCAAGGCAAGGCAAGGGAAGGCAAGGGAAAGTAAAGTAAGGTAAGGGAAGGTAAGGTAAGAAAAGTTAAGGAAGGGAAGGGAAGGCAAGGTAAGGCAAGGTAAGGTAAAGTAAGGCAAGGTAAGGTAAAGTAAGGTAAAGTGTAGGACAGGATTTGGTTAGCTTCAGGAAGACCCCCAGCAGAGAACAGTTGATAAAGGAGGACGTGCTGGACGTGCTGGAATTAGTCGGCCGCAGGCCTTGGGAAGAGCGAGATAAGGCCTTTGTTTAGAAGGAACAAAAGAGTACTGGCTACGTGAGGATGAGCACAGGTGTCTGTGGTTGCGAGACAGTCACCTTGATAAGAGGAACTATTGTTGTTACTGAAGGAAGTACATGTTTGAAAAAAGCTTTTTTGTATTAACCAATCTGTGATCGCCTAGTTTAGTGTAAGGACCAATCAGTTTGAAACACGCTTCTTGTAACTAGTATATATATGTCTTGAAAACACAATAAAATTGACACTTTTTGCTTGTATCAAGTATTGTCCCGTCTCTCAATCGCGGCAAATTGGTGACCCCGACGTGATACCGACATGATTGCCAAGGGTCAGAGAACCACCTATCTGGTGACATGCCACGAGTTCCACAGAACGTTGAATGAGCTGCTGAAAGGAAGCAGGAACCGGCCAGTAAATAATCCCTCTGGAGCATAGAGGTGAGCTGTGGGAAACGGGAAAATGGGGAACCAGGCTTCTTCCCCTGAAAGAGACGTATATGAACTTATGAAAGCCCTTCTTCAAAAGCATGGGAAAAATATCTCTGGGCATGATCTTAAAGTAATACTTAAATGGGTACAGGCGAAAATACCCACCGTAACTGCATCCACTATCTTTACACGGGAACTCTGGGATGATGTGGGGGTGAAACTGTGGGATGCAGCAACTATAGGGAATGCCGAAGCGCAGCGCATGCTCCCGTGGTGGAGAAGTATTTTTGAGACTTTGAAAGCGCAAGAAAAAAGTCAGCAAGACAAGGCAGAAAGAGAGGAGGACACTCCTGCCATGCCCTCACTTTTGCCAGAGGATGGGAAACCTGCTGCGCCGTTGGAGGTGTGTGCTGCTAGCTATCCTCCTGAGGAGGATCCCTTTGATCCAGGACCGGTGGACCCTGAAAAGGGACCAGACCTCTACCCCCCCGATCCACATGATGTGTGGATTAATATAAGGCGTCAAGCCTTAAAGAAGGGAGAGTTTGAAATCGCAAAAACCATAGTAGCCCCCGTTATTTATCAAGGTCGGGGGGCCAAGTGGGAGGCTCTTTCTTTCCCAGTTATTAAGGAATTGCGCCGTACGGTAACTGAACATGGACTCTCCTCTCCGTATTTTGTAAGTCTATTGTCCTCTGTCTTTGATACCTATGTCATGACTCCACATGATTTAAAATCTTTAGCACAATTGTTACTGACGCCTACACAATATTCTTTATGGGAAGCTCACTGGAGGGAGGGACTACAGGCACTTCTTTTGACTTATGTGGGTCATGGTAATACTGATATAGCCGCGCTAACCATAGAACATCTTACAGGGACAGGACGACATACCAACCCTGTGGACCAGGTTCGAATCCCACAGGAGGCCCTTGAGGCGACCCGTGAAGAGGCCAAAAAGGCTTTTTTGAAAGTCCCTGATTCTCAAAAACCACAAAAAGTGTTTACTACTATTACCCAGGAACCCCAAGAGCCTTATATGCAGTTTATAGACAGATTAAAACAGGCCTTGGAACCACAAACAGATAATGCAGAGGCCCGGGAAATTTTATTGCTGAAATTAGCTATCGAGAACGTTAATGCGGATTGTAAGAAACTGTTAAAATCTCTCCCGAACCAGAATCCTACGTTGATTGAAATGGTGGAGGCTTGTAACAGAATTGGTACTATGGATCATAAATTTGAAACTATGGCTGCAGCTTTTGCAGCCATGCGCACCCCGATAAGTCCAACAGGACCGGGGAATTGTTATGGTTGCGGCAAGCCCGGCCATCTGAGAAAAAGTTGTTTAAGTACTAATGCTGGAACTCGGCCCCAAGCACCTGGAATTTGTCCCAGATGCCAAAAAGGGCGCCATTATGCTAATCAGTGTCGCGCCAAGTATGATTTTCAGGGACAACTGATACAGGGAAACCGACCACAGAGCGCGGGGCAGCGACGCGTGCAGACACAAATACCGCAGCCAACCTTTCAACACCCCTGGAGGGAAAGAGCGCCGCCTCAAGTCTTCGCCCAGCAACAGCAGGTAGTGCCGGACTGGACCTGGCAACCACACACAGAGTAACACTATTAGATTCTTCGGTTCACTTATTATTGACAAATGTTTTGGGACCTTTACCCCCTAGGACACAAGTGTTATTGTTAGGAAGGTCATTTACTACCTTGTCGGGACTTTTTGTATTACCGGGGGTCATTGACTCGGACAGTGTTAATGAAATTAAAATCATGGCATGGACCCCATTTCCCCCCTGTACAGTACCGAAAGGTAGCTGTATAGCACAATTGGTGCTGATTCCCATGGGAACGGATTCCCCTGATTCTCGCCAACCCTATCAAAGGAGGGGAGGGTTCGGGTCTACAGGGGACCCACAAATTTTGTGGGTGCAGTCTATCTCTCAAAAACGACCCCTATGTCAATGTACCCTCATTCGTGGGAAACAACAAATAGTGCTCAGTGGGATTATCGACACTGGAGCTGATGTTACTGTAATATCACAGGCCAAATGGCCACCACAATGGCCTTTAACCAATGTTTCCCAAACATTAGCTGGAATTGGTGGGACTGGTAGCAGTCACCAGAGTCTGGAATTGATCCAAATTCAAGGTCCAGAGGGACACATAGCCTCCATTAAGCCTTTTGTATTGCCAGTTCCCATGATTTTGTGGGGGCGTGATGTGTTGTCCCAGTGGGGAATGTCTATTCGGACCCATTTTTAGATGGGGCCATTGAAGTGCGCGACACCCTGAAAATAACCTGGAAAACTGATACCCCCATTTGGGTGGATCAATGGCCCCTTCCACTGGAAAAGCTTCGCCCCCTTCAAGAATTAGTTGCTGAACAATTGCTGAAAGGACATATTGTGCCTTCTACCAGTCCTTGGAATTCACCTATTTTTGTTATCAAAAAACAGTCTGGCAAATGGCGCTTGCTCCATGATCTTAGAAAAATTAATGATGCTATGGAAGACATGGGGGCCCTACAACCCGGCCTTCCGTCCCCTACTATGATCCCTCGAGATTGGCATTTGACTGTTATCGATCTCAAAGATTGTTTTTTCAATATCCCCCTGCATCCAAATGATGCTCCTAAATTCGCTTTTTCCGTTCCAAGCGTTAACATGCAAGCTCCGTTGCAAAGATACCAGTGGGTTGTGCTGCCACAAGGAATGAAGAATAGCCCTACAATCTGTCAGTGGTATGTGGCTAAAGTGCTTAGCCCTGTCAGGACCGTTGCGCCCAGTGCTTTACTATATCATTACATGGATGATATTTTAGTGGCTGCACAACGCCACGAGGTCATGGAGGAAGCCATAGCCCTTGTCATGACCGCCGTCGATTCGGCAGGCCTTTGTATTGCGCCGGAAAAAATTCAAAAAACATCACCATGGAAATATTTGGGCTGGCGTATAAGGGGTCAATCCGTAATTCCGCAACCTTTACAGATACGAACAGACGTAAAAAATTTACATGATGTACAGAGACTATTAGGTACAATCAATTGGGTCCGGACGCTGTTGGGAATTTCTAACACGGACTTAGGCCCCTTGTTCAGGCTGCTCAAGGGAGACACTGACTTGCGTTCCCACCGCAGTCTTGGCCCTGAGGCCATTGACTCCTTACAAAAGGTTGCTACGGCAATCAGCTTTAAACAAGCACATCGGTGGGCTCCCGAATTACCTTTTTACCTGATTATTTTAAATCCCGCTCGACAGCCTCATGCCCTGATATTTCAATGGGATTTTGAAAAATCAGACCCACTGTTAATTATTGAATGGATTTTTTTGCCGAATCAATCTTCAAAAACTATTTTGACTCAGCATGAAATGTTTGCCTGTTTGATAATTAAGGCCAGGCAACGTTTGCTGGCATTATCAGGAGTAGATTTTACTTGTATTTGCTTACCTGTAACGAATATGTATTTACAGTGGCTTTATCAACAATCAGATGCCTTTACTATGGCACTAACTGACTATGCAGGTCAACTCACATCCCATCCACCTTCACATAAGTTACTTAATGCTGATTTTCGTTTAATGCCTAAGCCGAAAAGGAGTGATCAGCCATTGCAGGCCTTTACTGTATTTACAGATGGGTCTGGAAAAACACATAAGTCAGTTATTCTATGGTGGGATGACCAACATGAACGATGGAACTCGGACATAGACACCGTTCTTGGATCCCCCCAAATAGTGGAACTGACTGCAGTAGTTCGAGTTTTCCGAAGGTGGACCACACCACTTAATCTTGTTACTGATTCTGCTTATGTTGCAGGGATTGTAGAGAGAGCCGAAGCATCTTTATTGCGTGACCTTTCACATCCTAACTTATTTGCCTTGTTACAGGAGCTTATTTTTCTTTTGGACTCTCGCCCTCACCCCTATTTTGTTATGCATGTTAGGTCACACACTTCTCTACCTGGCTTTATTGCAGAAGGAAATAGACAGGCCGATTTATTGACATTACCAGTGCAGGTATTGCCCGATCACAAAGCACAGGCTAAACTTAGCCATTCCTTTTTTCACCAGAATGCTGGAGGTCTCAAACGGCAGTTTGGCCTCACCTCTCAGCAAGCATCTAATATCGTTGCTGTATGTCCTGACTGCCAAAGACATTCTTTTCCATCGATAGCAGGAGGAGTTAATCCCAGAGGACTACAAAGTTTACAGCTATGGCAAACAGATGTAACTCGCTTTCCGGAGTTTGGCAAACTGAAGAATATTCACTCTTCTATAGACACCTTTTCCGGCGCCTTGTTCGCTTCTTGTCACACAGGAGAAAAAGCACGTGACGTCCATAAACATTTGATGCGTGCCTTTGCCACTTTGGCTATACCCTCTCAAATAAAAACGGATAATGGCCCTGCATATATCTCAACCGCAACAAAAGTATTCTTTGACTCTTGGGGTATAACCCATATTACTGGTATTCCTCATTCCCCCACAGGTCAATCTTTGATTGAGCGTTCTCACCAATCACTGAAACGCCTGATGCAACAACAAAAAGGGGGAATAGGAACCGTCACTCCTGAGGAGCGTTTGCAGAAAGCCTTGTATGTTTTTAATTTTTTAAATTGTTCTTTGATAGATAACAACCCTCCAATTGTTCGACATTTTAATACAGCTGTGTCACTCGAGGTGCGAGTCAAAGCCCCAGTACTGGTTCGCGACCCAGAAACAGGTAAGGTCATGGGACCATATCCTCTTGTTACATGGGGCAGAGGTTATGCTTGTGTCTCCACAGAGAAAGGTCCACGATGGATCCCGGCAAAGAATATGCGACCCTTCCGTGAATCCTTACAACAATCATCTGGTGAAAACCTCAGTCACCCTCAGGACCAGTCTCCCGGACAACAATTTGATGAATTTCCTGAAGAAGATCGGGACAACAGGGACTGAACGCTGGAAACGTGAAAAAACTGTATGAACCAGGGCAGAGAAACACTCATTGTTGGAATCATTTGTGCCTTATGTAAATCTTGTGACCCTTGGGTCTTGTGTATATGTTACACGTGTGAGAAGGAGTGGTTGCACCGAGCAACTCTCGCCAGGTGATGGTGTGAAGACTGTTTAGAAAAGGAGATTGTTGTAGTTAAACTTTTGCTTGTTATAGGGCATTAATCATTAGGGAATGACCGATATTTATGTGAATATATAAATTGGGGTAATTTAGTGGGAAAAAGGGCACGAGAGGTTGTAATCTGTAATTTAGAGTGTAGCAGGACAAACCTAGTACCCCGCCATATAGGCCGTCCTTAAACAGGACTGGAATCAAACAAAAGAAAGATGCAAAAGACGGTTTGCTTGGAAGCTAGAAAGGGGCAAAAAGTTGTTCCTCAGCTAGTAGTTTTTATCATGATTATGTTGGGGAGCACGCAGAGTTACCCATTCCTGCCTGCACTACCCAAGGTCAATATATGGGTGACACTAGCAAATCTCACAGGACAAGATACGTTGTGCCTTGCCACTGCCTCTCCTAATAATCCATTTTCTACGTGTCTTGTGGGATTGCCACTAGAGGAGTGGCCAATACCTAAGTTTCTCCTGGAAACCCTCTTTCAAAAGGGCATATCCAGGAATGTCACCAACTGCTGGGATGCGTGGACCCCATATCTTCCACTTGCCACCCTAGAGCCACAGGAGATTGAACTCCTTGGATCAGTAAAAATGGATTTTTGTGTCAGGTTTAACTATACAGGGAAAAATCAGTCCAAGGCATGGGATGTTTCCCCCGTCCACCCCATCTTTAAAAACGCTGCTATTTGGTGTAATTATACAGCAATGAAATTGTCCAAGTCTAGCAATGTTCCCCTTTTATTACCACCAGGAATATTTTTTATTTGCGGAGACAGAGCATGGCCCATGATCCCCTCTCATATAAAAGGAGGACCATGTAGTCTTGGACGTCTATCTGTTCTAACTCCCAATACATCCACGATTTTGCAACATCGCCTTTCCCACAGGGCAAGACGAAGTGTCCATACATATACCTCTGAGTGTGATGACAATGTGGAGTTTTGGTCTTTTGGCCCACGCTTTGCCACTTCTCTTTTGTTACCCGGGAGTGCAGCTGCAAAAGCACTGGCAACCCTAGATAAACTCGGCTGTTGGCTGGCAAAACAAACAAACGCTACTAGCAGTGCTCTTTCTGGACTTTTATTAGATGTAGACAGTGTGCGACATGCTACCCTGCAAAATAGAGCTGCAATAGATTTTTTGCTTTTGGCACAGGGACATGGTTGTGAAGATTTTGAAGGTATGTGTTGTATGAATCTCTCCGATCACTCGGAATCTATTCATATGAGCACCCAACAGCTCAAGGTGGGAGTCTCCAGACTTCAACAAAGTGACAGTTGGGATTGGTTAGATAAGCTCTTTGAAGGATGGGGACTGTCGGGGTGGTTAAGGAGTCTTGTAAAAATGATTGTGTATGTTTTGGTGGTCTTTATTCTTTTACTACTCTTTTTGCCATGCCTATTACAATGCCTGCAAGGACTAATGGCGCGTTCTATGAAGAAGATTCTTGTTGTGCAACAGGAAGGGGGAGATGTAGGACAGGATTTGGCTAGCTTCAGGAAGACCCCCAGCAGAGAACAGTTGATAAAGGAGGACGTGCTGGACGTGCTGGAATTAGTCGGCCGCAGGCCTTGGGAAGAGCGAGATAAGGCCTTTGTTTAGAAGGAACGAAAGAGTACTGGCTACGTGAGGATGAGCACAGGTGTCTGTGGTTGCGAGACAGTCACCTTGATAAGAGGAACTATTGTTGTTACTGAAGGAAGTACATGTTTGAAAAAAGCTTTTTTGTATTAACCAATCTGTGATCGCTTAGTTTAGTGTAAGGACCAATCAGTTTGAAACACGCTTCTTGTAACTAGTATATATATGTCTTAAAAACACAATAAAATTGACACTTTTTGCTTGTATCAAGTATTGTCCCGTCTCTCAATCGCGGCAGTAAAGTAAGGCAAGGTAAGGTAAATTAAGGTAACGTAAGGTAAGGCAAGGTAAGGTAAGGCAAAGTAAGGGAAAGTAAGGTAAGGGAAGGGAAGGTAAGGTAAGAAAAGTTAAGGAAGGGAAGGTAAGGTAAGGCAAGGTAAGGTAAAGTAAAGTAAGGTAAGGCAAAGTAAGGTAAAGTAAGGTAAGGTAAAGTAAGGTAAGGTAAGGCAAGGTAAGGTAAAGTAAGGTAAGGGAAGGTAAGGCAAGGTAAAGTAAGGCAAGGTAAGGTAAAGTAAGGCAAGGTAAGATAAAGTAAGGTAAGGGAAGGCAAGGGAAGGGAAGGGAAGGTAAGGTAAGAAAAGTTAAGGAAGGGAAGGGAAGGCAAGGTAAGGTAAAGTAAAGTAAGGTAAGGTAAGGAAAGGTAAGGTAAAATAAGGTAAGGGAAGGGAAGGTAAGAAAAGTTAAGGAAGGGGTGGGAAGGGGTGGGAAGGGCTGGGAAGGGAAGGGCTGGGAAGGGAAGGGAAGGGAAGGGAAAGGAAGGGAAGGCAAGGTAAGGTAAAGTAAGATAAGGTAAGGCAAGGTAAGGTAAAGTAAGGTAAAGTAAGGTAAGGCAAGGTAAGGTAAATTAAGGTAAGATAAGGTAAGGTAAGGCAAGGCAAGGTAAGGTAAAGTAAGGTAAGGCAAGTTAAGGTAAGAAAAGTTAAGAAAGGGAGGGAAGAGAAGGTAAGTCAAGGTATGGTAAAGTAAGGTAAGGCAAGGTAAGGCAAGGTAAGGCAAGGTAAGGTAAATTAAGGTAAGGCAAGGTAAGGTAACTTAAGGTAAGGCAAGGTAAGGCAAGATAAGGTAAAGTAAGGTAAGGCAAGGTTAGACAAGGTAAGGTAAGGTAAGGTAAAGTTAGGCAAGGCAAGGTAAGGCAAGGTAAGGTAAAGTAAGGTAAGGTAAGGCAATGTAAGGTAACGTAAGGCAAGGCAAGGTAAGGTAAAGTAAGGCAAGGCAGGGTAAGGTAAGAAATTTAAGGAAGGAAAGGGAAGGGAAGGTAAAGTAAGGTAAGGTAAGGCAAGGTAATGTGAAGTAAGGTAAGGTAAGGCAAGGTAAGGTAAGAAAAGGTAAGGTAAGGTAAGAAAAGTTAAGGAAGGGAAGGGAACGTAATGGAAGGGAAGGCAAGGTAAGGTAAGGTAGGCAAGGTAAGGTAAAGCAAGGTAAGGTAAGGCAAGGTAAGGTAAAGCAAGGTAAGGTAAGGCAAGGTAAGGTAAAGTATGGTAAGGAAAGGTAAGGTAAGGCAAGGTAAGGTAAATAAGGTAAGGTAATTTAAAGTAAGGTAAGGCAAGGTAAGGTAAAGTAAGGTAAGGCAAGGCAAGGTAAGGTAAAGTAAGGTAAGGCAAGGTAAGGTAAGGTAAGAAAAGTAAAGGAAGGGAGGGAAGGGAAGGTAAGGCAAGGTAAGGTAAAGTAAGGTAAGACAAGGTAAGAAAAAGTAAGGTAAGGTAAAGTAAGGCAAGGTAAGGTAAGGCAATGTAAGGTAACGTAAGGCAAGGCATGGTAAGGTAAAGTAAGGCAAGGCAAGGTAAGGCAAGGTAAGGTAAAGTAAGGCAAGGCAAGGTTAGGTAAAGTAAGGCAAGGCAAGGTAAGGTAAAGTAAGGTAAAGTAAGGCAAGGCAAGGTGAGGTAAAGTAAGGTAAGGAAAGGCAAGTTAAGGTAAAGTAAGGCAAGGCAAGGTAAGGTAAAGTAAGTTAAAGTAAGGTAAGGCAAGGTAAGGTAAAGTAAGGCAAGGTAAGGTAAAGTAAGGAAAGGTAAGGTAAAGTAAGGTAGGGTAAGGTAAGGAAAGGTAAGGTAAAGTAAGGTAAGGGAAGGTAATGTAAGGAAAGAAAATTTATGGAAGGGAAGGGAAGGTAAGGCAAGGTAAGGTAAAGTAAGGTAAGGTAAGGTAAATTAAGGTAAGTTAAGGCAAGGTAAGGTAAGGTAAAGTAAGATAAGGCAAGGAAAGGTAAGGTAAGGCAAACTAAGTTAAGGCAAGGCAAGGTAAGGTAAAGTAAGGCAAGGTAAGGTAAGGCAAGGTAAGTTAAAGTAAGGTAAAATAAGGTAAGCCAAGGCAAGGTAAGGCAAGGTAAGGTAAGGTATGGCAAGGTAAGGTAAAGTAAGGTAAGGCAAGGTAAGTTAAAGTAAGGCAAAGTAAGGTAAGGTAAGGTAAGCAAGGTACGGTAAATTAAGGTAAGGCAAGGTAAGGTAATATTAGGTCAGGAAAGGTAAGGCAAGATAAGGTAACGTAAGGTAAGGGAAGGTAAGTTAAATTAAGGTAAAGTAAGGTAAGGCAAGGTAAGGTAAAGAAAGGCAAGGCAAGGTAAGGTAAAGTAAGGTAAGGCAAGGTAAGGTAAAATAAGGTAAGGCAAGGTAAGGGAAGGTAAGTTAAGGTAAGGTAAGGTAAAGTAAGGCAAGGTAAGGTAAAGTAAGGTAAGGTAAAGTGAGGCAAGGTAAGGTAACGTAAGGCAAGGCAAGGTAAGGTAAAGTAAGGCAAGGCAAGGTAAGGCAAGGTAAGGTAAAGTAAGGCAAGGCAAGGCAAGGTAAGGTAAAGTAAGGCAAGGCAAGGTTAGGTAAAGTAAGGCAAGGCAAGGCAAGGTAAGGTAAAGTAAGGTAAAGTACGGTAAGGCAAGGTAAGGTAAAGTAAGGTAAGGCAAGGCAAGGTAAGGTAAAATAAGGTAAGGTAAGGCAAGGTAAGGTAAAGTAAGGAAAGGCAAGGTAAGGTAAATAAGGTAAGGCAAGGTAAGGTAAGGTAAGAAAAGTTAAGGAAGGGAAGGGTAGGTAAGGTAAGGTAAGGCAAGGTAAGGTAAAGTAAGGTAAGGTAAGGAAAAGTAAGTTAAGGTAAGGCAAGGTAAGTTAAAGTAAGGTAAGGTACGGTAAGGTAAAGGAAGGTAAGGTAAGGTAAGGCAAGGTAAGGTAAAGAAAGGTAAGGAAAGGCAAGTAAAGGTAAAGTAAGGTAAGGCAAGGTAAGGTAAGGCAAGGTAAGGCAAAGTAAGGTAAGGCAAGGTAAGGTAAGTTAAGGCAAGGTAAGGTAACGTAAGGTAATAGAAGGCAACGTAAGGTAAGGCAACGTAAGGCAAAGTAAGGCAACGTAAGGTAAGGCAACGTAAGACAAGGCAACGTAAGGCAACGTAAGGTAAGGCAACATAAGGTAAGGTAAGGCAACGTAAGGTAAGGTAAGGCAACGTAAGGTAAAGGCAACGTAAGGCAACGTAAGTTAAGGCAACGTAAGGCAACGTAAGGTAAGGCAACGTAAGATAAGGTAAGGCAACGTAAGGCAACGTAAGGTAAGGCAACGTAAGGCAACGTAAGATAAGGTAAGGCAACGTAAGGCAACGTAAGATAAGGTAAGGCAACGTAAGGCAACGTAAGGTAAGGCAACGTAAGGCAACGTAATTAAGGCAAAGTAAGGTAAGGCAACGTAAAGTAAGGCAACTTAAGGCAAGGAAACTTAAGGCAAGGCAACGTAAGGTAAGGCAACGTAAAGTAAGGCAAGGAAACGTAAGGCAACGTAAGGCAAGGCAACGTAAGGAAAAGTAAGGCAACGTAAGGTAAGGCAATGTAAGGCAACGTAAGGTAAGGCAACGTAAGGTAAGGCAACGTAAGGCAACTTAAGGTAAGGGAAATTAAGGCAACGTAGGGTAAGGCTACGTAAGGTAAGGCAACGTAAGTTAAGGCAAGGTAAGATAAGGCAAAGTAAGGCAACGTAAGGTAAGGCAACGTAAGGCAATGTAAGGTAAGGCTATGTAAGGCAACGTATGGTAAGGCAACGTAAGTAAAGGCAATGTAAGGTAAGGTAAGGCAACGTAAGGTAAAGGCAACATAAGGGAACGTAAGGCAAGGCAACATAAGGCAACATTGGCTAAGGCAACTTAAGGCAACCTAATTTAAGGAAACGTAAGGTAAGGCAATGTAAGGTAAGGTAAGGCAACGTAAGGCAACGTAAGGTAAGGCAACGTAAGGAAACGTAATTAATGCAACGTAAGGTAAGGCAACGTAAGTTAAGGCAACGTAAAGCAACGTAAGGTAAGGCAAGGCAACGTAAGTAGGCAACCTAAGGCAACGTAAGGTAAGGCAACGTAAGGTAAGGCAATGTAAGTTAAGACAACGTAAGGCAAGGAAACGTAAGGTAAGGCAACGTAAGGCAAGGCAACGTAAGGTAAGGCAACGTAAGGCTACGTAACGTAAGGCAAGGAAACGTAAGGCAACGTAAGTTAAGGCAACGTAAGGCAACGTAAGGTAAGGTAAGGCAATGTAAGGCAACGTAAGGTAAGGTAAGGCAACGTAAGGCAACGTAAGGTAAGGCAAGGCAGGGCAAGGGAAGGTAAGGCAAGGTAAAGCATCGTAAGACAACTTACAGCAGGGCAAGGCAAGGGAACGTAAGGTAAGGAAACGTAAGGCAATGTAAGGTAAGGCAATGCAACGTAAGGTAAGGCAACGCAAGAAAACGTAAGTTAAGGCAAGGCAACGTAAGGTAAGGCAACGTAAGGAAACGTAAGGTAAGGCAAGGCAATGTAAGTCAAGGAAACGTAAGGCTACGTAAGATAAGGCAAAGTAAAGGTAAGGCAACGTAAGGTAAGGCAACTTAAGGTAAGGCAACGTAAGGCAAGGCAACGTAAGGCAAGGCAACGTAAGGCAAGGCAACGTAATTTAAGGCAAGGTAAGGCAACGTAAGGAAAGGCAACTTAAGGCAACGTAAAGTAAGGCAACGTAAGACAACGTAAGGTAAGGCAACGTAAGGTAAGGCAACGTAAGGCAACGTAAGGTAAGGCAACGTAAGGCAACGTAAGTTAAGGCCACGTAAGGCAAGGCAACGTAAGGCAACGTAAGGCAAGGCAACGTAAGGTAACGTAAGGCAACGTAAGGTAAGGCAACGTAAGGCAACATAAGGGAAAGCAACGTAAGGTAAGGCAACGTAAGGCAACATAAGGAAAGGCAACGTAAAATAAAGCAACGTAAGGAAACGTATGGTAAAGCAATATAAGGCAAGGCAACGTAAGGTAAGGCAACGTAAGGTAAGGCAGCGTAAGGCAAAGTAAGGTAAGGCAACGTTAGGTAAGGCAACGTAAGGCAATGTAAGGTAAGGCAACGTAAGGGAAGGCAACGTAATTTAAGGCAACGTAAGGTATAGGCAACGTAAAGTAAGGCAACATAAGGAAACGTAAGGCAAGACAACGTAAGGAAAGGCAAAGTAAGTCAAAGTAAGGCAACGTAAGGCAAGGAAACGTAAGGTAAGGCAACGTAAGGCAACGTAAGGTAAGGCAACGTAAGGTAAGGCAACGAAAGGAAAGGCAACGTAAGGTAAGGCAACGTAAGGTAAGGCAATGTAAGGCAACGTAAGGTAAGGCAACGTAAGATAAGGCAATGTAAGGAAACGTAAGGTAAGGCAACGTAAGGTAAGGCAACGTAAGGCAAGTCAACGTAAGGCAAGGCAACGTAAGGCAAGGCAACGTAAGGCAAGGCAACGTAAGGCAAGGCAACGTAAGGCAAGGCAACGTAAGGTAAGGCAACGTAAGGCAAGTCAACGTAAGGTAAGGCAAAGTAAGGTAAGGCAAAGTAAGGCAAGGCAACGTAAGGTAAGGCAACGTAAGGTAAGGAAACGTAAGGAAACGTAAGGTAAAACAACGTAAGGTAAGGCAACGTATGGTAACGTAAGGCAACGTAAGGTAAAGGCAACATAAGGCAACGTAAGGCAAGGCAACGTAAGGCAACGTTGGCTAAGGCAACGTAAGGCAACGTAATTTAAGGCAACGTAAGGTAAGGCAATGTAACGTAAGGTAAGGCAACGTAAGGCAACGTAAGGTGAGGTAAGGCAACGTAAGGCAACGTAAAGGAAAGGCAACGTAAGGTAAGGTAAGGCAACGTAAGGCAACTTAAAGGTAAGGCAATGTAAGGCAACGTAATATAATGCAACGTAAGGCAACGTAAGGCAAGGAAACGTAAGGTAAGGTAAGGCAACATAAGGCAAAGTAAGGTAAGGTAAGGCAACGTAAGGCAACGTAAGGCAATGCAAGGCAGGGCACGGGAAGGTAAGGCAAGGTAAAGCATCGTAAGACAACTACGGCAGGGCAAGGCAAGGGAACGTAAGGTAAGGCAACGTAAGGCAACGTAATGTAAGGCAAGGCAACGTAAGTCAAGGAAAGGTAAGGCAACGTAAGGAAAGGCAACGTAAGGCAACGTAAAGTAAGGCAACGTAAGGTTAGGCAACATAAGGTAAGACAACTTAAGCTAAGGTAAGGCAACGTAAGGCAACGTAAGGTAAGGCAAATTAAGGCAACGTAAGGTAAGGCTACGTAAGATAAGGCAACGTAAATGTAAGGCAATGTAAGGTAAGGTAACGTAAGATAAGGCAACGTAAGGCAACGTAATGCAACGTAATGTAAGGCAACGTAAGGTAAGGCAACGTAAGACAACGTAAGGTAAGGCAACGAAAGGCAAGGAAACGTAAGGCAAGGCAACGTAAGGAAAGGCAACGTAATTTAAGGAAAAGTAAGGCAATGTAAGGTAAGGCAACGTAAGGCAACGTAAGGTTAGGCAACGTAAAGTAAGGCAAAGTAAGGTAAGGAAAAATAAGGCAACGTAAAGTAAGGCAACGTAAGGTAAGGCAAAGTAAGGTAAGGCAACGTAAGGTAAGGCAACGTAAAGTAAGTCAACGTAAGGTAAGGCAACGTAAGGCAAGGTAAGTTAAGGCAACCTAAGGCAACGAAAGGTAAGGCAACGTAAGGCAACGTAAATAAAGACAACGTCAGTAAGGCAACGTAAGGCAACGTAAAGTAAGGCAATGTAAGGTAAGGCAACGTAAGGCAACGTAAGGTTAGGCAAAGTAAAGTAAGGCAACGTAACGTAAGGCAACGTAAGGTAAGGCAACGTAAGGCAACATAAGGTAAAGCAACGTAAAGTTAGGCAACGTAAGGAAAGGGAATGTAAGGTAAGGCAACGTAAGGCAACGTAAGGTTAGGCAAAGTAAAGTAAGGCAACGTAACGTAAGGCAACGTAAGGCAACGTAAGGTAAGGCAACGTAAGGCAACATAAGGTAAAGCAACGTAAAGTTAGGCAACGTAAGGAAAGGGAATGTAAGGTAAGGCAACGTAAGGCAACGTAAAGTAAGGCAACGTAATATAAGGCAAAGAAAAGTACGGCAAATTTAGGTAAGGCAACGTAAGGCAACGTAAGGTAAAGCAACGTAAAGTAAGGCAACGTAAGGTAAGGCAAAGTAAGGTAACGTAAGGTAAGGCAACGTATGGCAACGTAAGGCAACGTAAGTTAAGGCAACGTAAGGCAACGTAAGGTAAGGCAACCTAAGGTAAGGCAACGTAAGTTAAGGCAATGTAAGGAAACGTAATGTAAGGCAACGTAAAGAAAGGCAACGTAATGTAAGGCAACGTAAAGAAAGGCAACGTAAAGCAATGTAAAGTAAGGCAACGTAATGCAAGGCAACGTAAAGCAAGGCAATGTAAGGCAACGTAAATCAAGGCAACGTAAAGCAAGGCAACGTAAAGCAACGTAAAGTAAGGCAATGTAAATCAAGCCAACGTAAAGCAATGTAAAGCAAGGCAATGAAAAGCAAGGCAATGTAAAGCAACGTAAAGCAAGGCAACGTAAAGCAACGTCAAGTAAGGCAACGTAAAGTAAGGCTACGTAAGGCAACGTAAAGTATGGCAATGTAAAGCAACGTAAAGTAAAGCAACGTAAAGCAAGGCAACGTAAACTAAGGTAATGTAAAGCAACGTAAAGCACGGCAACGTAAAGTAAGGCAACGTAAAGCAACGTAAAGTAAGGCAACGTAAAGCAAGGCAACGTAAAGCAACGTAAAGCAAGGCAACGTAAAGTAAGGCAACGTAAAGCAACGTAAAGCAAGGCAACGTAAAGCAAGGCAACGTAAGACAACGTAAAGTAAGGCAACGTAAATCAACGTAAAGCAAGGCAACGTAAAGCAAGGCAACGTAAGGCAACGTAAAGCAAGGCAACGTAAGGCAACGTAAAGCAAGGCAACGTAAAGCAAGGCAACGTAAAGCAAGGCAATATAAATCAAGGCAATGTAAAGCAACCTAAAGCAAGGCAACGTAAGGTAAGGCAACGTAAGGCAACGTAAAGTAAGGAAACGTAAAGCAAAGTAAAGCAAGGCAACGTAAAGCAACGTAAAGCAAGGTAAGGCAACGTAAAGGAAGGCAACGTGAAGCAACGTAAACCAAGGCAACGTAAAGCTAGGCAACGTAAAGAAACATAAAGCAAGGCAACGTAAAGCAAGGCAACGTAAAGCAACCTAAAGCAAGGCAACGTAAAGCAAGGCAACGTAAGGCAACGTAAAGCAAGGCAACGTAAAGCAACGTAAACCAAGGCAACGTAAAGCTAGGCAACGTAAAGAAACATAAAGCAAGGCAACGTAAAGCAAGGCAACGTAAAGCAAGGCAACGTAAAGCAACGTAAAGTAAGGTTACGTAAAGTAAGGCAATGTAAAGCAAGGCAACTTAAAGCAACGTAAAGCAAGGCAACGTAAAGCAATGTAAAGCAAGGCAAGGTATGGCAACGTAAAGCAAGGCAACGTAAAGCAAAGTAAAGCAAGGCAACGTAAAGCAACGTAAAGCAAGGTAAGGCAACGTAAAGCAAGGCAACGTGAAGCAACCTAAACCAAGGCAACGTAAAGCAACATAAAGCAAGGCAAGGCAAGGCAACGTAAATCAAGGCAACGTAAAGCAACGTGAAGCAAGGCAACGTAAAGCAACATAAAGCAAGGCAAGGCAAGGCAACGCAAAGTAAGGCAACGTAAAGCAACGTAAAGTAAGGCAACGTAAAGCAACGTAAAGCAAGGCAAGGCAAGGAATCGTAAAGCAAGGCAACGTAAAGCAACGTAAAGCAAGGCAAGGCAAGGCAACGTAAATTAAGGCAACGTAAAGCAAGGCAACCTAAAGCAATGTGAAGCAAGGCAACGTAAAGAAACATAAAGCAAGGCAAGGAAAGGCAACGCAATGCAAGGCAACGTAAAGCAACGTAAAGCAATGCAACGTAAAGCACCGTAAAGCAAGGCAAGGCAACGTAAAACAACGCAAATTAAGGCAATGTAAAGCAACGTAAACCAAGGCAAGGCAAGGCAACGTAAAGCAACGTAAAGCAAGGCAAGGAAATGCAACGTAAAGCAAGGCAACGTAAAGCAACGTAAAGCAAGGCAACGTAAAGCAACGTAAAATAAAGCAATGTAAAGCAAGGCAATGTAAAGTATGGCAACGTAAAGAAAGGCAACGTAAAGCAACGTAAAGCAAGGCAACGTAAAGCAAGGCAACATAAAGCAAGGCAACGTAAAGCAACCTAAAGTAAGGCAACGTAAGGCAAGGCAACGTAAAGCAACGTAAGGCAAGGCAACGTAAAGCAAGGCAACGTAAAGCAACGTAAAGCAAGGCAACGTAAAGCAAGGCAACGTAAAGCAAGGCAACGTAAAGCAAGGCAACGTAAAGCAACGTAAAGTAAGGCAACGTAAAGCAACGTAAAGCAAGGCAACGTAAAGTAAGGCAACGTAAGGCAACGTAAGGTAAGGCAAAGTAAAGCAAGGCAACGTAAAGCAAGGCAACGTAAGGCAACGTAAGGTAAGGCAAAGTAAAGCAAGGCAACGTAAAGCAAGGCAACGTAATGTAAGGCAACGTAAAGCAACATAAATTAAGGCAACGTAAAGCAAGGCAACATAAAGTAAGGCAATGTAAAGCAACGTAAAGCAAGGCAACGTAAAGCAAGGCAACGTAAAGCAACGTAAAGCAAGGCAACGGAAAGTAAGGCAACATAAGGCAACGTAAGGTAAGGCAACGTAAAGCAAGGCAACGTAAAGTAAGGCAACGTAAAATAAGGCAACGTAAAGCAACGTAAAGTAAGGCAACGTAAAGCAAGGCAACCTAAAGTAAACGAACGTAAAGCAACGTAAAGCAAGGCAACGTAAAGCAATGTAAAGCAAGGCAACGTAAAGCAAGGCAAAGTAAAGCAACGTAAAGCAAGGCAAGGTAAAGCAAGGCAACGTAAAGCAACCTAAAGTAAGGTAACGTAAAGTAAGGCAATGTAAAGCAAGGCAACGTAAAGCAATGTAATGCAAGGTAACGTAAAGCAATGTAAAGCAAGGCAAGGTATGGCAACGTAAAGGAAGGCAACGTAAAGCAAAGTAAAGCAAGGCAACGTAAAGCAACGTAAACCAAGGCAACGTAAAGCAACATAAAGCAAGGCAAGGCAAGGCAACGTAAAGCAAGGCATCGTAAAGCAACGTGAAGCAAGGCAACGTAAAGCAACATAAAGCAAGGCAAGGCAAGGCAACGCAAAGCAAGGCAACGTAAAGCAACGTAAAGCAAGGCAACGTAAAGCAACGTAAAGCAAGTCAAGGCAAGGTAACGTAAAGCAAGGCAACGTAAAGCAACGTAAAGCAAGGCAACATAAAGCAAGGCAACGTAAAGCAACGTAAAGCAAGGCAAGGCAAGGCAACGTAAAGCAAGGCAAGTCAAGGCAATGTAAAGCAAGGCAATGTAAAGCAACGTAAAGCAAGGCAAGGCAAGGCAACGCAAAGTAAGGCAACGTAAAGCAACGTAAAGTAAGGCAACGTAAAGCAACGTAAAGCAAGGCAAGGCAAGGAATCGTAAAGCAAGGCAACGTAAAGCAACGTAAAGCAAGGCAACGTAAAGCAACGTTATGCAAGGCAAGGCAAGGCAACGTAAATTAAGGCAACGTAAAGCAAGGCAACCTAAAGCAATGTGAAGCAAGGCAACGTAAAGAAACGTAAAGCAAGGCAAGGAAAGGCAACGCAATGCAAGGCAACGTAAAGCAACGTAAAGCAATGCAACGTAAAGCACCGTAAAGCAAGGCAAGGCAACGTAAAACAACGCAAAGCAAGGCAATGTAAAGCAACGTAAACCAAGGCAAGGCAAGGCAACGTAAAGCAACGTAAAGCAAGGCAAGGCAACGTAAATTAAGGCAACGTAAAGCAAGGCAACCTAAAGCAATGTGAAGCAAGGCAACGTAAAGAAACGTAAAGCAAGGCAAGGAAAGGCAACGCAATGCAAGGCAACGTAAAGCAACGTAAAGCAATGCAACGTAAAGCACCGTAAAGCAAGGCAAGGCAACGAAAAACAACGCAAAGCAAGGCAATGTAAAGCAACGTAAACCAAGGCAAGGCAAGGCAACGTAAAGCAACGTAAAGCAAGGCAAGGAAATGCAACGTAAAGCAAGGCAACGTAAAGCAACGTAAAGCAAGGCAACGTAAAGCAACGTAAAATAAAGCAATGTAAAGCAAGGCAATGTAAAGTAAGGCAACGTAAAGAAAGGCAACGTAAAGCAACGTAAAGCAAGGCAACGTAAAGCAAGGCAACATAAAGCAAGGCAACGTAAAGCAACCTAAAGTAAGGCAACGTAAGGCAAGGCAACGTAAAGCAACGTAAAGCAAGGCAACGTAAAGCAACGTAAAGCAAGGCAACGTAAAGCAAGGCAACGTAAAGCAACGTAAAGCAAGGCAACGTAAAGCAAAGCAACGTAAAGCAACGTAAAGTAAGGCAACGTAAAGCAACGTAAAGCAAGGCAACGTAAAGTAAGGCAACGTAAGGCAACGTAAGGTAAGGCAAAGTGAAGCAAGGCAACGTAAAGCAAGGAAACGTAAGGCAACGTAAGGTAAGGCAAAGTAAAGCAAGGCAACGTAAAGCAAGGCAACGTAATGTAAGGCAACGTAAAGCAACATAAATTAAGGAACGTAAAGCAAGGCAACATAAAGTAAGGCAATGTAAAGCAACGTAAAGCAAGGCAACGTAAAGCAACGTAAAGCAAGGCAACGGAAAGTAAGGCAACATAAGGCAACGTAAGGTAAGGCAACGTAAAGCAAGGCAACGTAAAGTAAGGCAACGTAAAGTAAGGCAACGTAAAGCAACGTAAAGTAAGGCAACGTAAAGCAAGGCAACCTAAATTAAACGAACGTAAAGCAACGTAAAGCAAGGCAACGTAAAGCAATGTAAAGCAAGGCAACGTAAAGCAAGGCAAAGTAAAGCAACGTAAAGCAAGGCAAGGTAAAGCAAGGCAACGTAAAGCAACCTAAAGTAAGGTAACGTAAAGTAAGGCAATGTAAAGCAATGCAACGTAAAGCAACGTAAAGCAAGGTAACGTAAAGCAATGTAAAGCAAGGCAAGGTATGGCAACGTAAAGGAAGGCAACGTAAAGCAAAGTAAAGCAAGGCAACGTAAAGCAACGTAAACCAAGGCAACGTAAAGCAACATAAAGCAAGGCAAGGAAAGGCAACGTAAAGCAAGGCATCGTAAAGCAACGTGAAGCAAGGCAACGTAAAGCAACATAAAGCAAGGCAAGGCAAGGCAACGCAAAGCAAGGCAACGTAAAGCAACGTAAAGCAAGGCAACGTAAAGCAACGTAAAGCAAGGCAAGGCAAGGTAACGTAAAGCAAGGCAACGTAAAGCAACGTAAAGCAAGGCAACATAAAGCAAGGCAACGTAAAGCAACGTAAAGCAAGGCAAGGCAAGGCAATGTAAAGCAAGGCAATGTAAAGCAACGTAAAGCAAGGCAACGTAAAGCAACGTAAAGCAAGGCAAGGCAAGGCAACGTAAAGCAAGGCAACGTAAAGAAACTTAAAGCAAGGCAATGTAAAGCAACGTAAAGGAAGGCAAGGCAAGGCAACGTAAAGCAAGGCAAGGCAAGGCAACGTAAAGCAAGGCAACGTAAAGCAACGTAAAGCCAGGCAACTAAAACAAGGCAACGTAAAGCAACGTAAAGCAAGGCAACTTAAAGCAAGGCAACGTAAAGCAACGTAAAGCAAGGCAACGTAAATAAGGTAATGTAAGGCAACGTAAATTAAGACAACGTAAAGCAAGGCAACGTAAAGTAAGGCAACGTAAAGAAACGTAAAACAAAACAACGTAAAGCAACGTAAAGCAAGGCAAAGTAAAGCAACGTAAAGCAAAGCAAAGTAAAGGAAGGCAACGTAAAGCAGTGTAAAGTAAGGTAACGTAAAGTTAGGCAATGTAAGGCAACGTAAAGTAAGGCAATGTAAGGCAATGTAAAGTAAGGCAATGTAAAGCAACATAAAGTAAGGCAACCGAAAACCAAGGCAACGTAAAGTAAGGCAACGTAAAGCATCGTAAATCAAGGCAATGTAAAGTAAGGCAACGTAAAGCAATTTAAAGCAAGACAACGTAAAGCAAGGCAACGTAAAGCAACGTAAAGGAAGGCAACGTAAAGCAACGTAAAGTAAGGCAACGTAAAGTAAGTGTACGTAAGGCAACGTAAAGTAAGGCCATGTAAAGCAACGTAAAGCAAGGCAACGTAAAGTAAGGCAATGTAAAGCAACGTAAAGCAAGGCAACGTAAAGTAAGGCAACGTAAAGCAACGTAAAGCAAGGCAACGTAAGTCAAGAGAACGTAAAGCAAGGCAATGTTAAGTAACGTAAATGAAGGCAACGTAAAGCAAGGCAACGTAAATCAACGTAAAGCAAGGAAACGTAAAGCAAGGCAACGTAAACCAACGTAAAGTAAGGCAACGTAAGGTAACGTAAAGCAAGGCAACGTAAAGCAAGGCAACGTAAAGCAACGTAAAGCAAGGCAACGTAATGCAAGGGAACGTAAAGCAAGGCAACGTAAAGCAACGTAAATCAAGGCAACGTAAACCAAAGCAACGTAAAGCAACATAAATCAAGGAAACGTAAAGCATGGAAACGTAAAGCAAGACAATGTAAAGCAACGTAAAGCAAGGCAACGTAAGGCAATGTAAAGCAACGTAAAGAAAGGCAACGTAAAGTAAGGCAATGTAAAGAAACGTAAAGCAAGGCAACGTAAAGCAACGTAAAGCAAGGCAACGTAAAGTAAGGCAATGTAAAGCAACGTAAAGCAAGGGAATGTAAAGGAAGGCAACGTAAGGCAATGTAAAGCAAGGCAACGTAAAGCAAGGCAACGTAAAGCAACGTAAAGCAAGGCAACGTAAAGCAAGGCAACGTAAAGCAATGTAAAGCAAGGCAACGTAAAGCAACGTAAATTAAGGCAAGGTAAAGTAAGGCTACGTAAGGCAACGTAAAGTAAGACAATGTAAAGCAACGTAAAGCAAGGCAACGTAAAGTAAGGCAATGTAAAGCAACGTAAAGCAAGGCAACGTAAAGTAAGGCAACGTAAAGCAACGTAAAGTAAAGCAACATAAAGTAAGGCAACGTAAAGAAACGTAAAACAAGACAACGTAAAGCAACGTAAAGCAAGGCAACGTAAAGCAACGTAACGCAAAGCAAGGTAAAGCAAGGCAACGTAAAGCAGTGTAAAGTAAGGTAACGTAAAGTAAGGCAATGTAAGGCAACGTAAAGTAAGGCAATGTAAGGCAACGTGAAGTAAGGCAATGTAAAGCAACATAAAGTAAGGCAACGTAAAGTAAGGCAACGTAAAGTAAGGCAACGTAAAGCAACGTAAATCAAGGCAACGTAAAGTAAGGCAACGTAAAGCAATTTAAAGCAAGACAACGTAAAGCAAGGCAACGTAAAGCAACGTAAAGCAAGGCAACGTAAAGCAACGTAAAGTAAGGCAACGTAAAGTAAGTGTACATAAGGCAACGTAAAGTAAGGCAACGTAAAGCCAAGTAAAGTAAGGCAATGTAAATCAAGCCAACGTAAAGCAATGTAAAGCAAGGCAATGAAAAGCAAGGCAACGTAAAGCAACGTAAAGCAAGGCAACGTAAAGCAACGTCAAGTAAGGCAACGTAAAGTAAGGCTACGTAAGGCAACGTAAAGTATGGCAATGTAAAGCAACGTAAAGTAAAGCAACGTAAAGCAAGGCAACGTAAACTAAGGTAATGTAAAGCAACGTAAAGCATGGCAACGTAAAGTAAGGCAACGTAAAGCAACGTAAAGTAAGGCAACGTAAAGCAAGGCAACGTAAAGCAACGTAAAGCAAGGCAACGTAAAGTAAGGCAACGTAAAGCAACGTAAAGCAAGGCAACGTAAAGCAAGGCAACGTAAGACAACGTAAAGTAAGGCAACGTAAATCAACGTAAAGCAAGGCAACGTAAAGTAAGGAAACGTAAAGCAAAGTAAAGCAAGGCAACGTAAAGCAACGTAAAGCAAGGTAAGGCAACGTAAAGGAAGGCAACGTGAAGCAACGTAAACCAAGGCAATGTAAAGCTAGGCAACGTAAAGAAACATAAAGCAAGGCAACGTAAAGCAAGGCAACGTAAAGCAACCTAAAGCAAGGCAACGTAAAGCAAGGCAACGTAAGGCAACGTAAAGCAAGGCAACGTAAAGCAACGTAAACCAAGGCAACGTAAAGCTAGGCAACGTAAAGAAACATAAAGCAAGGCAACGTAAAGCAAGGCAACGTAAAGCAAGGCAACGTAAAGCAACGTAAAGTAAGGTTACGTAAAGTAAGGCAATGTAAAGCAAGGCAACTTAAAGCAACGTGAAGCAAGGCAACGTAAAGCAATGTAAAGCAAGGCAAGGTATGGCAACGTAAAGCAAGGCAACGTAAAGCAAAGTAAAGCAAGGCAACGTAAAGCAACGTAAAGCAAGGTAAGGCAACGTAAAGCAAGGCAACGTGAAGCAACCTAAACCAAGGCAACGTAAAGCAACGTGAAGCAAGGCAACGTAAAGCAACATAAAGCAAGGCAAGGCAAGGACACGCAAAGTAAGGCAACGTAAAGCAACGTAAAGTAAGGCAACGTAAAGCAACGTAAAGCAAGGCAAGGCAAGGAATCGTAAAGCAAGGCAACGTAAAGCAACGTAAAGCAAGGCAACGTAAAGCAACGTAAAGCAAGGCAAGGCAAGGCAACGTAAATTAAGGCAACGTAAAGCAAGGCAACCTAAAGCAATGTGAAGCAAGGCAACGTAAAGAAACGTAAAGCAAGGCAAGGAAAGGCAACGCAATGCAAGGCAACGTAAAGCAATGTAAAGCAATGCAACGTAAAGCACCGTAAAGCAAGGCAAGGCAACGTAAAACAACGCAAAGCAAGGCAATGTAAAGCAACGTAAACCAAGGCAAGGCAAGGCAACGTAAAGCAACGTAAAGCAAGGCAAGGAAATGCAACGTAAAGCAAGGCAACGTAAAGCAAGGCAACGTAAAGCAACGTAAAGCAAGGCAACGGAAAGTAAGGCAACATAAGGCAACGTAAGGTAAGGCAACGTAAAGCAAGGCAACGTAAAGTAAGGCAACGTAAAGTAAGGCAACGTAAAGCAAGGCAACCTAAAGTAAACGAACGTAAAGCAACGTAAAGCAAGGCAACGTAAAGCAACGTAAAGCAAGGCAACGGAAAGTAAGGCAACATAAGGCAACGTAAGGTAAGGCAACGTAAAGCAAGGCAACGTAAAGTAAGGCAACGTAAAGTAAGGCAACGTAAAGCAAGGCAACCTAAAGTAAACGAACGTAAAGCAACGTAAAGCAAGGCAACGTAAAGCAAGGCAACGTAAAGCAATGTAAAGCAAGGCAACGTAAAGCAAGGCAAAGTAAAGCAACGTAAAGCAAGGCAAGGTAAAGCAAGGCAACGTAAAGCAACCTAAAGTAAGGTAACGTAAAGTAAGGCAATGTAAAGCAAGGCAACGTAAAGCAACGTAAACCAAGGCAACGTAAAGCAACATAAAGCAAGGCAAGGCAAGGCAACGTAAAGCAAGGCATCGTAAAGCAACGTGAAGCAAGGCAACGTAAAGCAACATAAAGCAAGTCAAGGCAAGGCAACGCAAAGCAAGGCAACGTAAAGCAACGTAAAGCAAGGCAACGTAAAGCAACGTAAAGCAAGGCAAGGCAAGGTAACGTAAAGCAAGGCAACGTAAAGCAACGTAAAGCAAGGCAACATAAAGTAAGGCAACGTAAAGCAACGTAAAGCAAGGCAAGGCAAGGCAACGTAAAGCAAGGCAAGTCAAGGCAATGTAAAGCAAGGCAATGTAAAGCAACGTAAAGCAAGGCAACGTAAAGCAACGTAAAGCAAGGCAAGGCAAGGCAACGTAAAGCAAGGCAACGTAAAGAAACGTAAAGCAAGGCAATGTAAAGCAACGTAAAGGAAGGCAAGGCAAGGCAACGTAAAGCAAGGCAAGGCAAGGCAACGTAAAGCAAGGCAACGTAAAGCAACGTAAAGCAAGGCAACTAAAACAAGGCAACGTAAAGCAACGTAAAGCAAGGCAACTTAAAGCAAGGCAACGTAAAGCAACGTAAAGCAAGGAAACGTAAATAAGGTAATGTAAGGCAACGTAAATTAAGACAACGTAAAGCAAGGCAACGTAAAGTAAGGCAACGTAAAGAAACGTAAAACAAAACAACGTAAAGCAACGTAAAGCAAGGCAAAGTAAAGTAACGTAAAGCAAAGCAAAGTAAAGCAAGGCAACGTAAAGCAGTGTAAAGTAAGGTAACGTAAAGTTAGGCAATGTAAGGCAACGTAAAGTAAGGCAATGTAAGGCAATGTAAAGTAAGGCAATGTAAAGCAACATAAAGTAAGGCAACCGAAAACCAAGACAACGTAAAGTAAGGCAACGTAAAGCATCGTAAATCAAGGCAATGTAAAGTAAGGCAACGTAAAGCAATTTAAAGCAAGACAACGTAAAGCAAGGCAACGTAAAGCAACGTAAAGGAAGGCAACGTAAAGCAACGTAAAGTAAGGCAACGTAAAGTAAGTGTACGTAAGGCAACGTAAAGTAAGGCAATGTAAAGCAACGTAAAGCAAGGCAACGTAAAGTAAGGCAATGTAAAGCAACGTAAAGCAAGGCAACGTAAAGTAAGGCAACGTAAAGCAACGTAAAGCAAGGCAACGTAAGTCAAGAGAACGTAAAGCAAGTCAATGTTAAGTAACGTAAATGAAGGCAACGTAAAGCAAGGCAACGTAAATCAACGTAAAGCAAGGAAACGTAAAGCAAGGCAACGTAAACCAACGTAAAGTAAGGCAACGTAAGGTAACGTAAAGCAAGGCAACGTAAAGCAAGGCAACGTAAAGCAACGTAAAGCAAGGCAACGTAATGCAAGGGAACGTAAAGCAAGGCAACGTAAAGCAACGTAAATCAAGGCAACGTAAACCAAAGCAACGTAAAGCAACATAAATCAAGGAAACGTAAAGCATGGAAACGTAAAGCAAGACAATGTAAAGCAACGTAAAGCAAGGCAACATAAGGCAATGTAAAGCAACGTAAAGAAAGGCAACGTAAAGTAAGGCAATGTAAAGCAACGTAAAGCAAGGCAACGTAAAGTAAGGCAATGTAAAGCAACGTAAAGCAAGGCAATGTAAAGGAAGGCAACGTAAGGCAATGTAAAGCAAGGCAACGTAAAGCAAGGCAACGTAAAGCAACGTAAAGCAAGGCAAGGAAACGTAAAGCAAGGCAAGGCAACGTAAAGCAAGGCAACGTAAAGCAACGTAAAGCAAGGCAACGTAAAGCAAGGCAACGTAAAGCAACGTAAAGCAAGGCAACGTAAAGCAACGTAAATTAAGGCAAGGTAAAGTAAGGCTACGTAAGGCAACGTAAAGTAAGGCAATGTAAAGCAACGTAAAGCAAGGCAACGTAAAGTAAGGCAATGTAAAGCAACGTAAAGCAAGGCAACGTAAAGAAAGGCAACGTAAAGCAACGTAAAGTAAGGAAACATAAAGTAAGGCAACGTAAAGAAACGTAAAACAAGACAACGTAAAGCAACGTAAAGCAAGGCAACGTAAAGCAACGTAAAGCAAAGCAAGGTAAAGCAAGGCAACGTAAAGCAGTGTAAAGTAAGGTAACGTAAAGTAAGGCAATGTAAGGCAACGTAAAGTAAGGCAATGTAAGGCAACGTGAAGTAAGGCAATGTAAAGCAACATAAAGTAAGGCAACGTAAAGCAAGGCAACGTAAAGTAAGGCAACGTAAAGCAACGTAAATCAAGGCAACGTAAAGTAAGGCAACGTAAAGCAATTTAAAGCAAGACAACGTAAAGCAAGGCAACGTAAAGCAACGTAAAGCAAGGCAACGTAAAGCAACGTAAAGTAAGGCAACGTAAAGTAAGTGTATATAAGGCAACGTAAAGTAAGGCAATGTAAAGCAACATAAAGCAAGGCAACGTAAAGTAAGGCAATGTAAAGCAACGTAAAGCAAGGCAACGTAAAGTAAGGCAACGTAAAGCAACGTAAAGCAAGGCAACTTAAAGCAAGGCAACGTAAATCAACGTAGAGTAATGCAACGTAAAGTAAGGCAACGTAAGGCAACGTAAACCAAGGCAACATAAAGTAAGGCAACGTAAAGCAAGGCAACGTAAAGCAACATAAATCAAGGAAACGTAAAGCATGGAAACGTAAAGCAAGACAACGTAAAGCAACGTAAAGCAAGGCAACGTAAAGCAACGTAAAGCAAGGCAACGTGAAGTAAGGCAACTAAAAGCAACGTAAATCAAGGCAACGTAAAGCAACCTAAAGCAAGGCAACATAAAGCAAGGCAACATAAGGCAAAGTAAAGCAAGGCAACCTAAAGCAAGGCAACGTAAAGCAAGGCAACGTAAAACAACGTAAAGCAAGGCAACGTAAAGCAACGTAAAGCAAGGCAATGTAAAGGAAGGCAACGTAAGGCAATGTAAAGCAAGGCAACGTAAAGCAACGTAAAGCAAGGCAACGTAAAGCAACGTAAAGCAAGGCAATGTAAAGGAAGGCAACGTAAGGCAATGTAAATCAAGGCAACGTAAAGCAAGGCAACGTAAAGAAACGTAAAGCAATGTAAAGCAAGGCAACGTAAAGCTACGTAAAGCAAGGCAAGGAAACGTAAAGCAAGGCAAGGCAAGGCAACGTAAAGCAACGTAAATCAAGGCAACGTAAAGCAAGGCAACGTAAAGCAACGTAAAGCAAGGCAACATAAAGCATCGTAAATTAAGGCAAGGTAAAGTAAGGCTACGTAAGGCAACGTAAAGTAAGGCAATGTAAAGCAACGTAAAGAAAGGCAACGTAAAGTAAGGCAATGTAAAGCAACGTAAAGCAAGGCAACGTAAAGTAAGGCAATGTAAAGCAACGTAAAGCAAGGCAACGTAAAGCAAGGCAACGTAAAGCAACGTAAATCAAGGCAACGTAAAGCAACGTAAAGTAAGGCAACGTAAAGTAAAGTGTACGTAAGGCAACGTAAAGCAAAGCAACGTAAAGCAACGTAAAGCAAGGCAACGTAAAGTAAGACAATGTAAAGCAACGTAAAGCAAGGCAACGTAAGTCAAGAGAACGTAAAGCAAGGCAATGTTAAGCAACGTAAAGCAAGGCAACGTAAAGCAAGGCAACGTAAATCCACGTAAAGCAAGGAAACGTAAAGCAAGGCAACGTAAACCAACGTAAAGTAAGGCAACGTAAGGTAATGTAAAGCAAGGCAACGTAAAGCAAGGCAACGTAAAGCAAAGCAACGTAAAGCAACGTAAAGCAAGGCAACGTAATGCAAGGCAACGTGAAGAAAGGCAACGTAAAGCAACATAAAGCAAGGCAAGGCAAGGCAACGCAAAGCAAGGCAACGTAAAGCAACGTAAAGCAAGGCAACGTAAACCAACGTAAAGCAAGGCAAGGCAAGGTAACGTAAAGCAAGGCAACGTAAAGCAACGTAAAGCAAGGCAACATAAAGCAAGGCAACGTAAAGCAACGTAAAGCAAGGCAAGGCAAGGCAACGTAAAGCAAGGCAAGTCAAGGCAATGTAAAGCAAGGCAATGTAAAGCAACCTAAAGCAAGGCAACGTAAAGCAACGTAAAGCAAGGCAAGGCAAGGCAACGTAAAGCAAGGCAACGTAAAGAAACGTAAAGCAAGGCAATGTAAAGCAACGTAAAGGAAGGCAAGGCAAGGCAACGTAAAGCAAGGCAAGGCAAGGCAACGTAAAGCAAGGCAACGTAAAGCAACGTAAAGCAAGGCAACTAAAACAAGGCAACGTAAAGCAACGTAAAGCAAGGCAACGTAAAGCAACTTAAAGCAAGGCAACGTAAATAAGGTAATGTAAGGCAACGTAAATTAAGACAACGTAAAGCAAGGCAACGTAAAGTAAGGCAACGTAAAGAAACGTAAAACAAAACAACGTAAAGCAACGTAAAGCAAGGCAAAGTAAAGCAACGTAAAGCAAAGCAAGGCAACGTAAAGCAACGTAAAGCAAGGCAACGTAAGTCAAGAGAACGTAAAGGAAGGCAATGTTAAGCAACGTAAATGAAGGCAACGTAAAGCAAGGCAACGTAAATCAACGAAAAGCAAGGAAACGTAAAGCAAGGCAACGTAAAGCAAGGCAACGTAAAGCAACGTAAAGCAAGGCAACGTAATGCAAGGGAACGTAAAGCAAGGCAACGTAAAGCAACGTAAATCAAGGCAACGTAAACCAAAGCAACGTAAAGCAACATAAATCAAGGAAACGTAAAGCATGGAAACGTAAAGCAAGACAACGTAAAGCAACGTAAAGCAAGGCAACATAAAGCAAGGCAAAATAAGGCAAAGTAAAGCAAGGCAACGTAAACCAAGGCAACGTAAAGCAAAGTAAAGCAAGGCAACGTAAAGCAACGTAAAGCAAGACAACGTAAAGCAACGTAAAGCAAGGCAATGTAAAGGAAGGCAACGTAAGGCAATGTAAAGCAAGGCAACGTAAAGCAAGGCAACGTAAAGCAACGTAAAGCAATATAAAGCAAGGCAAAGTAAAGCTTCGTAAAGCAAGGCAAGGAAACGTAAAGCAAGGCAAGGCAAGGCAACGTAAAGCAAGGCAACGTAAAGCAACGTAAAGCAAGGCAACGTAAAGCAAGGCAACGTAAAGCAACGTAAAGCAAGGCAACGTAAAGCAACGTAAATTAAGGCAAGGTAAAGTAATGCTACGTAAGGCAACGTCAAGTAAGGCAATGTAAAGCAACGTAAAGCAAGGCAACGTAAAGTAAGGCAATGTAAAGCAACGTAAAGCAAGGCAACGTAAAGTAAGGCAACGTAAATCAACGTAAAGTAAGGCAACGTAAGTCAAGGCAACGTAAAGCAAGGCAATGTTATGCAACGTAAAGCAAGGCAACGTAAAGTAAGGCAACGTAAAGAAACGTAAAACAAGACAACGTAAAGCAACGTAAAGCAAGGCAACGTAAAGCAAGGCAACGTAAAGCAACGTAAAGCAAAGCAAGGTAAAGCAAGGCAATGTAAAGCAGTGTAAAGTAAGGTAACGTAAAGTAAGGCAATATAAGGCAACGTAAAGTAAGGCAATGTAAGGAAATGTGAAGTAAGGCAATGTAAAGCAACATAAAGTAAGGCAACGTAAAGCAAGGCAACGTAAAGTAAGGCAACCTAAAGCAACGTAAATCAATGCAACGTAAAGTAAGGGCACGTAAGGCAACGTAAAGTAAGGCAATGTAAAGCAACGTAAAGCAAGGCAACGTAAAGTAAGGCAATGTAAAGCAACGTAAAGCAAGGCAACGTAAAGTAAGGCAACGTAAAGCAACGTAAAGCAAGGCAACTTAAAGCAAGGCAACGTAAATCAACGTAGAGTAATGCAACGTAAAGTAAGGCAACGTAAGGCAACGTAAACCAAGGCAACATAAAGTAAGGCACCGTAAGGCAACGTAAAGCAAGGCAACGTAAAGCAACGTAAAGCAAGGAAACGTAAAGTAAGGCAACGTAAGTCAACGTAAAGTAAGGCAACGTAAAGCAACATAAATCAAGGAAACGTAAAGCATGGAAACGTAAAGCAAGACAACGTAAAGCAACGTAAAGCAAGGCAACATAATGCAACGTAAAGCAAGGCAACGTGAAGTAAGGCAACTAAAAGCAACGTAAATAAAGGCAACGTAAAGCAACCTAAAGCAAGGCAACATAAGGCAAAGTAAAGCAAGGCAACCTAAAGCAAGGCAACATAAACCAAGGCAACGTAAAGCAACGTAAAGCAAGGCAACGTAAAGCAACGTAAAGCAAGGCAACGTAAAGCAACGTAAAGCAAGGCAATGTAAAGGAAGGCAACGTAAGGCAATGTAAATCAAGGCAACGTAAAGCAAGGCAACGTAAAGAAACGTAAAGCAATGTAAAGCAAGGCAACGTAAAGCTACGTAAAGCAAGGCAAGGAAACGTAAAGCAAGGCAAGGCAAGGCAACGTAAAGCAACGTAAAGCATGGAAACGTAAAGCAAGGCAACGCAAAGCATCGTAAAGCAAGGCAACGTAAAGCAACGTAAATTAAGGCAAGGTAAAGTAAGGCTACGTAAGGCAACGTAAAGTAAGGCAATGTAAAGCAACGTAAAGAAAGGCAACGTAAAGTAAGGCAATGTAAAGCAACGTAAAGCAAGGCAACGTAAGTCAAGAGAACGTAAAGCAAGGCAATGTTAAGCAACGTAAAGCAAGGCAACGTAAAGCAAGGCAACGTAAATCCACGTAAAGCAAGGAAACGTAAAGCAAGGCGACGTAAACCAACGTAAAGTAAGGCAACGTAAGGTAATGTAAAGCAAGGCAACGTAAAGCAAGGCAACGTAAAGCAAAGCAACGTAAAGCAACGTAAAGCAAGGCAACGTAATGCAAGGCAACGTGAAGAAAGGCAACGTAAAGCAACATAAAGCAAGGCAAGGCAAGGCAACGCAAAGCAAGGCAACGTAAAGCAACGTAAAGCAAGGCAACGTAAAGCAACGTAAAGCAAGGCAAGGCAAGGTAACGTAAAGCAACGTAAAGCAAGGCAACATAAAGCAAGGCAACGTAAAGCAACGTAAAGCAAGGCAAGGCAAGGCAACGTAAAGCAAGGCAAGTCAAGGCAATGTAAAGCAAGGCAATGTAAAGCAACGTAAAGCAAGGCAACGTAAAGCAACGTAAAGCAAGGCAAGGCAAGGCAACGTAAAGCAAGGCAACGTAAAGAAACGTAAAGCAAGGCAATGTAAAGCAACGTAAAGGAAGGCAAGGCAAGGCAACGTAAAGCAAGGCAAGGCAAGGCAACGTAAAGCAAGGCAAGGCAAGGCAACGTAAAGCAAGGCAACGTAAAGCAACGTAAAGCAAGGCAACTAAAACAAGGCAACGTAAAGCAACGTAAAGCAAGGCAACGTAAAGCAACTTAAAGCAAGGCAACGTAAATAAGGTAATGTAAGGCAACGTAAATTAAGACAACGTAAAGCAAGGCAACGTAAAGTAAGGCAACGTAAAGAAACGTAAAACAAAACAACGTAAAGCAACGTAAAGCAAGGCAAAGTAAAGCAACGTAAAGCAAAGCAAGGCAACGTAAAGCAACGTAAAGCAAGGCAACGTAAGTCAAGAGAACGTAAAGGAAGGCAATGTTAAGCAACGTAAATGAAGGCAACGTAAAGCAAGGCAACGTAAATCAACGAAAAGCAAGGCAACGTAAAGCAAGGCAACGTAAAGCAACGTAAAGCAAGGCAACGTAATGCAAGGGAACGTAAAGCAAGGCAACGTAAAGCAACGTAAATCAAGGCAACGTAAACCAAATCAACGTAAAGCAACATAAATCAAGGAAACCTAAAGCATGGAAACGTAAAGCAAGACAACGTAAAGCAACGTAAAGCAAGGCAACATAAAGCAAGGCAAAATAAGGCAAAGTAAAGCAAGGCAACGTAAACCAAGGCAACGTAAAGCAAAGTAAAGCAAGGCAACGTAAAGCAACGTAAAGCAAGACAACGTAAAGCAACGTAAAGCAAGGCAATGTAAAGGAAGGCAACGTAAGGCAATGTAAAGCAAGGCAACGTAAAGCAAGGCAACGTAAAGCAACGTAAAGCAATATAAAGCAAGGCAACGTAAAGCTACGTAAAGCAAGGCAAGGAAACGTAAAGCAAGGCAAGGCAAGGCAACGTAAAGCAAGGCAACGTAAAGCAACGTAAAGCAAGGCAACGTAAAGCAAGGCAACGTAAAGCAACGTAAAGCAAGGCAACGTAAAGCAACGTAAATTAAGGCAAGGTAAAGTAAGGCTACGTAAGGCAACGTCAAGTAAGGCAATGTAAAGCAACGTAAAGCAAGGCAACGTAAAGTAAGGCAATGTAAAGCAACGTAAAGCAAGGCAACGTAAAGTAAGGCAACGTAAATCAACGTAAAGTAAGGCAACGTAAGTCAAGGCAACGTAAAGCAAGGCAATGTTATGCAACGTAAAGCAAGGCAACGTAAAGTAAGGCAACGTAAAGAAACGTAAAACAAGACAACGTAAAGCAACGTAAAGCAAGGCAACGTAAAGCAAGGCAACGTAAAGTAACGTAAAGCAAAGCAAGGTAAAGCAAGGCAATGTAAAGCAGTGTAAAGTAAGGTAACGTAAAGTAAGGCAATATAAGGCAACGTAAAGTAAGGCAATGTAAGGAAATGTGAAGTAAGGCAATGTAAAGCAACATAAAGTAAGGCAACGTAAAGCAAGGCAAAGTAAAGTAAGGCAACGTAAAGTAAGGCAACCTAAAGCAACGTAAATCAAGGCAACGTAAAGTAAGGCAACGTAAAGCAATTTAAAGCAAGACAACGTAAAGCAAGGCAACGTAAAGCAACGTAAAGCAAGGCAACGTAAAGCAATGTAAAGTAAGGCAACGTAAAGTAAAGGCACGTAAGGCAACGTAAAGTAAGGCAATGTAAAGCAACGTAAAGCAAGGCAACGTAAAGTAAGGCAATGTAAAGCAACGTAAAGCAAGGCAACGTAAAGTAAGGCAACGTAAAGCAACGTAAATCAAGGCAACTTAAAGCAAGGCAACGTAAATCAACGTAGAGTAATGCAACGTAAAGTAAGGCAACGTAAGGCAACGTAAACCAAGGCAACATAAAGTAAGGCACCGTAAGGCAACGTAAAGCAAGGCAACGTAAAGCAACGTAAAGCAAGGCAACGTAAAGTAAGGCAATGTAAGTCAACGTAAAGTAAGGCAACGTAAAGCAACATAAATCAAGGAAACGTAAAGCATGGAAACGTAAAGCAAGACAACGTAAAGCAACGTAAAGCAAGGCAACATAAAGCAACGTAAAGCAAGGCAACGTGAAGTAAGGCAACTAAAAGCAACATAAATAAAGGCAACGTAAAGCAACCTAAAGCAAGGCAACATAAGGCAAAGTAAAGCAAGGCAACCTAAAGCAAGGCAACGTAAACCAAGGCAACGTAAAGCAACGTAAAGCAAGGCAACGTAAACCAAGGCAACGTAAAGCAACGTAAAGCAAGGCAACGTAAAGCAACGTAAAGCAAGGCAACGTAAAGCAACGTAAAGCAAGGCAATGTAAAGGAAGGCAACGTAAGGCAATGTAAATCAAGGCAACGTAAAGCAAGGCAACGTAAAGAAACGTAAAGCAATGTAAAGCAAGGCAACGTAAAGCTACGTAAAGCAAGGCAAGGAAACGTAAAGCAAGGCAAGGCAAGGCAACGTAAAGCAACGTAAAGCATGGAAACGTAAAGCAAGGCAACGTAAAGCATCGTAAAGCAAGGCAACGTAAAGCAACGTAAATTAAGGCAAGGTAAAGTAAGGCTACGTAAGGCAACGTAAAGTAAGGCAATGTAAAGCAACGTAAAGAAAGGCAACGTAAAGTAAGGCAATGTAAAGCAACGTAAAGCAAGGCAACGTAAAGTAAGGCAATGTAAGGCAACGTAAAGCAAGGCAACGTAAAGCAACGTAAAGCAAGGCAACATAAAGCAACGTAAAGTAAGGCAACGTAAAGTAAAGTGTACGTAAGGCAACGTAAAGTAAGGCAATGTAAAGCAACGTAAAGCAAGGCAACGTAAAGTAAGGCAATGTAAAGCAACGTAAAGCAAGGCAACGTAAAGTAAGGCAACGTAAAGCAACGTAAAGCAAGGCAACATAAGTCAAGAGAACGTAAAGCATGGCAATGTTAAGCAACGTAAAGCAAGGCAACGTAAAGAAAGGCAACGTAAATCCACGTAAAGCAAGGAAACGTAAAGCAAGGCAACGTAAACCAACGTAAAGTAAGGCAACGTAAGGTAATGTAAAGCAAGGCAACGTAAAGCAAAGCAACGTAAAGCAACGTAAAGCAAGGCAACGTAATGCAAGGCAACGTAAAGCAAGGCAACGTAAAGCAACGTAAATCAAGGCAACGAAAACCAAAGCAACGTAAAGCAACGTAAAGCAAGGCAACGTAAAGTAAGGCAATGTAAGGCAACGTAAAGTAAGGCAATGTAAAGCAACGTAAAGCAAGGCAACGTAAAGTAAAGCAATGTAAAGCATCGTAAAGCAAGGCAACGTAAAGTAAGGCAATGTAAAGCAACGTAAAGGAAGGCAACGTAAAGCAAGGCAACGTAAAGCAAGGCAACGTAAAGCAACGTAAAGTAAGGCAACGTAAAGTAAAGTGTACGTAAGGCAACGTAAAGTAAGGCAATGTAAAGCAACGTAAAGCAAGGCAACGTAAAGTAAGGCAATGTAAAGCAACGTAAAGCAAGGCAACGTAAAGCAACGTAAAGCAAGGCAACGTAAGCCAAGAGAACGTAAAGCAAGGCAATGTTAAGCAACGTAAAGCAAGGCAACGTAAAGCAAGGCAACGTAAATCCACCTAAAGCAAGGAAACGTAAAGCAAGGCAACGTAAACCAACGTAAAGTAAGGCAATGTAAGGTAATGTAAAGCAAGGCAACGTAAAGCAAAGCAACGTAAAGCAACGTAAAGCAAGGCAACGTAATGCAAGGCAACGTAAAGCAAAGCACCGTAAAGCAACGTAAATCAAGGCAACGTAAGCCAAAGCAACTTAAAGCAACGTAAAGCAAGGCAACGTAAAGTAAGGCAACGTAAGGCAACGTAAAGTAAGGCAACGTAAATCAAGGCAACGTAAACAAGGCAACGTAAATTAAGGCATCGTAAAGCAACGTAAAGCAAGGCAACGTAAAGCAAGGCAACGTAAAGCAACGTAGAGTAATGCAACGTAAAGTAAGGCAACGTAAGGCAACGTAAACCAAGGCAACATAAAGTAAGGCACCGTAAGGCAACGTAAAGCAAAACAACGTAAAGCAACGTAAAGCAAGGCAACGTAAAGTAAGGCAACGTAAGGCAACGTAAAGTAAGGCAACGTAAAGCAACATAAATCAAGGAAACGTAAAGCATGGAAATGTAAAAAAAGACAACGTAAAGCAACGTAAAGCAAGGCAACATAAAGCAAGGCAACATAAGGCAAAGTAAAGCAAGGCAACGTAAAACAAGGCAACGTAAAGCAAAGTAAAGCAAGGCAACGTAAAGCAACGTAAAGCAACGTAAAGCAAGGCAATGTAAAGGAAGGCAACGTAAGGCAATGTAAAGCAAGGCAACGTAAAGCAAGGCAACGTAAAGCAACGTAAAGCAATATAAAGCAAGGCAACGTTAAGCTACGTAAAGCAAGGCAAGGAAACTTAAAGCAAGGCAAGGCAAGGCAACGTAAAGCAAGGCAACGTAAAGCAACGTTAAGCAAGGCAACGTAAAGCAACGTAAATTAAGGCAAGGTAAAGTAAGGCTACGTAAGGCAACGTAAAGTAAGGCAATGTAAAGCAACGTAAAGCAAGGCAACGTAAAGTAAGGCAATGTAAAGCAACGTAAAGCAAGGCAACGTAAAGTAAGGCAACGTAAAGCAACGTAAAGAAAGGCAACGTAAGTCAAGGCAACGTAAAGCAAGGCAATGTTATGCAACGTAAAGCAAGGAAACGTAAAGCAAGGCAACGTAAAGCAACGTAAAGCAAGGCAACGTAAGGTAACGTAAAGCAAGGCAACGTAAAGCAAAGCAGCGTAAAGGAATGTAAAGCAAGGAAACGTAAAGGAAGGCAAGGTAAAGCAAGGCAAATTAAAGCAAGGCAAACTAAGGCAACGTAATTCAAGGCAACGTAAAGCAAGGCAATGTTAAGCAACGTAAAGCAAGGCAACGTAAAGCAAGGCAACGTAAAGCGACGTAAAGCAAGGAAAGGTAAAGCAAGGCACCGTAAACCAACGTAAAGCAAGGCAACGTAATGTAATGTAAAGCAAGGCAACGTAAAGGAAAGCAACATAAAGCAATGTAAAGCAAGGCAACGTAAACCAACGTAAAGCAAGGCAACGTAATGTAATGTAAAGCAAGGCAACGTAAAGGAAAGCTACATAATGCAATGTAAAGCAAGGCAACGTAAAGCAAGGAAACGTAAAGCAAGGCAACGTAAGGCAACGTAAAGCAACGTAAAGCAAGGCAACCTAAAGCAAGGAAACGTAAAGCAAGGCAACGTAAAGCAACGTAAAGCAAGGCAACGTAAAGCAACATAAAGCAAGGCAAGGCAACGTAAGGCAACAAAAATCTACGTAAAGCAAGGCAACGTAAAGCAAGGCAACGTAAAGCAACCTAAAGCAAGGCAACGTAAGGCAAGGCAACGTAAAGCAATGTAAAGCAAGGCAACGTAAAGCAACATAAAGTAAGGCAACGTAAAGCAAGGCAACGTAAAACAACGTAAAGCAAGGCAACGTAAAGCAACGTAAAGCAAGGCAACGTAAAGTAAGGCAACGTAAGGCAACGTAAGGTTAGGCAACGTAAAGCAAGGCAACGTAAAGTAAGGCAACGTAAAGCAACGTAAAGTAAGGCAACGTAAAGCAAGGCAACCTAAAATAAGGCAACGTAAAGCAAGGCAACGTAAAGCAAGGCAACGTAAAGCAACGTAAAGCAAGGCAACGTAAAGTAAGGCAACGTAAGGCAACGTAAGGTAAGGCAACGTAAAGCAAGGCAACGTAAAGTAAGGGAACGTAAAGTAAGGCAACGTAAAGCAACGTAAAGTAAGGCAACGTAAAGCAAGGCAACGTAAAGTAAGGAAACTTAAAGCAACGTAAAGCAACGCAACGTAAAGCAAGGCAACGTAAAGCAACGTAAAGCAAGGCAAGGTAAAGAAAGGCAACGTAAAGCAACGTAAAGTAAGGTAACGTAAAGTAAGGCAACGTAAAGCAAGGCAACGTAAAGCAACGTAAAGCAAGGCAACGTAAAGCAAAGTAAAGCAAGGCAAGGTATGGCAACGTAAAGCAAGGCAACGTAAAGCAAAGTAAAGCAAGGCGACGTAAAGCAACGTAAAGCAAGGTAAGGCAACGTAAAGGAAGGCAACGTAAAGCAAAGAAAAGCAAGGCGACGTAAAGCAACGTAAAGCAAGGTAAGGCAACGTAAAGGAAGGCAACGTAAAGCAACGTAAACCAAGGCAACGTAAAGCAACATAAAGCAAGGCAAGGCAAGGCAACGTAAATCAAGGCAACGTAAAGCAATGTGAAGCAAGGCAACGTAAAGCAACATAAAGCAAGGCAAGGCAAGGCAACGCAAAGCAAGGCAACGTAAAGGAACGTAAAGCAAGGCAACGTAAAGCAACGTAAAGCAAGGCAAGGCAAGGCAACGTAAAGCAAGGCAACGTAAAGCAACGTAAAGCAAGGCAACGTAAAGCAACGTAAAGCAAGGCAAGGCAAGGAATCGTAAAGCAAGGCAACGTAAAGCAACGTAAAGCAAGGCAACGTAAAGCAACGTAAAGCAAGGCAAGGCAAGGCAACGTAAATTAAGGCAACGTAAAGCAAGGCAACGTAAAGCAACGTGAAGCAAGACAACGTAAAGAAACGTAAAGCAAGGCAAGGAAAGGCAACGCAAAGCAAGGCAACGTAAAGCAACGTAAAGCAATGCAACGTAAAGCAACGTAAAGCAAGGCAAGGCAATGTAAAACAACGCAAAGCAAGGCAATGTAAAGCAACGTAAACAAAGGCAAGTCAATGCAACGTAAAGCAAGGCAACGTAAAGCAACGTAAAGCAAGGCAAGGCAAGGCAACGTAAAGTAAGGCAACGTAAAGCAACGTAAAGCAAGGCTACGTAAAGCAAAGTAAAGAAAGGCAAAGTAAAGCAACGTAAAGCAAGGTAACGTAAAGCAATGTAAAATAAAGGAATGTATCAAGGCAACGTAAAGTAAGGCAACATAAAGAAAGGCAACGTAAAGCAACGTAAAGCAAGGCAACGTAAAGCAAGGCAACATAAAGCAAGGCAACGTAAAGCAACCTAAAGCAAGGCAACGTAAGGCAAGGCAACGTAATGCAATGTAAAGCAAGGCAACGTAAATCAAGGCTACGTAAAGCAACGTAAAGCAAGGCAACGTAAAGCAAGGCAACGTAAAGCAACGTAAAGTAAGGCAACGTAAAGCAACGTAAAGCAAGGCAACGTAAAGTAAGGCAACGTAAGGCAACGTAAGGTAAGGAAACGTAAAGCAACGTAAATTAAGGCAACGTAAAGCAAGGCAACGTAAAGCAACGTAAAGTAAGGCAACGTAAAGCAACGTAAAGCAAGGAAACGTAAAGCAAAGGCAACGTAAAGCAACGTAAAGCAAGGAAACGTAAAGCAAGGCAACGTAAACCAACGTAAAGCAAGGCAACGTAAGGTAACGTAAAGCAAGGCAACGTAAAGCAAAGCAACGTATAGCAATGTAAAGCAAGGAAACGTAAAGCAAGGCAAGGTAAAGCAAGGCAAATTAAAGCAAGGCAAACTAAGGCAACGTAATTCAAGGCAACGTAAAGCAAGGCAATGTTAAGCAACGTAAAGCAAGGCAACGTAAAGCAAGGCAACGTAAAGCGACGTAAAGCAAGGAAAGGTAAAGCAAGGCACCGTAAACCAACGTAAAGCAAGGCATCGTAATGTAATGTAAAGCAAGGAAACGTAAAGGAAAGCAACGTAAAGCAATGTAAAGCAAGGCAACGTAAACCAACGTAAAGCAAGGCAACGTAATGTAATGTAAAGCAAGGCAACGTAAAGGAAAGCTACATAAAGCAATGTAAAGCAAGGCAACGTAAAGCAAGGAAACGTAAAGCAAGGCAACGTAAGGCAACGTAAAGAAACGTAAAGCAAGGCAACCTAAAGCAAGGAAACGTAAAGCAAGGAAACGTAAAGCAACGTAAAGCAAGGCAACGTAAAGCAACATAAAGCAAGGCAAGGCAACGTAAGGCAAAATAAAGCAACGTAAAGCAAGGCAACGTAAAGCAAGGCAACGTAAAGCAACCTAAAGCAAGGCAACGTAAGGCAAGGCAACGTAAAGCAATGTAAAGCAAGGCAACGTAAAGCAAAGTAAAGTAAGGCAACGTAAAGCAAGGCAACGTAAAACAACGTAAAGCAAGGCAACGTAAAGTAAGGCAACGTAAAGCAACGTAAAGTAAGGCAACGTAAAGCAAGGCAACCTAAAGTAAGGCAACGTAAAGCAACGTAAAGCAAGGCAACGTAAAGCAAGGCAACGTAAAGCAACGTAAAGCAAGGCAACGTAAAGCAAGGCAACGTAAAGTAAGGCAACGTAAGGCAACGTAAGGTAAGGCAACGTAAAGCAAGGCAACGTAAAGTAAGGGAACGTAAAGTAAGGCAACGTAAAGCAACGTAAAGTAAGGCAACGTAAAGCAAGGCAACCTAAAGTAAGGCAACGTAAAGCAGCGTAAAGCAATGCAACGTAAAGCAAGGCAACGTAAAGCAAGGCAAGGTAAAGAAAGGCAACGTAAAGCAACGTAAAGTAAGGTAACGTAAAGTAAGGCAACGTAAAGCAAGGCAACGTAAAGCAACGTAAAGCAAGGCAACGTAAAGCAAAGTAAAGCAAGGCAAGGTATGGCAACGTAAAGCAAGGCAACGTAAAGCAAAGTAAAGCAAGGCGACGTAAAGCAACGTAAAGCAAGGTAAGGCAACGTAAAGGAAGGCAACGTAAAGCAACGTAAACTAAGGCAACGTAAAGCAACATAAAGCAAGGCAAGGCAAGGCAACGTAAATCAAGGCAACGTAAAGCAATGTGAAGCAAGGCAACGTAAAGCAACATAAAGGAAGGCAAGGCAAGGCAACGCAAAGCAAGGCAACGTAAAGGAACGTAAAGCAAGGCAACGTAAAGCAACGTAAAGCAAGGCAAGGCAAGGCAACGTAAAGCAAGGCAACGTAAAGCAACGTAAAGCAAGGCAAGGCAAGGCAACGTAAATCAAGGCAATGTAAAGCAACGCAAAGCAAGGCAACGTAATGCAACGTAAAGCAAGGCAAGGCAAGGAATCGTAAAGCAAGGCAACGTAAAGCAACGTAAAGCAAGGCAACGTAAAGCAACGTAAAGCAAGGCAAGGCAAGGCAACGTAATTTAAGGCAACGTAAAGCAAGGCAACGTAAAGCAACGTGAAGCAAGACAACGTAAAGAAACGTAAAGCAAGGCAAGGAAAGGCAACGCAAAGCAAGGCAACGTAAAGCAACGTAAAGCAATGCAACGTAAAGCAACGTAAAGCAAGGCAAGGCAACATAAAACAACGCAAAGCAAGTCAATGTAAAGCAACGTAAACCAAGGCAAGGCAATGCAACGTAAAGCAAGGCAACGTAAAGCAACGTAAAGCAAGGCAAGGAAAGGCAACGTAAAGTAAGGCAACGTAAAGCAACGTAAAGCAAGGCAACGTAAAGCAAAGTAAAGAAAGGCAAAGTAAAGCAACGTAAAGCAAGGTAACATAAAGCAACGTAAAATAAAGCAATGTATCAAGGCAACGTAAAGTAAGGCAACATAAAGAAAGGCAACGTAAAGCAACGTAAAGCAAGGCAACGTAAAGCAAGGCAACATAAAGCAAGGCAACGTAAAGCAAAGTAAAGCAAGGCGACGTAAAGCAACGTAAAGCAAGGTGAGGCAACGTAAAGGAAGGCAACGTAAAGCAACGTAAACCAAGGCAACGTAAAGCAACATAAAGCAAGGCAAGGCAAGGCAACGTAAATCAAGGCAACGTAAAGCAATGTGAAGCAAGGCAACATAAAGCAAAATAAAGCAAGGCAAGGCAAGGCAACGTAAATTAAGGCAACGTAAAGCAAGGCAACGTAAAGCAACGTGAAGCAAGGCAACGTAAAGAAACTTATAGCAAGGCAAGGAAAGGTAACGCAAAGCAAGTCAACATAAAGCAACGTAAAGCAATGCAACGTAAAGCAACGTAAAGCAAGGCAAGGCAACGTAAAACAACGCAAAGCAAGGCAATGTAAAGCAACGTAAATCAAGGCAAGGCAAGGCAGCGTAAAGCAAGGCAACGTAAAGCAACGTAAAGCAAGGCAAGGAAAGCCAACGTAAAGCAAGGCAACGTAAGGCAACGTAAAGCAAAACAACGTAAAGCAAAACAACGTAAAGCAACGTAAACCAAGGCAACGTAAAGCTAGGCAACGTAAAGAAACGTAAAGCAAGGCAACTTAAAGCAAGGCAACGTAAAGCAAGGCAACGTAAAGCAACGTAAAGTAAGGTAACGTAAAGTAAGGCAATGTAAAGCAAGGCAACGTAAAGCAACGTAAAGCAAGGCAACGTAAAGCAATGTAAAGCAAGGCAAGGTATGGCAACGTAAAGAAAGGCAACGTAAAGCAAAGTAAAGCAAGGCAACGTAAAGCAACATAAAGCAAGGCAACGTAAAGCAACATAAAGCAAGGCAAGGCAAGGCAACGTAAAGCAGCGTGAAGCAAGGCAACGTAAAGCAACATAAAGCAAGGCAAGGCAAGGCAACGCAAAGCAAGGAACGTAAAGCAACGTAAAGCAAGGCAAGGCAAGGTAACGTAAAGCAACGTAAAGCAAGGCAACGTAAAGCAACGTAAAGCAAGGCAAGGCAAGGCAACGTAAATTAAGGCAACGTAAAGCAAGGCAACGTAAAGCAACGTGAAGCAAGACAACGTAAAGAAACGTAAAGCAAGGCAAGGAAAGGCAACGCAAAGCAAGGCAACGTAAAGCAACGTAAAGCAATGCAACGTAAAGAAACGTAAAGCAAGGCAAGGAAAGGCAACGCAAAGCAAGGCAACGTAAAGCAACGTAAAGCAATGCAACGTAAAGCAACGTAAAGCAAGGCAAGGCAACGTAAAACAACGCAAAGCAAGGAAATGTAAAGCAACGTAAAGAAAGGCAAGGCAAGGCAACGTAAAGCAAGGCAACGTAAAGCAACGTAAAGCAAGGCAAGGAAAGGCAACGTAAAGTAAGGCAACGTAAAGCAACGTAAAGCAATGCAACGTAAAGCAACGTAAAGCAAGGCAAGGCAACATAAAACAACGCAAAGCAAGTCAATGTAAAGCAACGTAAACCAAGGCAAGGCAATGCAACGTAAAGCAAGGCAACGTAAAGCAACGTAAAGCAAGGCAAGGAAAGGCAACGTAAAGTAAGGAAACGTAAAGCAACGTAAAGCAAGGCAACGTAAAGCAAAGTAAAGAAAGGCAAAGTAAAGCAACGTAAAGCAAGGTAACATAAAGCAACGTAAAATAAAGCAATGTATCAAGGCAACGTAAAGTAAGGCAACATAAAGAAAGGCAACGTAAAGCAACGTAAAGCAAGGCAACGTAAAGCAAGGCAACATAAAGCAAGGCAACGTAAAGCAAAGTAAAGCAAGGCGACGTAAAGCAACGTAAAGCAAGGTGAGGCAACGTAAAGGAAGGCAACGTAAAGCAACGTAAACCAAGGCAACGTAAAGCAACATAAAGCAAGGCAAGGCAAGGAAACGTAAATCAAGGCAACGTAAAGCAATGTGAAGCAAGGCAACGTAAAGCAAAATAAAGCAAGGCAAGGCAAGGCAACGTAAATTAAGGCAACGTAAAGCAAGGCAACGTAAAGCAACGTGAAGCAAGGCAACGTAAAGAAACTTATAGCAAGGCAAGGAAAGGTAACGCAAAGCAAGTCAACATAAAGCAACGTAAAGCAATGCAACGTAAAGCAACGTAAAGCAAGGCAAGGCAACGTAAAACAACGCAAAGCAAGGCAATGTAAAGCAACGTAAATCAAGGCAAGGCAAGGCAGTGTAAAGCAAGGCAACGTAAAGCAACGTAAAGCAAGGCAAGGAAAGCCAACGTAAAGCAAGGCAACGTAAGGCAACGTAAAGCAAAACAACGTAAAGCAAAACAACGTAAAGCAACGTAAACCAAGGCAACGTAAAGCTAGGCAACGTAAAGAAACGTAAAGCAAGGCAACTTAAAGCAAGGCAACGTAAAGCAAGGCAACGTAAAGCAACGTAAAGTAAGGTAACGTAAAGTAAGGCAATGTAAAGCAAGGCAACGTAAAGCAACGTAAAGCAAGGCAACGTAAAGCAATGTAAAGCAAGGCAAGGTATGGCAACGTAAAGAAAGGCAACGTAAAGCAAAGTAAAGCAAGGCAACGTAAAGCAACATAAAGCAAGGCAACGTAAAGCAACATAAAGCAAGGCAAGGCAAGGCAACGTAAAGCAGCGTGAAGCAAGGCAACGTAAAGCAACATAAAGCAAGGCAAGGCAAGGCAACGCAAAGCAAGGAACGTAAAGCAACGTAAAGCAAGGCAAGGCAAGGTAACGTAAAGCAACGTAAAGCAAGGCAACGTAAAGCAACGTAAAGCAAGGCAAGGCAAGGCAACGTAAATTAAGGCAACGTAAAGCAAGGCAACGTAAAGCAACGTGAAGCAAGACAACGTAAAGAAACGTAAAGCAAGGCAAGGAAAGGCAACGCAAAGCAAGGCAACGTAAAGCAACGTAAAGCAATGCAACGTAAAGAAACGTAAAGCAAGGCAAGGAAAGGCAACGCAAAGCAAGGCAACGTAAAGCAACGTAAAGCAATGCAACGTAAAGCAACGTAAAGCAAGGCAAGGCAACGTAAAACAACGCAAAGCAAGGAAATGTAAAGCAACGTAAAGAAAGGCAAGGCAAGGCAACGTAAAGCAAGGCAACGTAAAGCAACGTAAAGCAAGGCAAGGAAAGGCAACGTAAAGTAAGGCAACGTAAAGCAACGTAAAGCAATGCAACGTAAAGCAACGTAAAGCAAGGCAAGGCAACATAAAACAACGCAAAGCAAGTCAATGTAAAGCAACGTAAACCAAGGCAAGGCAATGCAACGTAAAGCAAGGCAACGTAAAGCAACGTAAAGCAAGGCAAGGAAAGGCAACGTAAAGTAAGGAAACGTAAAGCAACGTAAAGCAAGGCAACGTAAAGCAAAGTAAAGAAAGGCAAAGTAAAGCAACGTAAAGCAAGGTAACATAAAGCAACGTAAAATAAAGCAATGTATCAAGGCAACGTAAAGTAAGGCAACATAAAGAAAGGCAACGTAAAGCAACGTAAAGCAAGGCAACGTAAAGCAAGGCAACATAAAGCAAGGCAACGTAAAGCAAAGTAAAGCAAGGCGACGTAAAGCAACGTAAAGCAAGGTGAGGCAACGTAAAGGAAGGCAACGTAAAGCAACGTAAACCAAGGCAACGTAAAGCAACATAAAGCAAGGCAAGGCAAGGAAACGTAAATCAAGGCAACGTAAAGCAATGTGAAGCAAGGCAACGTAAAGCAAAATAAAGCAAGGCAAGGCAAGGCAACGTAAATTAAGGCAACGTAAAGCAAGGCAACGTAAAGCAACGTGAAGCAAGGCAACGTAAAGAAACTTATAGCAAGGCAAGGAAAGGTAACGCAAAGCAAGTCAACATAAAGCAACGTAAAGCAATGCAACGTAAAGCAACGTAAAGCAAGGCAAGGCAACGTAAAACAACGCAAAGCAAGGCAATGTAAAGCAACGTAAATCAAGGCAAGGCAAGGCAGTGTAAAGCAAGGCAACGTAAAGCAACGTAAAGCAAGGCAAGGAAAGCCAACGTAAAGCAAGGCAACGTAAGGCAACGTAAAGCAAAACAACGTAAAGCAAAACAACGTAAAGCAACGTAAACCAAGGCAACGTAAAGCTAGGCAACGTAAAGAAACGTAAAGCAAGGCAACTTAAAGCAAGGCAACGTAAAGCAAGGCAACGTAAAGCAACGTAAAGTAAGGTAACGTAAAGTAAGGCAATGTAAAGCAAGGCAACGTAAAGCAACGTAAAGCAAGGCAACGTAAAGCAATGTAAAGCAAGGCAAGGTATGGCAACGTAAAGAAAGGCAACGTAAAGCAAAGTAAAGCAAGGCAACGTAAAGCAACATAAAGCAAGGCAACGTAAAGCAACATAAAGCAAGGCAAGGCAAGGCAACGTAAAGCAGCGTGAAGCAAGGCAACGTAAAGCAACATAAAGCAAGGCAAGGCAAGGCAACGCAAAGCAAGGAACGTAAAGCAACGTAAAGCAAGGCAAGGCAAGGTAACGTAAAGCAACGTAAAGCAAGGCAACGTAAAGCAACGTAAAGCAAGGCAAGGCAAGGCAACGTAAATTAAGGCAACGTAAAGCAAGGCAACGTAAAGCAACGTGAAGCAAGACAACGTAAAGAAACGTAAAGCAAGGCAAGGAAAGGCAACGCAAAGCAAGGCAACGTAAAGCAACGTAAAGCAATGCAACGTAAAGAAACGTAAAGCAAGGCAAGGAAAGGCAACGCAAAGCAAGGCAACGTAAAGCAACGTAAAGCAATGCAACGTAAAGCAACGTAAAGCAAGGCAAGGCAACGTAAAACAACGCAAAGCAAGGCAATGTAAAGCAACGTAAAGAAAGGCAAGGCAATGCAACGTAAAGCAAGGCAACGTAAAGCAACGTAAAGCAAGGCAAGGAAAGGCAACGTAAAGTAAGGCAACGTAAAGCAACGTAAAGCAAGGCAACGTAAAGCAAAGTAAAGAAAGGCAAAGTAAAGCAACGTAAAGCAAGGTAACGTAAAGCAACGTAAAATAAAGCAATGTAAAGCAAGGCAACGTAAAGTAAGGCAACATAAAGCAAGGCAACGTAAAGCAACCTAAAGCAAGGCAACGTAAGGCAAGGCAACGTAAAGCAACGTAAAGCAAGGCAACGTAAAGCAAGGCAACGTAAAGCAACGTAAAGCAAGGCAACGTAAAGCAAGGCAACGTAAAGCAACGTAAAGTAAGGCAACGTAAAGCAACGTAAAGCAAGGCAACGTAAACTAAGGCAACGTAAGGCAACGTAAGTTAAGGCAAAGTAAAGCAAGGCAACGTAAAGCAAGGCAACGTAATGTAAGGCAACGTAAAGCAACTTAAATTAAGGCAACGTAAAGCAAGGCAACATAAAGTAAGGCAACGTAAAACAACGTAAAGCAAGGCAACGTAAAGCAAGGCAACGTAAAGCAAGGCAACGTAAGGCAACGTAAAGCAAGGCAAGGTAAAGCAACGTAAAGCAAGGCAACGGAAAGTAAGGCAAAATAAGGCAACGTAAGGTAAGGCAACGTAAATCAAGGCAACGTAAAGCAAGGCAACGTAAAGCAAGGCAACGTAAAGCAACGTAAAGCAAGGCAACATAATGCAAGGCAACATAAACTAAGGCAACGTAAGGTAACGTAATGCAAGGAAACGTAAAGCAAAGCAACGTAAAGCAACGTAAAGCAAGGCAACGTAAACCAAAGCAACGTAAAGCAACGTAAAGCAAGGCAACGTAAAGTAAGGCAACGTAAGGCAACGTAAAGTAAGGCAACGTAAATCAAGGCAACCTAAACAAGGCAACGTAAATTAAAGGCAACGTAAAGCAACGTAAAGCAAGGAAACGTAAAGCAAGGCAACGTAAAGCAACGTAGAGTAATGCAACGTAAACCAAGGCACCGTAAGGCAACGTAAAGCAAGGCAACGTAAAGCAACGTAAAGCAAGGCAACGTAAAGCAAGGCAACGTAAAGTAAGGCAACGTAAAGCAACATAAATCAAGGAAACGTAAAGCATGGAAACGTAAAGCAAGACAAGGTAAAGCAACGTAAAGCAAGGCAACGTAAAGCAACGTAAAGCAAGGCAACGTGAAGTAAGGCAACTAAAAGCAACGTAAAGCAAGGCAACGTAAAGCAACCTAAAGCAAGGTAACCTAAAGCAAGGCAACGTAAACCAAGGCAACGTAAAGCAAAGTAAAGCAAGGCAACATAAAGCAACGTAAAGCAAGGCAACGTAAAGCAACGTAAAGCAAGGCAATGTAAAGGAAGGCAACGTAAGGCAATGTAAAGCAAGGCAACGTAAAGCAAGGCAACGTAAAGCAACGTAAAGCAATGTAAAGCAAGGCAACGTAAAGCTACGTAAAGCAAGGCAAGGAAACGTAAAGCAAGGCAAGGCAAGGCAACGTAAAGCAAGGCAAGGTTAAGCAATGTAAATCAAGGCAACGTAAACCAAAGCAACGTAAAGCAACGTAAAGCAAGGCAACGTAAAGTAAGGCAACGTAAGGCAACGTAAAGTAAGGCAACGTAAATCAAGGCAATGTAAACAAGGCACCGTAGATTAAGGCAACGTAAATCAACGTAAAGCAAGGCAACGTAAAGCAAGGAAACGTAAGGCAAAGTTAGAGTAATGCAACGTAAAGTTAGGCAACGTAAGGCAACGTAAACCAAGGCAACATAAAGTAAGGCACCGTAAGGCAAAGTAAAGCAAGGCAACGTAAAGCAACGTAAAGCAAGGCAACGTAAAGTAAGGCAACGTAAGGCAACGTAAAGTAAGGCAACGTAAAGCAACATAAATCAAGGAAACGTAAAGCATGGAAACGTAAAGCAAGACAACGTAAAGCAACGTAAAGCAAGGCAACGTAAAGCAACGTAAAGCAAGGCAACGTGAAGTAAGGCAACTAAAAGCAACGTAAAGCAAGGCAACGTAAAGCAAACTAAGCAAGGCAACGAAAAGCAAGGCAACATAAGGCAAAGTAAAGCGAGGCAACCTAAAGCAAGGCAACGTAAAGCAAGGCAACGTAAAGCAACGTAAAGCAAGGCAACGTAAAGCAACGTAAAGCAAGGCAATATAAAGCAACGTAAAGCAAGGCAATGTAAAGGAAGGCAACGTAAGGCAATGTAAAGCAAGGCAACGTAAAGCAACGTAAATCAAGGCAAGGAAACGTAAAGCAAGGCAAGGCAAGGCAACGTAAAGCAAGGCAACGTAAAGCAACGTAAAGCAAGGCAACGTAAAGCAACGTAAAGCAAGGCAACGTAAAGCAACGTAAATTAAGGCAAGGTAAAGTAAGGCTACGTAAGGCAATATAAATTAAGGCAAGGTAAAGTAAGGCTACGTAAGGCAACGTAAATTAAGGCAATGTAAAGCAACGTAAAGCAAGGCAACATAAAGTAAGGCAATGTAAAGCAACGTAAAGCAAGGCAACGTAAAGTAAGGCAACGTAAAGCAACGTAAAGTAAGGCAACGTAAGTCAAGGCAACGTAAAGCAAGGCAATGTTAAACAACGTAAAGCAAGGCAACGTAAAGCAAGGCAACGTAAAGCAACGTAAAGCAAGGAAACGTAAAGCAAGGCAACGTAAACCAAGGTAAAGCAAGGCAACGTAAGGTAACGTAAAGCAAGGCAACGTAAACAAAGCAACGTAAAGCAATGTAAAGCAAGGAAACGTAAAGAAAGGAAACGTAAAGCAAGGCAACGTAAAGCAAGGCAAAGTAAGGCAAAGTAAGTCAAGGCAACGTAAAGCAAGGCAATGTTAAGCAATGTAAAGCAAGGCAACGTAAAGCAAGGCAACGTAAAGCAAGGTAACCTAATGTAATGTAAAGCAAGGCAACGTAAAGGAAAGCAACGTAAAGCAATGTAAAGCAAGGCAACGTAAACCAACGCAAAGCAAGGCAACGTAATGTAATGTAAAGCAAGGCAACGTAAAGGAAAGCAACGTAAAGCAATGTAAAGCAAGGCAACGTAAAGCTAGGCAAAGTAAAGTAAGGCAACGTAAGGCAACGTAAAGCAACGTAAAGCAAGGAAACGTAAAGCAAGGCAACGTAAAGCAACGTAAAGCAAGGCAACGTAAAGCAACATAAAGCAAGGCAAGGCAACATAAGGCAACGTAAAGCAACGTAAAGCAAGGCAACGTAAAGCAACGTAAAGCAAGGCAACATAAAGCAACGTAAAGCAAGGCAATGTAAAGGAAGGCAACGTAAGGCAATGTAAAGCAAGGCAACGTAAAGCAACGTAAAGTAAGGCAACGTAAAGCAAGGCAACGTAAAACAACGTAAAGCAACGCAAGGTAAAGCAACGTAAAGCAAGGCAACGTAAAGTAAGGCAGGGTAAAGTAAGGCAACGTAAAGCAACGTAAAGTAAGGCAACGTAAAGCAAGGCAACCTAAAGTAAGGCAACGTAAAGCAAGGCAACGTAAAGCAAGGCAACGTAAAGCAACGTAAAGAAAGGCAACGTAAAGTAAGGCAACGTAAGGCAACGTAAGGTAAGGCAACGTAAAGCAAGGCAACGTAAAGTAAGGGAACGTAAAGTAAGGCAACGTAAAGCAACGTAAAGTAAGGCAACGTAAAGCAAGGTACCTAAAGTATAGCAACGTAAAGCAACGTAAAGCAAGGCAACGTAAAGCAAGGCAACGTAAAGCAACGTAAAGCAAGGTAACGTAAAGCAGGGCAACGTAAAGCAACGTAAAGCAAGGCAAGGTAAAGCAAGGCAACGTAAAGCAACGTAAAGTAAGGTAACGTAAAGTAAGGCAACGTAAAGCAAGGCAACGTAAGGCAACGTAAAGCAAGGCAACGTAAAGCAATGTAAAGCAAGGCAAGGTACGGCAACGTAAAGCAAGGCAACGTAAAGCAAAGTAAAGCAAGGCAACGTAAAGCAACGTAAAGCAAGGTAAGGCATCGTAAAGCAAGGCAACGTAAAGCAACGTAAACCAAGGCAACGTAAAGAAACATAAAGCAAGGCAAGGCAAGGCAACGTAAATCCAGGCAACGTAAAGCAACGTGAAGCAAGGCAACGTAAAGCAACATAAAGCAAGGCAAGGCAAGGCAACGCAAAGCAAGGCAACGTAAAGCAACGTAAAGAAAGGCAAGGCAAGGCAACGTAAAGCAAGGCAACGTAAAGCAACGTAAAGCAAGGTAACGTAAAGCAACGTAAAGCAAGGCAAAGCAAGGCAACGTAAATTAAGGCAACGTAAAGCAAGGCAACGTAAAGCAACGTGAAGCAAGGCAACGTAAAGAAATGTATAGCAAGGCAAGGAAAGGCAACGCAAAGCAAGTCTACATAAAGCAACGTAAAGCAATGCAACGTAAAGCAACGTAAAGCAAGGCAAGGCAACGTAAAACAACGCAAAGCAAGGCAATGTAAAGCAAAGTAAAGCAAGGCAAGGCAAGGCAACGTAAAGCAAGGCAACGTAAAGCAACGTAAAGCAAGGCAAGGAAAGGCAACGTAAAGCAAGGCAACGTAAAGCAACGTAAATCAAGGCAACGTAAAGCAACGTAAAGAAAGGCAACGTAAAGCAACGTAAGGCAAGGCAACGTAAAGCAACATAAAATAAAGCAATGTAAAGCAAGGCAACGTAAAGTAAGGCAACGTAAAGAAAGGCAACGTAAAGAAACGTAAAGCAAGGCAACGTAAAGCAAGGCAACGTAAAGCAAGGCAAAGTAAGGCAAAGTAAGTCAAGGCAACGTAAAGCAAGGCAATGTTAAGCAATGTAAAGCAAGGCAACGTAAAGCAAGACAACGTAAAGCAAGGCAACGTAATGTAATGTAAAGCAAGGCAACGTAAAGGAAAGCAACGTAAAGCAATGTAAAGCAAGGCAACGTAAACCAACGCAAAGCAAGGCAACGTAATGTAATGTAAAGCAAGGCAACGTAAAGGAAAGCAACGTAAAGCAATGTAAAGCAAGGCAACGTAAAGCAAGGCAACGTTAAGCAAGGCAACGTAAGGCAACGTAAAGCAACGTAAAGCAAGGCAACCTAAAGCAAGGAAACGTAAAGCAAGGCAACGTAAAGCAACGTAAAGCAAGGCAACGTAAAGCAACATAAAGCAAGGCAAGGCAACATAAGGCAACGTAAAGCAACGTAAAGCAAGGCAACGTAAAGCAAGGCAACGTAAAGCAACCTAAAGCAAGGCAACGTAAGGCAAGGCAACGTAAAGCAATGTAAAGCAAGGCAACGTAAAGCAACGTAAAGTAAGGCAACGTAAAGCAAGGCAACGTAAAACAACGTAAAGCAAGGCAAGGTAAAGCAACGTAAAGCAAGGCAACGTAAAGTAAGGCAACGTAAGGCAACGTAACGTAAGGCAACGTAAAGCAAGGCAACGTAAAGTAGGGGAACGTAAAGTAAGGCAACGTAAAGCAACGTAAAGTAAGGCAACGTAAAGCAAGGCAACGTAAAGTAAGGCAACGTAAAGCAACGTAAAGCAAGGCAACGTAAAGCAAGGCAACGTAAAGCAACGTAAAGCAAGGCAACGTAAAGCAAGGCAACGTAAAGCAACGTAAAGCAAGGCAAGGTAAAGCAAGGCAACGTAAAGCAACGTAAAGTAAGGTAACGTAAAGTAAGGCAATGTAAAGCAAGGCAACGTAAAGCAACGTAAAGGAAGGCAACGTAAAGCAATGTAAAGCAAGGCAAGGTACGGCAACGTAAAGCAAGGCAACGTAAAGCAAAGTAAAGCAAGGCAACCTAAAGCAACGTAAAGCAAGGTAAGGCAAGGTAAAGCAAGGCAACGTAAAGCAACGTAAACCAAGGCAACGTAAAGCAACATAAAGCAAGGCAAGGCAAGGCAACGTAAATCAAGGCAACGTAAAGCAATGTAAAGCAAGGCAACGTAAAGCAAGACAACGTAAAGCAAGGCAACGTAATGTAATGTAAAGCAAGGCAACGTAAAGGAAAGCAACGTAAAGCAATGTAAAGCAAGGCAACGTAAACCAACGCAAAGCAAGGCAACGTAATGTAATGTAAAGCAAGGCAACGTAAAGGAAAGCAACGTAAAGCAATGTAAAGCAAGGCAACGTAAAGCAAGGCAACGTTAAGCAAGGCAACGTAAGGCAACGTAAAGCAACGTAAAGCAAGGCAACCTAAAGCAAGGAAACGTAAAGCAAGGCAACGTAAAGCAACGTAAAGCAAGGCAACGTAAAGCAACATAAAGCAAGGCAAGGCAACATAAGGCAACGTAAAGCAACGTAAAGCAAGGCAACGTAAAGCAAGGCAACGTAAAGCAACCTAAAGCAAGGCAACGTAAGGCAAGGCAACGTAAAGCAATGTAAAGCAAGGCAACGTAAAGCAACGTAAAGTAAGGCAACGTAAAGCAAGGCAACGTAAAACAACGTAAAGCAAGGCAAGGTAAAGCAACGTAAAGCAAGGCAACGTAAAGTAAGGCAACGTAAGGCAACGTAACGTAAGGCAACGTAAAGCAAGGCAACGTAAAGTAGGGGAACGTAAAGTAAGGCAACGTAAAGCAACGTAAAGTAAGGCAACGTAAAGCAAGGCAACGTAAAGTAAGGCAACGTAAAGCAACGTAAAGCAAGGCAACGTAAAGCAAGGCAACGTAAAGCAACGTAAAGCAAGGCAACGTAAAGCAAGGCAACGTAAAGCAACGTAAAGCAAGGCAAGGTAAAGCAAGGCAACGTAAAGCAACGTAAAGTAAGGTAACGTAAAGTAAGGCAATGTAAAGCAAGGCAACGTAAAGCAACGTAAAGGAAGGCAACGTAAAGCAATGTAAAGCAAGGCAAGGTACGGCAACGTAAAGCAAGGCAACGTAAAGCAAAGTAAAGCAAGGCAACCTAAAGCAACGTAAAGCAAGGTAAGGCAAGGTAAAGCAAGGCAACGTAAAGCAACGTAAACCAAGGCAACGTAAAGCAACATAAAGCAAGGCAAGGCAAGGCAACGTAAATCAAGGCAACGTAAAGCAATGTGAAGCAAGGCAACGTAAAGCAACATAAAGCAAGGCAAGGCAACGCAAAGTAAGGCAACGTAAAGCAACGTAAAGCAAGGCAACGTAAAGCAACGTAAGGAAAGGCAAGGCAAGGCAACGTAAAGCAAGGCAACGTAAAGCAACGTAAAGCAAGGCAACGTAAAGCAACGTAAAGCAAGGCAAAGCAAGGCAACGTAAATTAAGGCAACGTAAAGCAAGGCAACGTAAAGCAACGTGAAGCAAGGCAACGTAAAGAAATGTATAGCAAGGCAAGGAAAGGCAACGCAAAGCATGTCAACATAAAGCAACGTAAAGCAATGCAACGTAAAGCAACGTAAAGCAAGGCAAGGCAACGTAAAACAACGCAAAGCAAGGCAATGTAAAGCAAAGTAAAGCAAGGCAAGGCAAGGCAACGTAAAGCAAGGCAACGTAAAGCAACGTAAAGCAAGGCAAGGAAAGGCAACGTAAAGCAAGGCAACGTAAAGCAACGTAAATCAAGGCAACGTAAAGCAACGTAAAGCAAGGCAACGTAAAGTAAGGCAACGTAAAGTAAGGCAACGTAAAGAAAGGCAACGTAAAGAAACGTAAAGCAAGGCAACGTAAAACAAGGCAACATAAAGCAAGGCAACGTAAAGCAACATAAAGCAAGGCAACGTAAGGCAAGGCAACGTAAAGCAATGTAAAGCAAGGCAACGTAAAGCAAGGCAACGTAAAGCAAAGTAAAGGAAGGCAACGTAAAGCAAGGCAACGTAAAGCAACGTAAAGTAAGGCAACGTAAAGCAACGTAAAGCAAGGCAACGTAATGTAAGGCAACGTAAAGCAACGTAAAGCAAGGCAACGTAAAGCAAGGCAACGTAAAGCAACGTAAAGCAAGGCAACGGAAAGTAAGGCAACATAAGGCAACGTAAGGTAAGGCAACGTAAATCAAGGCAACGTAAAGCAAGGCAACGTAAAGTAAGGCAACGTAAAGCAACGTAAAGTAAGGCAACGTAAAGCAAGGCAACCTAAAATAAGGCAACGTAAAGCAACGTAAAGCAAGGCAACGTAAAGCAAGGCAACGTAAAGCAATGTAAAGCAAGGCAACGTAAAGCAAGGCAACGTAAAGCAACGTAAACCAAGGCAACGTAAAGCAACGTAAAGCAAGGCAAGGCAACGTAAAGCAAGGCATCGTAAAGTAACGTGAAGCAAGGCAACGTAAAGCAACATAAAGCAAGGCAAGGCAAGGCAACGCAAAGCAAGGCAATGTAAAGCAACGTAAAGCAAGGCAACGTAAAGCAACGTAAAGCAAGGCAAGATAAGGCAACGTAAAGCAAGGCAACGTAAAGCAACGTAAAGCAAGGCAACGTGAAGAAACGTAAAGCAAGGCAAGGCAAGGCAACGTAAAGCAAGGCAAGTCAAGGCAACGTAAAGTAAGGCAATGTAAAGCAAGGCAACGTAAAGCAACGTAAAGCAAGGCAACGTAAAGCAACTTAAAGCAAGGCAACGTAAATAAGGTAATGTAAGGCAACGTAAATTAAGACAACGTAAAGCAAGGCAACGTAAAGTAAGGCAACGTAAAGAAACGTCAAACAAGACAACGTAAAGCAACGTAAAGCAAGGCAACGTAAAGAAACGTAAAGCAAAGCAAGGTAAAGCAAGGCAACGTAAAGCAGCGTAAAGTAAGGTAACATAAAGTAAGGCAATGTAAGGCAACGTAAAGTAAGGCAATGTAAGGCAATGTAAAGTAAGGCAATGTAAAGCAACTTAAAGTAAGGCAAGGTAAAGCAAGGCAACGTAAAGTAAGGCAACGTAAAGCAACGTAAGTCAAGGCAACGTAAAGCAAGGCAATGTTAAGCAATGTAAAGCAAGGCAACGTAAAGCAAGGCAACGTAAAGCAACGTAAAGCAAGGCAACGTAAAGCAACGTAGAGTAAGGCAACGTAAAGTAAGTGTACGTAAGGCAACGTATAGTAAGGCAATGTATAGCAACGTAAAGCAAGGCAACGTAAAGTAAGGCAATGTAAAGCAACGTAAAGGAAGGCAACGTAAAGTAAGGCAACGTAAAGCAACGTAAAGCAAGGCAACGTAAGTCAAGAGAACGTAAAGCAAGGCAATGTTAAGCAACGTAAATCAAGGCAACGTAAAGCAAGGCAACGTAAATCAACGTAAAGCAAGGAAACGTAAAGTAAGGCAACGTAAAGCAACGTAAAGCAAGGCAACGTAAAGCAAGGCAATGTAAGGCAACGTAAAGCAACGTAATTCAAGGCAACGTAAAGCAAGGCAACGTAAAGCAAGGCAACGTAAAGAAACGTAAAGCAAGTTAAGGCAACTTAAAGAAACCTAAAGTAAGGAAACGTAAAGCAAGGCAACGTAAAGCAACGTAAAGCAAGGCAACGTAAAGCAACGTAAAGCAAGGCAACGTAAAGCAACGTAAACCAAGGCAAGGAAAGGCAACGTAAGGCAAGGTAAGGGAACTTAAAGCAAGGAAACGTAAAGCAACGTAAAGCAAGGCATCGTAAAGCAAGGCAAGGCAAGGAAACGTAAAGCAAGGCAACGTAAAACAACGTAAAGCAAGGCAAGGCAAGGCAAAGTAATGCAAGGCAAGGGAAGGCAAAGTAAAACAAGTCAACGTAAAGCAAGGCAACGTAAAAAAACGTAAAGCAAGGCAAGGCAAGGCAAAGTAATGCAAGGCAAAGTAATGCAAGGCAACGTAAAGCAAGGCAACGTAAAGCAACGTAAAGCAAGGCAAGGCAAGGCAACGTAAAGCAAGGCAACGTAAAGCAAGACAATGGAAAGCAATATAAAGCAAGGCAAGGGAATGCAACGTAAAGCAAGGCAACGTAAAGCAACGTAAAGCAAGGCAACATAAAGCTACGTAAAGCAAGGCAACGTAAAGCAACGTAATGCAAGGCAAGGCAAGGCAAAGTGAAGCAAGACAACGTAAAGCAACGTAAAGCAATGCAACGTAAAGCAACGTAAAGCAAGGAAAGTCAACGTAAAGCAAGGCAACGTAAAGCAACGTAAAGCAAATCAACGTAAAGCAACGTAAAGCAAGGCAAGGCAAGGCAACGTAAAGCAACGTAAAGCAAGGAAACATAAAGCAACATAAAGTAAGACAATGCAAGGCAAAGTAAAGCAAGGCAAGGCAAGGCAACTTAAAGCAAGGCAGCGTAAAGCAACGGAAAGCAAGGCAAGGAAAGGCAACGTAAAGCAAGACAAAGTAAAGCAATGTAAAGCAAGGAAACGTAAGGCAACGTAAAGCAAGGCAACGTAAAGCAACGTAAAGTAAGGCAAGGCAACGTAAAGCAAGGCAACGTAAAGAAAGGCAAGGTAAAGCAACGTAAAGCAAGGCAATGTAAAGCAACGGAAAGCAAGGCAAGGCAAGGCAACGTAAAGCAAGGCAACGTAAAGCAACAAAAAGCAAGGCAACGTAAAGCAACATAAAGCAAGGTAAGGCAAGGCAACGTAAAGCTAGGCAAGGCAAGGCAACGTAAAACAAGGCAACGTAAAGCAACGTAATGCAACGTAAAGCAAGGCAACGTAAAGCTACATAAAGCAAGGCAAGGAAACGTAAAGCAAGGCAAGGCAAGGCAACGTAAAGCAACATAAATCAAGGCAACGTAAGGCAACTTAAGGCAAGGCAACGTAAGGCAACGTAAGGTAAGGCAACGTAAAGGAAGGCAACTTAAGGCAAGGCAACGTAAGGCAAAGTAAGGTATGGCAACGTAAGGCAAAGAAACGTAAGGTAAGGCAATGTAAGGTAAGGCAAGGTAAGGCAACCTAAGGCAAGGCAACGTAAGGCAACGTAAGGCAAGGCAACGTAAAGCAACGTAAGGCAACGTAAGGCAAGGCAACGTAAGGGAAGGCAAAGTAAGGGAAGGCAAAGTAAGGGAAGGCAACCTAAGGCAACGTAAGGTAATGCAACGTAAGGCAACGTAAGGGAAGGCAACGTAAGGGAAGGCAACCTAAGGCAACGTAAGTTAAGGCAATGTAAGGTAAGCCAACGTAAGGTAAGGGAACGTAAGACAACGTAAGGAAAGGCAACGTAAGGTAAGGCAACGTAAGGCAACGTAAGATATAGGGAACGTAAGGCAACGTAAGGTAAGGCAACTAAAGGCAAGGCAACGTAATGTAAGGCAACGTAAGGCAACGTAAGGTAAAGGGAACGTAAGGCAACGTAAGGTAAGGCAACTTAAGGCAAGGCAACGTAAGGTAAGGCAACGTAAGGCAAAGTAAGGTAAGGCAAAGTAAGGCAACGTAAGGAACGGCAACTTAAGGCAAGGCAACCTAAGGCAAAGTAAGGCAACGTAAGTTAAGGCAACGTAAAGCAAAGCAACGTAAGGAAACGTAAGGCAAAGTAAGGCAAGGAAACGTAAGGCAACGTAAGGCAACATAAGGCAAGGAAACGTAAGGCAACGTACTGCAAGGCAACGTAAGGTGAGGCAACGTAAGGCAACGTAAGGTAAGGCAACGTAAGACAACGTAAGGTAGGAAACGTAGGATAAGGCAACGTAAGGCAACGTAAGGCAAGGCAACGTAAGGCAAGGCAACGTAAGGCAAGGCAACGTAAGGTAAGGCAACGTAAGGCAAGGCAACGTAAGGTAAGGCAACGTAAGGCAACGTAAGATAAGGCAACGTAAGGCAAGGCAACGTAAGGTAAGGCAACGTAAGGCACGGAAACGTAAGGCAAGGCAACGTAAAGCAACGTAAGGTAAGGCAAAGTAAGGCAAGGCAACGTAAGGTAAGGCAATGTTAGGCAACGTAAGGTAAGGCAACGTAAGGCAACATAAGGTAAGGAAACGTAAGGCAACGTTAGTTAAGGCAACGTAAGGCAAGGTAACTTAAGGCAAAGTAGAGGCAAGGAAACGTAAGGCAACGTAAGGCAACGTAAGGGAAGGCAATGTAAGGTAAGGCAACATAAGTCAACGTAAGGTAAGGCAACGTAAGGCAAAGTAAAGCAACGTAAGGAAAGGCAACATAAGGTAAGGCAACGTAAGAAAACGTAAGTTAGGCAACATAAGGTAAGGTAACGTAAGGCAAAGAAACATAAGGTAAGGCAACGTAAAGCACCGTAAGGTAAGGCAACGTAAGGCAACGTAAGGCAAGGCAACGTAAGCTAAGGCAATGTTAGGCAAAGTAAGGTAAGGCAACTTAAGGCAACGTAAGGTAAGGCAACGTAAGGCAACTTAAGGCAAGGCAACGTAAGCTAAGGCAATGTTAGGCAACGTAAGGTAAGGCAATGTTAGACAACGTAAGGTAAGGCAACGTAAGGCAAGGCAACGTAAGGTAAGGCAACATAAGGTAAGGCAACGTAAAGCAACGTAAGTTAAGGCAACGTAAGGTAAGGCAATGTCAGGCAACGTAAGGTGAGGCAACGTAAGGCAACGTAAGGTAAGGCAACGTAAGGCAGTGTAAGGTAGGCAACGTAAGGCAACGTAAGGTAAGGCAACGTAAGGTAAGGCAACGTAAGGCAACGTAAGGCAAGTCAACATTACGTAAGGCAACGTAAGAAAATTAAGGCAACTTAAGACAACTTGATGTAAGGCAACATAAGGCAAGGCAACGTATGTTAAGGAAACGTAAGGCAACGTAAAGCAAGGCAACGTAAGGTAAGGCAACGTAAGGCAACGTAAGCTAAGGCAACCTAAATGTAAGGCAACGTAATGTAAAGTATGGTAAGGCAACGTAAGGCAAGGATACATAAGGTAAGGCAGCGTAAGGCAACGTAAGTTAAGGCAACGTAAGGTAAGGCAACGTAATGCAACGTAAGGCAAGGCAACGTAAGGCAACGTAAGGACATGCAACTTAAGGTAAGGCAATTAAGGCAACGTAATGTAAGGCAACGTAAGGCAAGGAAACGTAAGGCAACGTTAGGACATGCAACTTAAGGTAAGGCAACGTAAGGCAACGTAAGGTAAGGCAACATAAGGGAACGTAATGTAAGGCAACGTAAGGCAACGTAAGGCAGGGCAACGTAAAGCAAGGCAACGTAAGGCAAGGCAACGTAAGGCAACATAAGGCCACGTAAGGTAAGGCAACGTAAGGTAAGGCAACGTAAGGCAACGTAAGGTAAGGAAACGTAAGGTAAGGCAACATAAGGCAACGTAAGGCAAGGCAACGCAACGCAACGTAAGGCAAGGCAACGTAAGGCAAGGCAACGTAAGGCAAGCAACGTAAGGCAAGGCAACGTAAGGTAAGGCAACGTAAGGCAACGTAAGATAAGGCAAAGTAAGGCAAGGCAACATAAGGCACGGAAACGTAAGGCAAGGCAACGTAAAGCAACGTAAGGTAAGGCAACGTAAGGCAACATAAGGTAAGGAAACGTAAGGCAACGTTAGGTAAGGCAACGTAAGGCAAGGTAACTTAAGGCAAAGTAAGGCAAGGAAACGTAAGGCAACGTAAGGCAACGTAAGGGAAGGCAACGTAAGGCAAAGTAAAGCAACGTAAGGAAAGGCAACATAAGGTAAGGCAACGTAAGACAACGTAAGTTAGGCAACATAAGGTAAGGCAACGTAAGGCAAAGAAACATAAGGTAAGGCAACGTAAAGCACCGTAAGGTAAGGCAACGTAAGGCAACGTAAGGCAAGGCAACGTAAGATAAGGCAACGTAACGTAAGGCAACGTAAGGCAACTTAAGGCAAGGCAACATAAGCTAAGGCAATGTTAGGCAACGTAAGGTAAGGCAACTTAAGGCAACGTAAGGTAAGGCAACGTAAGGCAACTTAAGGCAAGGCAACGTAAGCTAAGGCAATGTTAGGCAACGTAAGGTAAGGCAATGTTAGACAACGTAAGGTAAGGCAACGTAAGGCAAGGCAACGTAAGGTAAGGCAACATAAGGTAAGGCAACGTAAAGCAACGTAAGTTAAGGCAAGGTAAGGTAAGGCAATGTCAGGCAACGTAAGGTGAGGCAACGTAAGGCAACGTAAGGTAAGGCAACGTAAGGCAACGTAAGGTAGGCAACGTAAGGCAATGTAAGGTAAGGCAACGTAAGGTAAGGCAACGTAAGGCAACGTAAGGCAAGTCAACATTACGTAAGGCAACTTAAGGCAACTTGAGGTAAGGCAACATAAGGCAAGGCAACGTATGTTAAGGAAACGTAAGGCAACGTAAGCTAAGGCAACCTAAATGTAAGGCAACATAATGTAAAGTATGGTAGGGCAACGTAAGGCAAGGATACGTAAGGTAAGGCAGCGTAAGGCAACGTAAGGCAAGGCAACGTAAGGCAACGTAAGGACATGCAACTTAAGGTAAGGCAATTAAGGCAACGTAATGTAAGGCAACGTAAGGCAAGGAAACGTAATGCAACGTTAGGACATGCAACTTAAGGTAAGGCAACGTAAGGTAAGGCAACATAAGGGAACGTAATGTAAGGCAAATTAAGGCAACGTAAGGCAGGGTAACGTAAAGCAAGGCAACGTAAGGCAAGGCAACGTAAGGCAACATAAGGCCACGTAAGGTAAGGCAACGTAAGGTAAGGCAACGTAAGGCAACGTAAGGTAAGGAAACGTAAGGTAAGGCAACGTAAGGCAACGTAAGGCAACGTAAGGTAAGGCAAAGTAAGGTAAGGCAACGTAAGGCAACGTAAGGCAAGGCAACGTAAGGTAAGATAACGTAAGGCAAGGCAACGTAAGGCAAAGTAAGGCAAGGCAACGTAAGGCAGGGCAACGTAAGGGAAGGCAACGTAAGGCAACGTAAGGAAAGGCAACGTAATGTAAGGCAATGTTAGGCAACGTAAGGCAAGGCAACGTAAGGCAAGGCAACCTAAGGAAACGTAAGGCAACGTAAAGAAAGGAAACGTAAGGCAAGGTACCGTAAGGCAACGTAAGGCAAGGCAACGTAAGGCAACGTAAGGTAAGTCAACGTAAGGCAAGGCAACGTAAGGTAAGGCAAAGTAAGGCAATGTAAGGTAAGGCAACGTAAGGCAACATAAGGTAAGGCAACGTAAGGCAAGGCAACGAAAGGTAAGGCAACGTTAGGCAACGTAACGTAAGGCAACGAAATGTAAGGCAACGTTAGGCAACGTAAGGTAAGGCAACGTAAGGCAAGATAACGTAAGGTAAAGGCAACGTAAGGCAACGTAAGGCAAAGTAAGGCAACGTAAGGCAAGGCAACGTAAGGCTACGTAATGTAAGGCAACGTTAGGTAAGGCAACGTAAGGTAAGGCAACGTAAGGTAAGGAAACGTAAGGCAAGTCAAAGTATTGTAAGGCAACGTAAGGCAACGTAAGGTAAGGCAAAGTAAGGCAAGGCAACATAATGCAAGGCAACGTAAGGCAACGTAAGGAAACGTAAGGCAAGGCAACGTAAGGCAAGGTAAATTAAGGCAACGTAAGGCAACGTAAGGTAAGGCAACCTAAGGCAACGTAAGGTAAGGCAACGTAAGGCAAGGCAACTTAAGGTAAGGCAACGTAAGGCAACGTAAGGCAAGGCAACGTAAGGCAACGTAAGGCAACGTAAGGTAAGGCAACGTAAGGCAATTTAAGGTAAGGCAACGTAAGGCAACGTAAGGTAAGGCAATATATGTTAAAGGCAACGCAAAGCAACGTAAGGCAAGGCAACGTAAGGTAAGTCAACGTAAGGTAAGGCAAAGTAAGGTAAGGCAAAGTAAGGCAACGTAAGGCAAGGCAACGTAAGGCAAGGCAACCTAAGGTAAGGCAACGTAAGTTAAGGCAATGTAAGGTAAGGCAACGTAAGGTAAGGCAACGTAAGGCAATGTAAGTTAAGGCAACATTAGGTAAGGGAACGTAAGGCAACGTAAGGTAAGGCAACGTAAGGTAAAGGCAACGTCAGGCAAGGCAACGTAAGGTAAGGCAAAGTAAGGCAACGTAAGGCAAGGCAAAGTAAGGTAAGGCAACGTAAGCCAACGTAAGGTAAGGCAACGTAAGGCAACGTAAGGCAAGGCAACATAAGGTAAGGCAACTAAAGGCAACGTAATGTAAGGCAACGTAATGCAACGTAAGGTAAGGCAACGTAAGGTAACGTAAGGTAAGACAACATAAGGTAAGGCAACGTAAGGCAATGTAAGGTAAGGCAACGTAAGGCAACGTAATGTATGGCAACGTAAGATAAGGCAACGTAAGGCATCGTAAGTTAAGGCAAAGTAAGGCAACGTAATGTAAGGCAACGTAAGGCAACGTAAGGTAAGGCAATGTAAGGTAAGATAACGTAAGGCAAGGCAACGTAAGGCAAAGTAAGGCAAGGCAACTTAAGGTAAGGCAACGTAAGGCAACCTAAGGTAAAGGCAATGTAAGGTAAGGCAACGTAAGGCAAGGCAACGTAAGGCAAGGCAACCTAAGGCAAGGCAACGTAAGGTAAGGCTACGTAAGGCAACATAAGGTAAGGCAACGAAAGGCAACGTATGGTAAGGCAACATAAGGCAACGTAAGGTAAGGCAACGTAAGGCAAAGCAACGTAAGGCAACGTAACTTAAGGCAACATAAGGCAAGGCAACGTAAGGCAACATAAGGTAATGCAACGTAAGGCAAGGTAACGTAAGGCAAGTCAACGAAATTTAAGGCAACGTAAGTCAACGTAAGGCAGGGCAACGTAAGGTAAGGAAACGTAAGGTAAGGCAAAGTAAGGCAAGGCAACATAAGACAAGGCAACGTAAGGCAAAGTAAGGAAACGTAAGGCAAGGCAACGTAAGGCAAGGCAACTTAAGGCAACGTAAGGCAACGTAAGGTAAGCAACCTAAGGCAACGTAAGGTAGAGGCAACGTAAGGCAAGGCAACGTAAGGTAAGGCAACGTAAGGCAACATAAGTTAAGGCAACCTAAGGCAAGGCAACGTAAGGCAAGGTAACGTAAGGCTACATAAGGCAAGGCAACATAAGGTAAGGCAACGTAATGTAAAGCAACGTAAGGTAAGGCAACCTAAGGCAACGTAAGGTAAGGCAACGTAAGGCAAGTCAACGTAATGTAAGGCAACGTAAGGCAACGTTAGGTAAGGCAACGTAAGGCAACGTAAGTCAAGGCAACGTAAGGCAACGTTAGGCAACGTAATGTAAGATAACGTAAGGCAACGTAAGGCAAGGCAACGTAAGGCAAGGCAACGTAAGGTAAGGCAACGTAAGGTAAGGCAATGTAAGTCAAGGAAACGTAAGGTAAGGCAACGTAAGTCAACGTAAGTCAACGTAAGGGAAGGCAACGTAAGGCAATGTAAGGTAAGGCAACGTAAGGCAAGGCAACGTAAGGCAACATAAGGTAAGTCAATTTAAGGCAACGTAAGGTAAGGCAACGTAAGTCAACATAAGGTAAGGCAACATAAGGTAAGGCAACTTAAGGCAACGTAAGGCAAGGCAACGTAAGGTAAGGCAACGTAAGGCAACGTAATGTAAGGCAACGTAAGGTAACGTAAGGTAAAGCAGCGTAAGGCAACGTAAGGTAAGGCAACGTAAGTCAAGGAAACGTAATGTAAGGCAACGTAAGGCAACGTAAGGTAAGGCAACGTAAGGTAAGGCAATGTAAGGCAACGTAAGCTAAGGCAACATAAGGTAAGGCAAGGTAAGGCAACGTAAGGTAAGGCAACGTAAGGTAAGGCCATATAAGGCAAGGCAACGTAAGGCAACGTAAGGTAAGGCAACGTATTGCAACGTAAGGCAAGTCAACGTAAGGTAAGGCAACGTAAGGCAAGGTAACGTAAGGCAACGTAAGGCAAGGCAATGTAAGGTAAGGCAACGTAAGGCAATGTAATGTGAGGCAACGTAAGGTAAAGGCATCGTAAGGCAACGTAAGGTAAGTCAACGTAAGGCAACGTAAGGTAAGGCAACGTAAGGCAACGTAATGTAAGGCAACGTAAGGCAACGTAATGTAAGGCAACGTAAGGCAACGTAAGTTAAGACAACGTAAGGCAAGGCAACGTAAGGCAATGTAAGGTAAGGCTACGTAAGGTAAGGCAACGTAAGGCAACGTAAGGCAAGGCAACGTAAGGCAATGTAAGGCAACGTAAGGCAGTGTAAGACAACGTAAGGTAAGGAAACATAAGGTAAGGCAACGTAAGGTAAGCAATGTAAGGCAACGTAAGGCAAGGCAACATAAGGCAAGGCAGCGTAAGGTAAGGCAACGTAAGGCAACGTAAGGCAACTTAACGTAAGGCAACGTAAGGTAAGGCAACTTAAGATAAGGCAACCTAAGACAACGTAAGGTAAGGAAACGTAAGGTAAGGCAACGTAAGGCAAAGTAATGCAACGCAACGTAAGGTAAGGCAACATAAGGCAACGTAAGGTAAGGCAACGTAAGGCAACGTAAGGTAAGGCAACGTAAGGTAAGTCAACGTAAGTTAAGGCAACGTAAGACAACGTAAGGTAAGGCAACGTAAGGAAACGTAAGGCAAGGCAATGTAAGGTAAGGCAACGAAAGGTAAGGCAACGTAAGGCAACGTAAGGTCAGGCAACGTAAGGTAAGGCAACGTAAGGCAACTTAAGGCAAGGCAACGTAAGTTAAGGCAACGTAAGGCAACGTAAGGTGAGGCAACGTAAGGCAAGGCAACGTAAGGTAAGTCAAAGTAAGGCAACATAATGTAAGACAATATATGGCAACGTAAGGCAATGTAAGGTAAGGCAACATAATGTAAGGCAACGTAAGGCAATGTAAGGTAAGGCAACGTAAGATAAGTCAACGTAAGGCAACGTAATGTAAGTCAACGTAAGGCAACGTAATGTAAGGCAACGTAAGGCAACGTAAGGTAAGGAAACGTAAGGCAACGTAAGGTAAGGCAACGTAATGCAAGGCAACGTAAGGCAACGTAAGGCAAGGCAACGTAAGGCAAGGCAAATTAAGGTAAGGCAACGTAAGGCAACGTAATGTAAGGCAACGTAAGGCAACGTAAGGTAAGGCAACGTAAAGCAACGTAAGTTAAGGCAATGTAAGGTAAGGCAACGTTAGGCAAAGTGAAGCAAGGACACGTAAGGTAAGGCAACGCAAGTCAACGTAAGGCAAGGCAACATAAGGTAAGGCAACGTAAGGCAACGTAATGTAAGGCAACGTAAGGCAACGTTAGGTAAGGCAACGTAAGGCAACGTAAGGGAAGGCAACGTAAGCCAACGTAAGGAAAGGCAACGTAAGGTAAGGCAACGTAAGGCAACGTAAGGCAAGGCAACGTAAGGCAAGTTAACATAAGGTAAAGGCAACGTAAGGCAACGTAAGGCAAGGCAACGTAAGGCAAAGTAAGGTAAGTCAACGTAAGGTAAGGCAACGTAAGGCAATGTAAGGCAAGGCAACGTAAGGTAAGGCAACGTAAGGCAACGTAAGGCAACGTAAGGTAAGGAAACGTAAGGCAACGTAAGGTAAGGCAACGTAAGGCAATGTAAGACAACTTAAGTTAAGGAAACATAAGGCAAGGCAACGTAAGGTAAGCAATGTAAGGCAACGTAAGGCAAGGCAACGTAAGGCAAGGCAACGTAAGGCAAGGCAACGTAAGGCAACGTAAGGCAACTTAACATAAGGCAACGTAAGGTAAGGCAACGTAAGATAAGGCAACCTAAGGCAACGTAAGGTAAGGAAACGTAAGGTAAGGCAAAGTAAGGCAACGTAAGGTAAGGCAACGTAAGGTAAGGATACGTAAGGCAACGTAAGGCAAGGCAACGTAAGGTAAGGCAACGTAAGGCAAGGCAACGTAAGGCAACGTAAGGTAAAGGCAACATACGGCAACGTAAGTTAAGGCAACGTAAGGCAACGTAAGGTAAGGCAATGTAAGGTATGGCAACGTAAGGCAACGTAAGGCAAGGCAACGTAAGGTAAGGTAACGTAAGGTAAGGCAAAGTAAGGCAAGGCAACATAATGCAAGGCAACGTAAGGCAACGTAAGGAAACGTAAGGCAAGGCAACGTAAGGCAAGGTAAATTAAGGCAACGTAAGGCAACGTAAGGTAAGGCAACCTAAGGCAACGTAAGGTAAGGCAACGTAAGGCAAGGCAACTTAAGGTAAGGCAACGTAAGGCAACGTAAGGCAAGGCAACGTAAGGCAACGTAAGGCAACGTAAGGTAAGGCAACGTAAGGCAATTTAAGGTAAGGCAACGTAAGGCAACGTAAGGTAAGGCAATATATGTTAAAGGCAACGCAAAGCAACGTAAGGCAAGGCAACGTAAGGTAAGTCAACGTAAGGTAAGGCAAAGTAAGGTAAGGCAAAGTAAGGCAACGTAAGGCAAGGCAACGTAAGGCAAGGCAACCTAAGGTAAGGCAACGTAAGTTAAGGCAATGTAAGGTAAGGCAACGTAAGGTAAGGCAACGTAAGGCAATGTAAGTTAAGGCAACATTAGGTAAGGGAACGTAAGGCAACGTAAGGTAAGGCAACGTAAGGTAAAGGCAACGTCAGGCAAGGCAACGTAAGGTAAGGCAAAGTAAGGCAACGTAAGGCAAGGCAAAGTAAGGTAAGGCAACGTAAGCCAACGTAAGGTAAGGCAACGTAAGGCAACGTAAGGCAAGGCAACATAAGGTAAGGCAACTAAAGGCAACGTAATGTAAGGCAACGTAATGCAACGTAAGGTAAGGCAACGTAAGGTAACGTAAGGTAAGACAACATAAGGTAAGGCAACGTAAGGCAATGTAAGGTAAGGCAACGTAAGGCAACGTAATGTATGGCAACGTAAGATAAGGCAACGTAAGGCATCGTAAGTTAAGGCAAAGTAAGGCAACGTAATGTAAGGCAACGTAAGGCAACGTAAGGTAAGGCAATGTAAGGTAAGATAACGTAAGGCAAGGCAACGTAAGGCAAAGTAAGGCAAGGCAACTTAAGGTAAGGCAACGTAAGGCAACCTAAGGTAAAGGCAATGTAAGGTAAGGCAACGTAAGGCAAGGCAACGTAAGGCAAGGCAACCTAAGGCAAGGCAACGTAAGGTAAGGCTACGTAAGGCAACATAAGGTAAGGCAACGAAAGGCAACGTATGGTAAGGCAACATAAGGCAACGTAAGGTAAGGCAATGTAAGGCAAAGCAACGTAAGGCAACGTAACTTAAGGCAACATAAGGCAAGGCAACGTAAGGCAACGTAAGGAAACGTAAGGCAAGGTAACGTAAGGCAACGTACTGCAAGGCAAACTAAGGTAAGGAAAAGTAAGGTAAGGCAACATAAGGTAAGGCAACGTAAGATACGGAAACTTAAAGTAAGGCAACGTAATGCAACGTAAGGAAAGGTAACGTAAGGCAAGTCAACGAAATTTAAGGCAACGTAAGTCAACGTAAGGCAGGGCAACGTAAGGTAAGGAAACGTAAGGTAAGGCAAAGTAAGGCAAGGCAACATAAGACAAGGCAACGTAAGGCAAAGTAAGGAAACGTAAGGCAAGGCAACGTAAGGCAAGGCAACTTAAGGCAACGTAAGGCAACGTAAGGTAAGCAACCTAAGGCAACGTAAGGTAGAGGCAACGTAAGGCAAGGCAACGTAAGGTAAGGCAACGTAAGGCAACATAAGTTAAGGCAACCTAAGGCAAGGCAACGTAAGGCAAGGTAACGTAAGGCTACATAAGGCAAGGCAACATAAGGTAAGGCAACGTAATGTAAAGCAACGTAAGGTAAGGCAACCTAAGGCAACGTAAGGTAAGGCAACGTAAGGCAAGTCAACGTAATGTAAGGCAACGTAAGGCAACGTTAGGTAAGGCAACGTAAGGCAACGTAAGTCAAGGCAACGTAAGGCAACGTTAGGCAACGTAATGTAAGATAACGTAAGGCAACGTAAGGCAAGGCAACGTAAGGCAAGGCAACGTAAGGTAAGGCAACGTAAGGTAAGGCAATGTAAGTCAAGGAAACGTAAGGTAAGGCAACGTAAGTCAACGTAAGTCAACGTAAGGGAAGGCAACGTAAGGCAATGTAAGGTAAGGCAACGTAAGGCAAGGCAACGTAAGGCAACATAAGGTAAGTCAATTTAAGGCAACGTAAGGTAAGGCAACGTAAGTCAACATAAGGTAAGGCAACATAAGGTAAGGCAACTTAAGGCAACGTAAGGCAAGGCAACGTAAGGTAAGGCAACGTAAGGCAACGTAATGTAAGGCAACGTAAGGTAACGTAAGGTAAAGCAGCGTAAGGCAACGTAAGGTAAGGCAACGTAAGTCAAGGAAACGTAATGTAAGGCAACGTAAGGCAACGTAAGGTAAGGCAACGTAAGGTAAGGCAATGTAAGGCAACGTAAGCTAAGGCAACATAAGGTAAGGCAAGGTAAGGCAACGTAAGGTAAGGCAACGTAAGGTAAGGCCATATAAGGCAAGGCAACGTAAGGCAACGTAAGGTAAGGCAACGTATTGCAACGTAAGGCAAGTCAACGTAAGGTAAGGCAACGTAAGGCAAGGTAACGTAAGGCAACGTAAGGCAAGGCAATGTAAGGTAAGGCAACGTAAGGCAATGTAATGTGAGGCAACGTAAGGTAAAGGCATCGTAAGGCAACGTAAGGTAAGTCAACGTAAGGCAACGTAAGGTAAGGCAACGTAAGGCAACGTAATGTAAGGCAACGTAAGGCAACGTAATGTAAGGCAACGTAAGGCAACGTAAGTTAAGACAACGTAAGGCAAGGCAACGTAAGGCAATGTAAGGTAAGGCTACGTAAGGTAAGGCAACGTAAGGCAACGTAAGGCAAGGCAACGTAAGGCAATGTAAGGCAACGTAAGGCAGTGTAAGACAACGTAAGGTAAGGAAACATAAGGTAAGGCAACGTAAGGTAAGCAATGTAAGGCAACGTAAGGCAAGGCAACGTAAGGCAAGGCAGCGTAAGGTAAGGCAACGTAAGGCAACGTAAGGCAACTTAACGTAAGGCAACGTAAGGTAAGGCAACTTAAGATAAGGCAACCTAAGACAACGTAAGGTAAGGAAACGTAAGGTAAGGCAACGTAAGGCAAAGTAATGCAACGCAACGTAAGGTAAGGCAACATAAGGCAACGTAAGGTAAGGCAACGTAAGGCAACGTAAGGTAAGGCAACGTAAGGTAAGTCAACGTAAGTTAAGGCAACGTAAGACAACGTAAGGTAAGGCAACGTAAGGAAACGTAAGGCAAGGCAATGTAAGGTAAGGCAACGAAAGGTAAGGCAACGTAAGGCAACGTAAGGTCAGGCAACGTAAGGCAACGTAATGTAAGGCAACGTAAGGCAACGTAAGTTAAGACAACGTAAGGCAAGGCAACGTAAGGCAATGTAAGGTAAGGCTACGTAAGGTAAGGCAACGTAAGGCAACGTAAGGCAAGGCAACGTAAGGCAATGTAAGGCAACGTAAGGCAGTGTAAGACAACGTAAGGTAAGGAAACATAAGGTAAGGCAACGTAAGGTAAGCAATGTAAGGCAACGTAAGGCAAGGCAACGTAAGGCAAGGCAGCGTAAGGTAAGGCAACGTAAGGCAACGTAAGGCAACTTAACGTAAGGCAACGTAAGGTAAGGCAACTTAAGATAAGGCAACCTAAGACAACGTAAGGTAAGGAAACGTAAGGTAAGGCAACGTAAGGCAAAGTAATGCAACGCAACGTAAGGTAAGGCAACATAAGGCAACGTAAGGTAAGGCAACGTAAGGCAACGTAAGGTAAGGCAACGTAAGGTAAGTCAACGTAAGTTAAGGCAACGTAAGACAACGTAAGGTAAGGCAACGTAAGGAAACGTAAGGCAAGGCAATGTAAGGTAAGGCAACGAAAGGTAAGGCAACGTAAGGCAACGTAAGGTCAGGCAACGTAAGGTAAGGCAACGTAAGGCAACTTAAGGCAAGGCAACGTAAGTTAAGGCAACGTAAGGCAACGTAAGGTGAGGCAACGTAAGGCAAGGCAACGTAAGGTAAGTCAAAGTAAGGCAACATAATGTAAGACAATATATGGCAACGTAAGGCAATGTAAGGTAAGGCAACATAATGTAAGGCAACGTAAGGCAATGTAAGGTAAGGCAATGTAAGGTAAGGCAACGTAAGATAAGTCAACGTAAGGCAACGTAATGTAAGTCAACGTAAGGCAACGTAATGTAAGGCAACGTAAGGCAACGTAAGGTAAGGAAACGTAAGGCAACGTAAGGTAAGGCAACGTAATGCAAGGCAACGTAAGGCAACGTAAGGCAAGGCAACGTAAGGCAAGGCAAATTAAGGTAAGGCAACGTAAGGCAACGTAATGTAAGGCAACGTAAGGCAACGTAAGGTAAGGCAACGTAAAGCAACGTAAGTTAAGGCAATGTAAGGTAAGGCAACGTTAGGCAAAGAGAAGCAAGGACACGTAAGGTAAGGCAACGCAAGTCAACGTAAGGCAAGGCAACATAAGGTAAGGCAACGTAAGGCAACGTAATGTAAGGCAACGTAAGGCAACGTTAGGTAAGGCAACGTAAGGCAACGTAAGGGAAGGCAACGTAAGCCAACGTAAGGAAAGGCAACGTAAGGTAAGGCAACGTAAGGCAACGTAAGGCAAGGCAACGTAAGGCAAGTTAACATAAGGTAAAGGCAACGTAAGGCAACGTAAGGCAAGGCAACGTAAGGCAAAGTAAGGTAAGTCAACGTAAGGTAAGGCAACGTAAGGCAATGTAAGGCAAGGCAACGTAAGGTAAGGCAACGTAAGGCAACGTAAGGCAACGTAAGGTAAGGAAACGTAAGGCAACGTAAGGTAAGGCAACGTAAGGCAATGTAAGGCAACGTAAGGCAATGTAAGACAACTTAAGTTAAGGAAACATAAGGCAAGGCAACGTAAGGTAAGCAATGTAAGGCAACGTAAGGCAAGGCAACGTAAGGCAAGGCAACGTAAGGCAAGGCAACGTAAGGCAACGTAAGGCAACTTAACATAAGGCAACGTAAGGTAAGGCAACGTAAGATAAGGCAACCTAAGGCAACGTAAGGTAAGGAAACGTAAGGTAAGGCAAAGTAAGGCAACGTAAGGTAAGGCAACGTAAGGTAAGGATACGTAAGGCAACGTAAGGCAAGGCAACGTAAGGTAAGGCAACGTAAGGCAAGGCAACGTAAGGCAACGTAAGGTAAAGGCAACATACGGCAACGTAAGTTAAGGCAACGTAAGGCAACGTAAGGTAAGGCAATGTAAGGTATGGCAACGTAAGGCAACGTAAGGCAAGGCAACGTAAGGTAAGGTAACGTAAGGTAAGGCAACGTAAGGCCACGTAAGGCAACATAAGGTAAGGCAACGTAAGGCAACGTAAGGCAAGGCAACATAAGGTAAGGCAACGTAAGGCAACGTAATGTAAGGCAACGTAAGGCAACGTAAAGTAAGGCAACGTAAGTCAATGTAAGGTAAGGCAACATAAGGTAAGGCAACGTGAGGCAACATACGGCAAGGCAACGTAAGGTAAGGAAACGTAAGGCAAGGCAATGTAATGTAAGGCAACGTAAGGTAAGGCAACGTAAGGCAACGTAAGGCAACGTAAGGCAACGTAAGGCAAAGTAAGGTAAGGCAACATAAGGTAAGGCAACGTAAGGCAACGTAATGCAACGCAACGTACGGTAAGGCAACGTAAGGCAAGTTAAGGTAAGGCAACGTAAGGTAAGGCAACGTAAGGCAACGTAAGGTAAGGCAACGTACGGTAAGGAAACGTAAGTTAAGGCAAAGTAAGACAACGTAAGGTAAGGCAACGTAAGGAAACGTAAGGCAATCAACGTAAGGTAAGGCAATGTAAGGTAAGGCAACGTAAGGCAACGTAAGGTTAGGCATCGTAAGGTAAGGCAACGTAAGGCAACTTAAGGCAAGGCAACTTAAGGTAAGGCAACTTAAGGCAACGTAATGTAAGGCAACGTAAGGCAACGTTAGGTAAGGCAACGTAAGGCAACGTAAGGTAAGGCAACGTAATGCAAGGCAACGTAAGGCTACGTAAGGCAAAGCTACGTAAGATAAGGCAACGTAAGGCAAGGCAAATTAAGGTAAGGCAACGTAAGGCAACGTAATGTAAGGCAACGTAAGGCAACGTAAGGTAAGGCAACGTAAAGCAACGTAAGTTAAGGCAACGTAAGTTAAGGCAACGAAAGGCAAAGTGAAGCAAGGCAACGTAAGGTAAGACATAGCAAGTCAACGTAAGGCAAGGCAATGTAAGGCAAGGCAACGTAAGGTAAGGCAACGTAAGGCAACTTAATGTAAGGCAACGTAAGGCAACGTTAGGTAAGGCAACGTAAGGCAACGTAAGGGAAGGCAACGTAAGCCAGCGTAAGGAAAGGCAACGTAAGGTAAGGTACGTAAGGCAACGTAAGGCAAGGCAACGTAAGGCAAGTTAACATAAGGTAAAGGCAACGTAAGGCAACGTAAGGCAAGGCAACGTAAGGCAAAGTAAGGCAAGTCAACGTAAGGTAAGGCAACGTAAGGCAACGTAACGCAAGGCAACGTAAGGAAAGGCAACGTAAGGCAAAGTAAGATAAGTCAGCATAAGGGAACGTAATGTAAGGCAACGTAAGTCAACGTAAGGTAAGGCAACGTAAGGCAAGGCAACGTAAGGTAAGGCAACGTAAGGCAACGTAAGGTAAGGCAACGTAAGGCAAGGCAACGTAAGGCAACGTAAGGTAAGGAAATGTAAGGTAAGGCAACGTAAGGCAATGTAAGGAAAGGCAACGTAAGGTAAGGCAACGTAAGGCAACGTAAGTTAAGGCAACGTAAGGTAAGGCAATGTAAGGTAAGGAAACTTAAGGCAACGTAAGGCAAGGCAACGTAAGGTAAGACAACATAAGGTAAGGCCACGTAAGGCAACGTAAGGTAAGGCAACGTAAGGTAAGGCAATGTAAGGCAACGTAAGGCAAGGCAACGTAAGGTAAGGCAACGTAAGGCAACGTAAGGCAAGGCAACGTAAGGCAACTTATGGCAACGTAAGTTAAGGCAACGTAAGGCAACGTAAGGTAAGGCAACGTAAGGCAACGTCAGGTAAGGCAACATATGTTAAGGCAACGTAAGGCAACGTAAGGCAAGGCAACGTAAGTCAACGTAAGGTAAGGAACCGTAAGGTAAGACAAAGTAAGGCAACGTAAGGCAAGGCAACCTAAGGCACGTCAACGTAAGGTAAGGCAACGTAAGTTAAGGCAATGTAAGGTAAGGCAACGTTAGGTAAGGCAACGTAAGGCAACGTAAGGTAAGGCAACGTAAGGTAAGGCAACGTAAGGTAAGGCAACGTAAGGTAAGGCAACGTCAGGCAAGGCAACATAAGGTAAGGCAAAGTAAGGCAACGTAAGGCAAGGCAACGTAAGGTAAGGCAACATAAGCCAATGTAAGGTAAGGCAACGTAAGTAAAGGCAACGTAAAGCAACGTAAGGTAAGGCAACGTAAGGTAAGGCAACGTAAGGTAAGGCAACGTAAGGCAACATAAGTTAAGGCAACGTAAAGCAAAGTAAGGTAAGGAAACGTAAGGCAAGGCAACGTAAGGTAAGGTAACGTAAGGTAAGTCAACGTAAGGCAACGTAATGTAAGGCAAAGTAAGGCAACGTAAGGTAAGGAAACATAAGTCAACGTAAGTTAAGGCAACGTAAGGCAACGTAATGTAAGGCAACGTAAGGCAACGTAAGTTAAGGAAACGTAAGGCAACGTAAGGTAAGGCAACGTAATGGAAGGCAACGTAAGGCAACGTAAGGCAAGGCAACGTAAGGTAAGGCAACGTAAGGCAAGGCAAATTAATGTAAGGCAACGTAAGGCAACGTTATGTAAGGCAACGTAAAGCAACGTAAGTTAAGGCAACGTAAGGCAAAGTGAAGCAAGGCAACGTTAGGTAAGGCAACGTAAGGCAACGTAAGGGAAGGAAACGTAAGGCAAGTTAACATAAGGTAAAGGCAACGTAAGGCAACGTAAGGCAAGGCAACGTAAGGCAAGTTAACATAAGGTAAAGGCAACGTAAGGCAACGTAAGGCAAGGCAACGTAAGGCAAAGTAAGTCAAGTCAACCTAAAGTAAGGCAACATAAGGCAACGTAAGGTAAGGCAACGTAAGGCAAGACAACGTAAGGTAAGGCAACATAAGGCAACTTAAGGAAAGGCAACGTAAGGCAACGTAAGGTAAGGAAATGTAAGGTAAGGCAACGTAAGGCAATTTAAGGCAAGGCAACTTAAGGTAAGGCAACGTAAGGCAACGTAAGGTAAAGAAATGTAAGGTAAGGCAACGTAAGGTAAGGCAACGTAAGGTATGGCAACGTAAGGTAAGGAAACTTAAGGCAACGTAAGGCAAGGCAACGTAAGGTAAGACAACATAAGGTAAGGCAACGTAAGGCATCGTAAGGTAAGGCAACGTAAGGCAAGGCAACGTAAGGTAAGGCAACGTAAGGCAACGTAAGGCAAGGCAACGTAAGTTAAGGCAATGTAAGTCAACGTAAGGCAACGTAAGGCAAGGCAACGTAAGGCAACGTAAGGCAAGGCAACGTAAGGTAAGGCAAAGTAAGGCAAGGCAACGTAAGGCAACGTAAGGCAAGGCAACGTAAGGGAAGGCAACGTAAGGCAACGTACGGTAAGGCAACGAAAGGTAAGGCAACGTTAGGCAACGTAAGGTAAGGCAACGTAAGGCAACGTAAGGTAAGGCAACGTAAGGCAAGATAACGTAAGGTAAAGGCAACGTAAGGCAACGTAAGGCAAGGCAACGTAAGGCAACTTTAGGTAAGGCAACGTAAGGTAAGGAAACGTAAGGTAAGGAAACGTAATGCAACGTAAGGCAAGGTAACGTAAGGCAATCAACGTATTGTAAGGCAACGTAAGGCAACGTAAGGTAAGGAAAAGTAAGGCAAGGCAACGTATTGTAAGGCAACGTAAGGAAACGTAAGGTAAGGCAAAGTAAGGCAACGTAAGGTAAGGAAATGTAAGGTAAGGCAAAGTAAGGTAAGGCAACGTAAGGCAACGTAAGTTAAGGCAACGTAAGGTAAGGCAACATAAGGTAAGGAAACTTAAGGCAACGTAAGGCAAGGCAACGTAAGGTAAGACAAAATAAGGTAAGTCAACGTAAGGCAACATAAGGCAACATAAGTTATGGCAACGTAAAGCAACGTAAGGTAAGGCAACGTAACGTAAGGCAACGTAAGGCAAGGCAACGTAAGGTAAGGCAACGTAAGGCAACGTAAGGCAACGTAAGGCAAGGCAACATAAGGTAAGGCAACCTAAGGCAACGTAATGTAAGGCAACATAATGCAACTTAAGGTAAGGCAACGTAAGGCAACGTAAGGTAAGGCAACGTAAGGCAACGTAAGGTAAGGCAACATAAGGCAACGTAAGGTAAGGCAACGTAAGGCAAGGAAACGTAAGGCAAATTAAGGCAAGGCATCGTAAGGTAAGGCAACGTAAGGCAACGTAAGGTAAGGCAACATAAGGTAAGGCAACGTAAGGCAAGGCAACATAAGGCAAGGCAACCTAAGGTAAGGCTACGTAAGGTAATGCAACGAAAGGCAACGTATGGTAAGGCAACATAAGGCAACGTAAGGTAAAGGCAACGTAAGGTAAAGCAACTTAAGGCAACGTAACTTAAGGCAATGTAAGGCAATGCAACGTAAGGCAACGTAGGGCAAGGCAACGTAAGGCAACGTAAGGCAACGTAAGGCAAGGCAACGTAAGGCAACGTAAGGCAACGTAAGGCAAGGCAACATAAGGTAAGGCAACGTAAGGCAACGTAATGTAAGGCAACGTAAGGCAACGTAAAGTAAGGCAACATAAGTCAATGTAAGGTAAGGCAACATAAGGTAAGGCAACGTAAGGCAACACACGGCAAGGCAGCGTAAGGAAACGTAAGGTAAGGAAACGTAAGGCAAGGCAATGTAATGTAAGGCAACTTAAGGCAACGTAAGGTAAGGCAACGTAAGGCAACGTAAGGCAACGTAAGGTAAGGCAACATAAGGTAAGGCAACGTAAGGCAACGTAATGCAACACAACGTAAGGTAAGGCAACGTAAGGAAAGTTAAGTTAACGCAACGTAAGGTAAGGCAACGTAAGGCAACGTAAAGTAAGGCAACGTAAGTTAAGGCAACGTAAGACAACGTAAGGTAAGGCAACGTAAGGAAACGTAAGGCAATCAACGTAAGGTAAGGCAACGTAAGGTAAGGCAACGTAAGGCAACGTAAGGTGAGGCATCGTAAGGTAAGGCAACGTAAGGCAACTTAAGGCAAGGCAACTTAAGGTAAGGCAACGTAAGGCAACGTAAGGCAAGGCAACGTAAGGTAAGTCAAAGTAAGGCAACATAATGTAAGACAATGTATGGCAACGTAAGGCAATGTAAGGTAAGGCAAATTAAGGTAAGGCAACATAAGGTAAGTCAACGTAAGGCAACGTAATGTAAGGAAACGTAAGGCAACGTAAGGTAAGGCAACGTAATGCAAGGCAACGTAAGGCAACGTAAGGCAAAGCTACGTAAGGTAAGGCAACGTAAGTCAAGGCAAATTAAGGTAAGGCAACGTAAGGCAACATAATGTAAGGCAACGTAAGGCAACGTAAGGTAAGGCAACGTAAAGCAACGTAAGTTAAGGCAACGTAAGGCAAGGCAACGAAAGGCAAAGTGAAGCAAGGCAACGTAAGGTAAGGCAACGCAAGTCAACGTAAGGCAAGGCAACGTAAGGCAAGGCAACGTAAGGTAAGGCAACGTAAGGCAACGTAATGTAAGGCAACGTAAGGCAACGTTAGGTAAGGCAACGTAAGGCAACGTAAGGGAAGGCAACGTAAGCCAACGTAAGGAAAGGCAACGTAAGGTAAGGCAACGTAAGGCAACGTAAGGCAAGGCAATGTAAGGCAAGTTAACATAAGGTAAAGGCAACGTAAGGCAATGTAAGGCAAGGCAATGTAAGGCAAAGTAAGGCAAGGCAACGTAAGGAAAGGCAACGTAAGGCAACGTAAGGTAAGTCAGCATAAGGGAACGTAATGTAAGGCAACGTTAGGCAACGTAAGTAACGCAACGTAAGGCAAGGCAACGTAAGGTAAGGCAACGTAAGGCAACGTAAGGTAAGGCAACGTAAGGCAACGTAAGGTAAGGAAATGTAAGTTAAGGCAACGTAAGGCAATGTAAGGAAAGGCAACGTAAGGTAAGGCAACGTAAGGCAACGTAAGGTAAGGAAATGTAAGGTAAGGCAAAGTAAGGTAAGGCAACCTAAGGCAACGTAAGGTAAGGCAACGTAAGGCAAGGCAACGTAAGGCAACGTAAGGTAAGACAACATAAGGTAAGGCAACGTAAGGCAACGTAAGGTGAGGCATCGTAAGGTAAGGCAACGTAAGGCAACTTAAGGCAAGGCAACTTAAGGTAAGGCAACGTAAGGCAACGTAAGGCAAGGCAACGTAAGGTAAGTCAAAGTAAGGCAACATAATGTAAGACAATATATGGCAACGTAAGGCAACGTAATGTAAGGCAACGTAAGGCAACGTAAGGTAAGGAAACGTAAGGCAACGTAAGGTAAGGCAACGTAATGGAAGGCAACGTAAGACAACGTAAGGCAAGGCAACGTAAGGTAAGGCAACGTAAGGCAAGGCAAATTAAGGTAAGGCAACGTAAGGCAACGTTATGTAAGGCAACGTAAGGCAACGTAAGGTAAGGCAACGTAAAGCAACGTAAGTTAAGGCAACGTAAGGCAAAGTGATGCAAGGCAACGTAAGGTAAGGCAACGCAAGGCAACGTAAGGCAAGGCAACGTAAGGTAAGGCAACGTAAGGCAACGTAATGTAAGGCAACGTAAGGCAACGTTAGGTAAGGCAACGTAAGGCAACGTAAGGGAAGGCAACGTAAGCCAACGTAAGGAAAGGCAACGTAAGGTAAGGAAAGTCAACGTAAGGTAAGGCAACGTAAGGCAACGTAAGGCAAGTTAACATAAGCTAAAGGCAACGTAAGGCAACGTAAGGCAAGGCAACGTAAAGCAAAGTAAGGCAAGGCAACGTAAGGTAAGGCAACGTAAGGCAACGTAAGGTAAGGCAACGTAAGGCAATGTAAGGCAACGTAAGGCAATGTAAGACAACTTAAGTTAAGGAAACATAAGGTAAGGCAACGTAAGATATGCAATGTAAGGCAAAGTAAGGCAAGGCAACGTAAGGCAAGGCAACCTAAGGCAAGGCAACGTAAGGCAACGTAAGGCAACTTAACATAAGGCAACGTAATGTAAGGCAACGTAAGATAAGGCAACCTAAGGCAACGTAAGGTAAGGAAACGTAAGGTAAGGCAAAGTAAGGAAACGTAAGGCAAGGCAACGTAAGGTAAGGATACGTAAGGCAACGTAAGGCAAGGCAACGTAAGGTAAGGCAACGTAAGGCAACGTAAGGTAAAGGCAACATATGGCAACGTAAGTTAAGGCAACGTAAGGCAACGTAAGGTAAGGCAATGTAAGGTATGGCAACGTAAGGCAACGTAAGGCAAGGCAACGTAAGGTAAGGTAACGTAAGGTAAGGCAACGTAAGGCAATGTAATGCAACATAAGGTAAGGCAACGTAAGGTAAGGCAACGTAAGGCAAGGCAACTTACGTTAAGGCGACGTAAGGCAATGTAAGGTAGGGCCAACATTAGGTAAGGCAACGCAAGGCAACGTAAAGCAAGGCAACATAAGGTAAGGCAACGTAAGGCAACGTAAGGCAAGGCAACATAAGGTAAGGCAACGTAATGCAACGTAATGTAAGGCAACGTAAGGCAACGTAAAGTAAGGCAACGTAAGTCAATGTAAGGTAAGGCAACATAAGGTAAGGCAACGTAAGGCAACATACGGCAAGGCAACGTAAGGTAAGGCAACGTAAGGCAAAGTAAGGCAAGGCAACGTAAGGTAACGTAAGCTAAGGCAGCGTAAGGAAACGTAAGGTAAGGAAACGTAAGGCAAGGCAATGTAATGTAAGGCAACTTAAGGCAACGTAAGGTAAGGCAACGTAAGGCAACGTAAGGCAACGTAAGGTAAGGCAACATAAGGTAAGGCAACGTAAGGCAACGTAATGCAACACAACGTAAGGTAAGGCAACGTAAGGCAAGTTAAGTTAACGCAACGTAAGGTAAGGCAACGTAAGGCAACGTAAAGTAAGGCAACGTAAGGTAAGGCAACGTAAGTTAAGGCAACGTAAGTCAACGTAAGGTAAGGCAACGTAAGGAAACGTAAGGTGAGGCATCGTAAGGTAAGGCAACGTAAGGCAACTTAAGGCAAGGCAACTTAAGGTAAGGCAACGTAAGGCAACGTAAGGCAAGGCAACGTAAGGTAAGTAAAAGTAAGGCAACGTAAAGTAAGGCAACGTAAGGTAAGGCAACGTAAGTTAAGGCAACGTAAGACAACGTAAGGTAAGGCAACGTAAGGAAACGTAAGGCAATCAACGTAAGGTAAGGCAACGTAAGGCAACGTAATGTAAGGCAACGTAAGGCAACGTTAGGTAAGGCAACGTAAGGCAACGTAAGGGAAGGCAACGTAAGCCAACGTAAGGAAAGGCAACGTAAGGTAAGGCAACGTAAGGCAACGTAAGGCAAGGCAATGTAAGGCAAGTTAACATAAGGTAAAGGCAACGTAAGGCAATGTAAGGCAAGGCAACGTAAGGCAATGTAAGGCAAGGCAACGTAAGGCAAAGTAAGGCAAGGCAACGTAAGAAAAGGCAACGTAAGGCAACGTAAGATAAGTCAGCATAAGGGAACGTAATGTAAGGCAACGTTAGGCAACGTAAGGTAACGCAACGTAAGGCAAGGCAACGTAAGGTAAGGCAACGTAAGGCAACGTAAGGTAAGGCAACGTAAGGCAAGGCAACGTAAGGCAAGGCAACGTAAGGCAACGTAAGGTAAGGAAATGTAAGGTAAGGCAACGTAAGGCAATGTAAGGAAAGGCAACGTAAGGTAAGGCAACGTAAGGCAACGTAAGGTAAGGAAATGTAAGGTAAGGCAAAGTAAGGTAAGGCAACCTAAGGCAACGTAAGGCAAGGCAACGTAAGGTAAGACAACATAAGGTAAGGCAACGTAAGGCAACGTAAGGTGAGGCATCGTAAGGTAAAGGCAACGTAAGGCAACGTAAGGCAAGGCAACGTAAGGTAAGTCAAAGTAAGGCAACATAATGTAAGACAATATATGGCAACGTAAGGCAACGTAATGTAACGCAACGTAAGGCAACGTAAGGTAAGGAAACGTAAGGCAACGTAAGGTAAGGCAACGTAATGGAAGGCAACGTAAGGCAACGTAAGGCAAGGCAACGTAAGGTAAGGCAACGTAAGGCAAGGCAAATTAAGGTAAGGCAACGTAAGGCAACGTTATGTAAGGCAACGTAAGGCAACGTAAGGTAAGGCAACGTAAAGCAACGTAAGTTAAGGCAACGTAAGGCAAAGTGATGCAAGGCAACGTAAGGTAAGGCAACGCAAGTCAACGTAAGGCAAGGCAACGTAAGGTAAGGCAACGTAAGGCAAAGTAATGTAAGGCAACGTAAGGCAACGTTAGGTAAAGCAATGTAGGGCAACGTAAGGGAAGGCAACGTAAGCCAACGTAAGGAAAGGCAACGTAAGGTAAGGAAAGTCAACGTAAGGTAAGGCAACGTAAGGCAACGTAAGGCAAGTTAACATAAGCTAAAGGCAACGTAAGGCAACGTAAGGCAAGGCAACGTAAGGCAAAGTAAGGCAAGGTAACGTAAGGTAAGGCAACGTAAGGCAACGTAAGGTAAGGCAACGTAAGGCAACGTAAGGTAAGGCAACGTAAGGCAATGTAAGGCAACGTAAGGCAATGTAAGACAACTTAAGTTAAGGAAACATAAGGTAAGGCAACGTAAGGTATGCAATGTAAGGCAAAGTAAGGCAAGGCAATGTAAGGCAAGGCAACGTAAGGCAAGGCAACGTAAGGCAACGTAAGGCAACTTAACATAAGGCAACGTAAGGTAAGGCAACGTAAGATAAGGCAACCTAAGGCAACGTAAGGTAAGGAAACGTAAGGTAAGGCAAAGTAAGGCAACGTAAGGCAAGGCAACGTAAGGTAAGGATACGTAAGGCAACGTAAGGCAAGGCAACGTAAGGTAAGGCAATGTAAGGCAACGTAAGGTAAAGGCAACATACGGCAACGTAAGTTAAGGCAACGTAAGGCAACGTAAGGTAAGGCAATGTAAGGTATGGCAACGTAAGGCAACGTAAGGCAAGGCAACGTAAGGTAAGGTAACGTAAGGTAAGGCAACGTAAGGCAATGTAATGCAACATAAGGTAAGGCAACGTAAGGTAAGGCAACTTACGTTAAGGCGACGTAAGGCAATGTAAGGTAGGGCCAACATTAGGTAAGGCAACGCAAGGCAACGTAAAGCAAGGCAACATAAGGTAAGGCAACGTAAGGCAACGTAAGGCAAGGCAACATAAGGTAAGGCAACGTAATGCAACGTAATGTAAGGCAACGTAAGGCAACGTAAAGTAAGGCAACGTAAGTCAATGTAAGGTAAGGCAACATAAGGTAAGGCAACGTAAGGCAACATACGGCAAGGCAACGTAAGGTAAGGCAACGTAAGGCAAAGTAAGGCAAGGCAACGTAAGGTAACGTAAGCTAAGGCAGCGTAAGGAAACGTAAGGTAAGGAAACGTAAGGCAAGGCAATGTAATGTAAGGCAACTTAAGGCAACGTAAGGTAAAGGCAACGTAAGGCAACGTAAGGCAACGTAAGGTAAGGCAACATAAGGTAAGGCAACGTAAGGCAACGTAATGCAACAGAACGTAAGGTAAGGCAACGTAAGGCAAGTTAAGTTAACGCAACGTAAGGTAAGGCAACGTAAGGCAACGTAAAGTAAGGCAACGTAAGGTAAGGCAACGTAAGTTAAGGCAACGTAAGACAACGTAAGGTAAGGCAACGTAAGGAAACGTAAGGCAATCAACGTAAGGTCAGGCAACGTAAGGTAAGGCAACGTAAGGCAACGTAAGGTGAGGCATCGTAAGGTAAGGCAAAGTAAGGCAACTTAAGGCAAGGCAACTTAAGGTAAGGCAACGTAAGGCAACGTAAGGCAAGGCAACGTAAGGTAAGTAAAAGTAAGGCAACGTAAAGTAAGGCAACGTAAGGTAAGGCAACGTAAGTTAAGGCAACGTAAGACAACGTAAGGTAAGGCAACGTAAGGAAACGTAAGGCAATCAACGTAAGGTAAGGCAACGTAAGGTAAGGCAACGTAAGGCAACGTAAGGTGAGGCAACGTAAGGCAACGTAAGGTGAGGCATCGTAAGGTAAGGCAACGTAAGGCAACGTAAGGTGAGGCATCGTAAGGTAAGGCAACGTAAGGCAACGTAAGGCAAGGCAACGTAAGTTAAGTCAAAGTAAGGCAACATAATGTAAGACAATGTATGGCAACGTAAGGTAATGTAAGGTAAGGCAAAGTAAGGTAAGGCAACATAAGGTAAGTCAACGTAAGGCAACGTAATGTAAGGCAACGTAAGGCAACGTAAGGTAAAGGAAACGTAAGGCAACGTAAGGTAAGGCAACGTAATGCAAGGCAACGTAAGGCAACGTAAGGCAAAGCTACGTAAGGTAAGGCAACGTAAGTCAAGGCAAATTAAGGTAAGGCAACGTAAGGCAACGTAATGTAAGGCAACGTAAGGCAACGTAAGGTAAGGCAACGTAAAGCAAAGTAAGTTAAGGGAACGTAAGGCAAGGCAACGAAAGGCAAAGTGAAGCAAGGCAACGTAAGGTAAGGCAACGCAAGTCAACGTAAGGCAAGGCAACGTAAGGCAAGGCAACGTAAGGTAAGGCAACGTAAGGCAACGTAATGTAAGGCAACGTAAGGCAACGTTAGGTAAGGCAACGTAAGGCAACGTAAGGGAAGGCAACGTAAGCCAACGTAAGGAAAGGCAACGTAAGGTAAGGCAACGTAAGGCAACGTAAGGCAAGGCAACGTAAGGCAAGTTAACATAAGGTAAAGGCAACGTAAGGCAACGTAAGGCAAGGCAACGTAAGGCAAAGTAAGGCAAGTCAACGTAAGGCAAGGCAACGTAAGGCAACGTAAGGCAAGGCAACGTAAGGAAAGGCAACGTAAGGCAACGTAAGATAAGTCAGCATAAGGGAACGTAATGTAAGGCAACGTAAGGCAACGTAAGGTAAGGAAATGTAAGGTAAGGCAACGTAAGGCAATGTAAGGAAAGGAAATGTAAGGTAAGGCAACGTAAGGAAAGGCAACGTAAGGTAAGGCAACGTAAGGCAAAGTAAGTTAAGGCAACGTAAGTTAAGGCAACGTAAGGCAAGGCAACGTAAGGTAAGACAACATAAGGTAAGGCAACGTAAGGCAACGTAAGGTAAGGCAACGTAAGGTAAGGCAATGTAAGGCAACGTAAGGCAAGGCAACGTAAGGTAAAGGCAACGTAAGGCAACATAAGGCAAGGCAACGTAAGGCAACGTAAGGTAAGGCAACGTAAGGCAACGTAAGGTAAGGCAACGTAAGGCAACGTAAGGTAAGGCAATATATGTTAAGGCAACATATGTTAAGGCAACGTAAGTCAACGTAAGGCAAGGCAACGTAAGGAACGGCAACGTAAGGTAAGGCAACGTAAGTTAAGGCAATGTAAGGTAAGGCAACGTAAGGTAAGGCAACGTAAGGCAATGTAAGTTAAGGCAACATAAGGTAAGGCAACGTAAGGCAACGTAAGGCACGGCAACGTAAGGTAAGGCAACGTAAGTTAAGGCAATGTAAGGTAAGGCAACGTAAGGTAAGGCAACGTAAGGCAATGTAAGTTAAGGCAACATAAGGTAAGGCAACGTAAGGCAACGTCAGGTAAGGCAACGTCAGGCAAGGCAACGTAAGGTAAGGCAAAGTAAGGCAACGTAAGGCAAGGCAAAGTAAGGTAAGGCAACAAAAGCCAACGTAAGGTAAGGCAACCTAAGTAAAGGCAACGTAAAGCAACGTAAGGCAAGGCAACGTAAGGTAAGGTAACGTAAGGTAAGTCAACGTAAGGAAACGTAATGTAAGGCAAAGTAAGGCAACGTAAGGTAAGGAAACATAAGTCAACGTAAGTTAAGGCAACGTAAGGCAACGTAATGTAAGGCAACGTAAGGCAACGTAAGGTAAGGAAACGTAAGGCAACGTCAGGTAAGGCAACGTAATGGAAGGCAACGTAAGACAACGTAAGGCAAGGCAACGTAAGGTAAGGCAACGTAAGGCAAGGCAAATTAAGGTAAGGCAACGTAAGGCAACGTTATGTAAGGCAACGTAAGGCAACGTAAAGCAACGTAAGTTAAGGCAACGTAAGGCAAAGTGAAGCAAGGCAACGTAAGGTAAGGCAACGCAAGTCAACGTAAGGCAAGGCAACGTAAGTTAAGGCAACGTAAGGCAACGTAATGTAAGGCAACGTAAGGCAACGTTAGGTAAGGCAACGTAAGGCAACGTAAGGGAAGGCAAAGTAAGCCAACGTAAGGCAAGGCAACGTAAGGCAGGTTAACATAAGGAAAAGGCAACGTAAGGCAACGTAAGGCAAGGCAACGTAAGGCAAAGTAAGGCAAGTCAACGTAAGGTAAGGCAACATAAGGCAACGTAAGGTAAGGCAACGTAAGGCAAGGCAACGTAAGGTAAGGCAACGTAAGGCAACTTAAGGAAAGGCAACGTTAGGAAACGTAAGGTAAGGCAACGTAAGGCAAGGTAACGTAAGGCAAAGAAAGGTAAGGAAATGTAAGGTAAGGCAACGTAAAGTAAGGCAACGTAAGGCAACGTAAGTTAAGGCAACCTAAGGTAAGGCAACGTAAGGTAAGGAAACTTAAGGCAACGTAAGGCAAGGCAACTTAAGGTAAGACAACATAAGGTAAGGCAACGTAAGGCAACGTAAGGTAAAGCAACGGAAGGTAATACAACGTAAGGCAATGTAAGGTAAGGCAACGTAATGTAAGGCAACGTAAGGCAAGGCAACGTAATGCAAGGCAACGTAAGGCAACGTAAGGTAAGTCAAAGTAAGGTAAGGCAACGTAAGGCAACGTAAGGCAAGGGAACGTAAGTTAAGGCAATGTAAGTCAACGTAAGGCAACGTAAGGCAAGGCAACGTAAGGCAACGTAAAGCAAGGCAACGTAAGGTAAGCCATCATAAGGCAACGTAAGGCAAGGCAACGTAAGGTAAGGCAACGTAAGGCAACGTAAGGCCAGGCAACTTAAGGCAAGGCAACGTAAGGGAAGGCAACGTAAGGCAAGGCAACGTAAGGTAAGGCAACGTAAGGCAACGTACGGTAAGGCAACGAAAGGTAAGGCAACGTTACGCAACGTAAGGTAAGGCAACGTAAGGCAACATAAGGTAAGGCAACGTAAGGTAAGGCAACGTAAGGCAAGATAACGTAAGGTAAAGGCAACGTAAGGAAACGTAAGGCAAGGCAACGTAAGGCAACGTTAGGTAAGGCAACATAAGGTAAGGAAACGTAAGGTAAGGAAACGTAATGCAACGTAAGGCAAGGTAACGTAAGGCAAGTCAACGTATTGTAAGGCAACGTAAGGCAACGTAAGGTAAGGCAAAGTAAGGCAAGGCAACATAATGCAAGGCAACGTAAGGCAACGTAAGGAAACGTAAGACAAGGCAACGTAAGGCAATTTAAGGCAAGGAATCGTAAGGTAAGGCAACGTAAGGCAACGTAAGGTAAGGAAAAGTAAGGTAAGGCAAAGTAAGGTAAGGCAACGTAAGGCAACGTAAGTTAAGGCAACGTAAGGTAAGGCAACATAAGGTAAGGAAACTTAAGGCAACGTAAGGCAAGGCAACGTAAGGTAAGACAACATAAGGTAAGTCAACGTAAGGCAACGTAAGGCAACATAAGGTATGGCAACGTAAAGGAACGTAAGGTAAGGCAACGTAAGGTAAGGCAACGAAAGGCAAGGCAACGTAAGGTAAGGCAACGTAAGGCAACGTAAGGCAACGTAAGGCAAGGCAACATAAGGTAAGGCAATCTAAGGCAACGTAATGTAAGGCAACATAATGCAACGTAAGTTAAGGCAACGTAAGGCAACGTAAGGTAAGGCAACGTAAGGCAACGTAAGGTAAGGCAACGTAAGGCAACGTAAGGCAACGTAAGGTAAGGAAACGTAAGGTAAGACAACGTAAGGCAAGGCAACGTAAGGCAAAGTAAGGCAAGGCAACGTAAGGTAAGGCAACGTAAGGCAACGTAAGGTAAGGCAACGTAAGGCAAGGCAACCTAAGGCAATGCAACCTAAGGTAAGGCTACGTAAGGCAACGTAAGGTAAGGCAACGAAAGGCAACGTATGGTAAGGCAACATAAGGCAACGTAAGGTAAGACAACGTAAGGTAAAGCAACGTAAGGCAACGTAACTTAAGGCAACGTAAGGCAATGCAACGTAAGGCAACGTAGGGCAAGGCAACGTAAGGCAACGTAAGGAAACGTAAGGGAAGGCAACGTAAGGCAAGGCAACGTAAGGTAAGTCAAAATAAGGCAACGTAATGTAAGGCAATGTAAGGCAACGTAAAGGAAAGGCAACATAAGGTAAGTCAACGTAAGGCAACGTAATGTAAGGCAACGTAAGGCAACGTAAGGTAAGGAAACGTAAGGCAACGTAAGGTAAGGCAACGTAAGGCAACGTAAAGGAAAGGCAACATAAGGTAAGTCAACGTAAGGCAACGTAATGTAAGGCAACGTAAGGCAACGTAAGGTAAGGAAACGTAAGGCAACGTAAGGTAAGGCAACGTAATGCAAGGCAACGTAAGGCAACGTAAGGCACGGCAACGTAAGGTAAGGCAACGTAAGGCAAGGCAAATTAAGGTACGGCAACGTAAGGCCACGCAATGCAAGGCAACGTAAGGCAACGTAAGGTAAGGCAACGTAAAGCAACGTAAGTTAAGGCAACGTAAGGTAAGGCAACGTAAGGCAAAGTGAAGCAAGGCAACGTAAGGTAAGTTAACGCAAGTCAACGTAAGGCAAGGCAACGTAAGGGAAGGCAACGTAAGACAACGTAAGGAAAGGCAACGTAAGGTAAGGCAACGTAAGGCAACGTAAACAAGGCAACGTAAGGCAAGTTAACATAAGGTAAAGGCAACGTAAGGCAACGTAAGGCAAGGCAACGTAAGGCAAAGTAAGGCAAGGCAACGTAAGGTAAGGCAACGTAAGGCAACGTAAGGCAAGGCAACGTAAGGAAAGGCAACTTAAGGCAACGTAAGATAAGGCAGCATAAGGCAACGTAATATAAGGCAACGTAAGGCAACGTAATGTAAGGCAACGTAAGGCAAGGCAACGTAAGGTAAGGCAACGTAAGGCAACTTAAGGTAAGGCAACGTAAGGCAACGTAAGGTAAGGCAACGTAAGGCAATGCAATGTAAGGCAACGTAAGGTAAGGAAATGTAAGGTAAGGTAACGTAAGGCAATTTAAGGCAAGGCAACATAAGGTAAGGAAACGTAAGGTAAGGAAACGTAATGCAACGTAAGGCAAGGTAACGTAAGGCAAGTCAACGTATTGTAAGGCAACGTAAGGCAACGTAAGGTAAGGCAAAGTAAGGCAAGGCAACATAATGCAAGGCAACGTAAGGCAACGTAAGGAAACGTAAGACAAGGCAACGTAAGGCAATTTAAGGCAAGGAAACGTAAGGTAAGGCAACGTAAGGCAACGTAAGGTAAGGAAAAGTAAGGTAAGGCAAAGTAAGGTAAGGCAACGTAAGGCAACGTAAGTTAAGGCAACGTAAGGTAAGGCAACATAAGGTAAGGAAACTTAAGGCAACGTAAGGCAAGGCAACGTAAGGTAAGACAACATAAGGTAAGTCAACGTAAGGCAACGTAAGGCAACATAAGGTATGGCAACGTAAAGGAACGTAAGGTAAGGCAACGTAAGGTAAGGCAACGTAAGGCAACGTAAGGCAACGTAAGGCAAGGCAACATAAGGTAAGGCAATCTAAGGCAACGTAATGTAAGGCAACATAATGCAACGTAAGGTAAGGCAACGTAAGGCAACGTAAGGCAACGTAAGGTAAGGAAACGTAAGGTAAGACAACGTAAGGCAAGGCAACGTAAGGCAAAGTAAGGCAAGGCAACGTAAGGTAAGGCAACGTAAGGCAACGTAAGGTAAGGCAACGTAAGGCAAGGCAACCTAAGGCAATGCAACCTAAGGTAAGGCTACGTAAGGCAACGTAAGGTAAGGCAACGAAAGGCAACGTATGGTAAGGCAACATAAGGCAACGTAAGGTAAGGCAATGTAAGGTAAAGCAACGTAAGGCAACGTAACTTAAGGCAACGTAAGGCAATGCAACGTAAGGCAACGTAGGGCAAGGCAACGTAAGGCAACGTAAGGAAACGTAAGGGAAGGCAACGTAAGGCAAGGCAACGTAAGGTAAGTCAAAATAAGGCAACGTAATGTAAGGCAATGTAAGGCAACGTAAAGGAAAGGCAACATAAGGTAAGTCAACGTAAGGCAACGTAATGTAAGGCAACGTAAGGCAACGTAAGGTAAGGAAACGTAAGGCAACGTAAGGTAAGGCAACGTAAGGCAACGTAAAGGAAAGGCAACATAAGGTAAGTCAACGTAAGGCAACGTAATGTAAGGCAACGTAAGGCAACGTAAGGTAAGGAAACGTAAGGCAACGTAAGGTAAGGCAACGTAATGCAAGGCTACGTAAGGCAACGTAAGGCAAGGCAACGTAAGGTAAGGCAACGTAAGGCAAGGCAAATTAAGGTACGGCAACGTAAGGCCACGCAATGTAAGGCAACGTAAGGCAACGTAAGGTAAGGCAACGTAAAGCAACGTAAGTTAAGGCAACGTAAGGTAAGGCAACGTAAGGCAAAGTGAAGCAAGGCAACGTAAGGTAAGTTAACGCAAGTCAACGTAAGGCAAGGCAACGTAAGGGAATGCAACGTAAGACAACGTAAGGAAAGGCAACGTAAGGTAAGGCAACGTAAGGCAACGTAAACAAGGCAATGTAAGGCAAGTTAACATAAGGTAAAGGCAACGTAAGGCAACGTAAGGCAAGGCAACGTAAGGCAAAGTAAGGCAAGGCAACGTAAGGTAAGGCAACGTAAGGCAAGACAACGTAAGGAAAGGCAACTTAAGGCAACGTAAGATAAGGCAGCATAAGGCAACGTAATATAAGGCAACGTAAGGCAACGTAATGTAAGGCAACGTAAGGCAAGGCAACGTAAGGTAAGGCAACGTAAGGCAACTTAAGGTAAGGCAACGTAAGGCAACGTAAGGTAAGGCAACGTAAGGCAATGCAATGTAAGGCAACGTAAGGTAAGGAAATGTAAGGTAAGGTAACGTAAGGCAATTTAAGGCAAGGCAACGTAAGGTAAGGCAACGTAAGGCAACGTAAGGTAAGGAAATGTAAGGTAAGGTAACGTAAGGCAATGTAAGGAAAGGCAACGTAAGGTAAGGCAACGTAAGGCAACGTAAGTTAAGGCAACTTAAGGTAAGGCAATGTAAGGTAAGGAAACTTAAGGCAACGTAAGGCAAGGCAACGTAAGGTAAGACAACATAAGGTAAGGCAACGTAAGCAACGTAAGGTAAGGCAACGTAAGGTAAGGCAACGTATGTTAAGGCAATGTAAGGCAACGTAAGGCAAGACAACATAAGGTAAGGCAACGTAAGGCAACGTAAGGTAAGGCAACGTATGGTAAGGCAATGTAAGGCAACGTAAGGCAAGGCAACGTAAGGTAAGGCAACGTAAGGCAACGTAAGGCAAGGCAACGTAAGGTAATACAACGTAAGGCAATGTAAGGTAAGGCAATGTAATGTAAGGCATCGTAAGGCAAGGAAACGTAAGGCAAGGCAACGTAAGGCAACGTAAGTCAACGTAAGGTAAGGCAAAGTAAGGTAAGGCAAAATAAGGTAAGGCAACGTAAGGCAAGGCAACGTAAGTTAAGGCAATGTAAGTCAACGTAAGGCAACGTAAGGCAAGGCAACGTAAGGCAACGTAAGGCAAGGCAACGTAAGGTAAGCCATCATAAGGCAACGTAAAGCAAGGCAACGTAAGGAAAGGCAAGGCAACGTAAGTTAAGGCAACGTAAGGCAACGTAAGGGAAGGCAACGTAAGGCAAGGCAACGTAAGGTAAGGCAACGTAAGCAACGTAAGGTAAGGCAACGAAAGGTAAGGCAACGTTAGGCAACGTAAGGTAAGGCAACGTAAGGCAACGTAAGGTAAGGCAACGTAAGGTAAGGAAACGTAAGATAAGGAAACGTATTGCAACATAAGGCAAGGTAACGTAAGGCAAGTCAACGTATTGTAACGCAACGTAAGGCAACGTAAGGTAAGGCAAAGTAAGGCATGGCAACATAATGCAAGGCAACGTAAGGAAACGTAAGGCAAGGCAACCTAAGGCAAGGCAACTTAAGACAACGTAAGGCAACGTAACGTAAGGCAAACTAAGGCAACGTAAGGTAAGGCAACGTAAGGCAAGGCAACGTAAGGTAAGGCAACGTAAGACAACGTAAGACAAGGCAACGTAAGGAAACGTAAGGCAACCTAAGGTAAGGCAACGTAAGGCAACGTAAGGCAAAGCTACGTAAGGTAAGGCAACGTAAGGCAAGGCAAATTAAGGTAAGGCAACGTAAGGCAACGTAATGTAAAGCAACGTAAGGCAACGTAAGGTAAGGCAACGTAAAGCAACGTAAGTTAAGGCAACGTAAGGTAAGGCAACGAAAGGCAAAGTGAAGCAAGGCAACGTAAGGTAAGGCAACGCAAGTCAACGTAAGGCAAGGCAACGTAAGGCAAGGCAACGTAAGGTAAGGCAACGTAAGGCAACGTAATGTAAGGCAATGTAAGGCAACGTTAGGTAAGGCAACGTAAAGCAACGTAAGGGAAGGCAACGTAAGCCAACGTAAGGAAAGGCAACGTAAGGTAAGGCAACGTAAGGCAACGTAAGGCAAGGAAACGTAAGGCAAGTTAACATAAGGTAAAGGCAACGTAAGGCAACGTAAGGCAAGGCAACGTAAGGCAAAGTAAGGCAAGGCAACGTAAGGAAAGGCAACGTAAGGCAACGTAAGATAAGTCAGCATAAGGGAACGTAATGTAAGGCAACGTAAGGCAACGTAAGGTAAGGCAACGTAAGGCAAGGCAACGTAAGGCAACGTAAGGTAAGGAAATGTAAGGTAAGGCAACGTAAGGCAATGTAAGGAAAGGCAACGTAAGGTAAGGCAACGTAAGGCAACGTAAGTTAAGGCAACGTAAGGTAAGGCAATGTAAGGTAAGGAAACTTAAGGCAACGTAAGGCAAGGCAACGTAAGGTAAGACAACATAAGGTAAGGCAACGTAAGGCAACGTAAGGTAATGCAACGTAAAGTAAGGCAATGTAAGGCAACGTAAGGAAAGGCAACGTAAGATAAGGCAACGTAAGGCAACGTAAGGCAAGGCAACGTAAGGCAACGTAAGGCAACGTAAGGTAAGGCAACGTAACGCAACGTAAGGGAAGGCAACGTAAGGCAACGTAAGGTAAGGCAACATAAGGTAAGGCAACGTAAGGCAACATACGGCAAGGCAACGTAAGGTAAGGCAACGTAAGGTAAGGCAACGTATGGCAAAGTAAGGCAAGGCAACGTAAGGTAACGTAAGGTAAAGCAACGTAAGGCAAGGTAACGTAAGTTAAGTCAACGTAAGGCGAAATAAGGTAAGGAAAAGTAAGGCGACGTAAGGTAATGCAACGTAAGGCAATGCAACCCAAGGCAACGTAAGGCAACGTAATGTAAGGAAACGTAAGGCAAGGCAACCCAAGGCAACGTAAGGCAACGTAATGTAAGGAAACGTAAGGCAAGGCAATGTAAAGGCAACGTAAGGCAACGTAAGGTAAGGCAACATAAGGCAAGGAAACCTAAGACAACGTAAGGCAAGGCAATGTAAGGTATGGCAACGTAAGGCAACGTAAGTTGAGGCAACGTAAGGTAAGGCAACGTAAGGCAACGTAAGGTAAGGCAACGTAATGCAACATAAGGTAAGGCAACGGAAGGTAAGGCAACGTAACGCAACGTAAGGCAAGGCAACTTAAGGTAAGGCAACGTAAGGTAAGGCAACATAAGGCAACGTAAGGCAACGTAAGGCAAGGCAACGTAAGGTAAGGAAACATAAGGCAACGTAAGGCAAGGCAAAGTAAGGTAAGGCAACGTAAGGCAACCTAAGGCAAGGCAACGTAAGGGAAGGCAACATAAGGCAACGTAAGGCAAGGCAACGTAAGGTAAGGCAACGTAAGGCAAGGCAACGTAAGGCAAGTTAACATAAGGTAAATGCAACGTAATGCAACGTAAGGCAAGGCAACGTAAGGCAAAGTAAGGCAAGTCAACGTAAGGTAAGGCAACGTAAGGTAAGGCAAAGTAAGGCAACGTAAGGCAAGGCAACGTAAGTAAAAGCAACGTAAGTCAAAGTAAGGCAACGTAAGGCAAGGCAACGTAAGGTAAGGCAACGTAAGGCAACCTAAGGCAAGGCAACGTAAGGGAAGGCAACCTAAGGCAAAGAAAGGTAAAGCAACGTAAGGCAAGGTAACGTAAGTTAAGGCAACGTAAGGCGAAATAAGGTAAGGAAAAGTAAGGCAACGTAAGGTAAGGCAACGTAAGGCAAGGCAACCTAAGGCAACGTAAGGCAACGTAATGTAAGGAAACGTAAGGCAAGGCAATGTAAGGCAACGTAAGGCAACGTAAGGCAACGTAAGGCAAGGCAACGTAAGGCAATGTAAGGTAAGGCAACGTAAGGCAAAGTAAGGCAAAGTAAGGCAACGTAAGGTAAGGAAACATAAGGTAAGGCAACGTAAGGCAACGTAAGGTAAGGCAAAGTAAGGCAACGTAAGGTAAGGCAACGTAAGGCAACGTAAGGCAAGGCAACGTAAGGTAAGGCAACGTAAGGCAACGAAGGCAAGGCAACGTAAGGTAAGGCAACGTAAGGCAACGTAAGGTAAGGCAACGTAAGGCAACATAAGGCAAGGCAACGTAAGGAAAGGCAACGTAAGGCAACTTAATGTAAGGCAACGTAAGGCAACGTAAGATAAGGCAACGTAAGGCAAGGCAACGTAAGGTAAGGCAACGTAAGGCAACTTAAGGTAAGGCAACGTAAGGCAACGTAAGTCAAGGCAACGTAAGGCAAGGCAACGTAAGGCAAGGCAACGTAAGGCAACGTAAGGTAAGGCAACGAAAGGTAAGGCAACGTTAGGCAACATAAGGTAAGGCAACTTAAGGCAACGAGAGTTAAGGCAACGTAAGTCAACGTAAGGTAAGGCAACGTAACGTAAGGCAACGTAAGGCAACGTAAGGCAAGACAACGTAAGGCAACGTAAGGCAACGTAAGGCAAGGCACCTTAAGGAAACGTAAGGCAACGTAAGGCAAGGCAACGTAAGGCAACGTACTGCAAGGCAACATAAAGCAACGTACTGCAAGGCAACGTAAGGTAAGAAAAACGTAAGGTAAGGCAAAGTAATGCAACGTAAGGCAAGTCAACGTAATGTAAGGCAACGTAAGGCAACGTAAGGCAAGGCAACGTAAGGCAAGGCAACGTAAGGCAAGGCAATGTAAGGCAACGTAAGGAAACATAAGTCAAGGCAACGTAAGGGAAGGCAACTTAAGGCAACGTAAGGCAACGTAAGGCAAGGCAACCTAAGGCAACGTAAGGTAAGGCAACGTAAGGCAAGGCAACGTAAGGTAAGGCAACGTAAGGCAACGTAAGTTAAGGCAACGTAAGGCAAGGCAACGTAAGGCAACGTAAGGTAAGGCAAGGTAAGGCAACGTAAGTTAAGGCAACGTAATGTAATGCAACGTAAGGCAAAGTGAGGCAAGGTAATGTAGGTAAGGCAACGTAAGGAAACGTAAGGCAAGGCAACGTAAGGAAACGTAAGGGAAGACAACGTAAGGTAACGCAACGTAAGGCAATGTAATGTAAGGCAACGTAAGGCAACGTTAGGTAAGGCAACGTAAGGTAAGGCAACGTAAGGTAAGGAAACGTAAGGCAACGTTAGGCAAAGTAATGTAAGACAACGTAAGGCAACGTAAGGCAAGGCAACGTAAGGTAAGGCAACGTAAGGTAAGGCAACGTAAGGCAAGGCAACTTAAGGTAAGGCAACGTAAGGTAAGGCAACGTAAGGTAAGGCAACGTAAGTCAACGTATGGTAAGGCAACGTAAGGTAAGGCAACGTAAGTCAACGTAAGCTAAGGCAACTTAAGGCAAGGCAACGTAAGGTAAGGTAACATATGTAAGGCAACGTTAGGCAAAGTAATGTAAGGCAACGCAAGGCAACTTAAGGCAAGGCAACATTAGGTAAGGCAACGTAAGGCAATGTAAGGCAAGGCAACGTAAAGGTAAGGCAACGTAAGGCAACGTAATGTAAGGCAACGTAATGCAACGTAAGGTAAGGCAACGTAAGTCAACGAAAGGTAAGGCAACATAAGGTAAGGCAACGTGAGGCAACGTAAAGTAAGGCAACGTAAGGTAACGTAAGGTAAGGCAACGTAAGGCAACTTAAGGTAAGGCAACGAACGGCAAGGCAACGTAAGGCAAGGCAACGTAAGGCAATGTAAGGCAACGTAAGGTAAGGCAACAGAAGACATGGCAACGTAAGGCAACGTAAGGTAAGGCAACGTAAGGCAACGTCAGGCAAGGCAACGTAAGGTAAAGCAACGTAAGTTAAGCAACGTAAGGCAACGTGAGGTAAGGAAACGTAAGGTAAGGCAACGTAAGGCAACGTAAGGCAAGGCACCGTAAGGTAAGGATACGTAAGGCAATATAAGGTAAGGCAACGTAAGGTAAGACAACGTAAGGTAATATTAGGTAAGGCATCGTAAGGCAACGTAAGGTAAGGCAACGTAAGGTAAGGCGACGTAAGGCAATGTAATGTAAGTCCACGTAAGGTAAGGAAACGTAAGGCAACGTAAGGCAAGACAACGTAAGGCAAGGCAACGTAAGGTAAGGCAATGTAAGGTAAGGCATCGTAAGGCAACGTAAGGTAAGACAACTAAGGTAAGGCAACGTAAGGCAAGGCAACGTAAGGTAAGGCAACGTAAGGCAACGTAAGGAAAGGCAACGGAAGGCAACGTATGGCAAGGCAACGTAAGGTAAGGTAACGTAAGGTAAGGCAACGTAAGGCAACGTAAGGCAACGTACGGAATGGCAACTTAAGGCAAGGCAACTTAAGGTAAGGCAACGTAAGGCAATGTAAGGTAGAGCCAACGTTAGGTAAGGCAACGCAAGGCAACGTAAGGAAAGGCAATGTAAGATAAGGCAACGTAAGGTAAGGCAACGTAAGGCAAGGCAACGTAAGGCAACGTAAGGCAAGGCAACGTAAGGTAAGGCAACGTAAGGCAAGGAAAAGTAAGGTAAGTCAATATAAGATAAGGCAACGTAAGGTAAGGCAACGTAAGGCAAGGCAATGTAAGGTAAGGCAACGTAAGACAACGTAAGGTAAGGCAAAGTAAGGCAAGGCAACATAAGGCAAGGCAACGTAACACAAAGTAAGGAAACGTAAGGCAAGGCAACGTAAGTCAAGGCAACTTAAGGCAACGTAAGGCAACGTAAGGTAAGGCAACCTAAGGCAACGTAAGGTAAGGCAACTTAAGGCAAGTCAACGTAAGGTAAGGCAACATAAGGCAAGACTACGTAAGGCAAAGTAAGGAAACGTAAGGCAAGGCAACGTAAGGCAAGGCAACTTAAGGCAACGTAAGGTAACATAAGGTAAGGCAACCTAAGGCAACGTAAGGTAAGGCAACGTTAGGCAAGGCAAAGTAAGGTAAGGCAACGTAAGGCAAGGCAACGTAAGGCAACGTAAGGCAACGTAAGTTAAGGCAACGTAAGGTAAGGCAATGTAAGGTAAGGCAACGTAAGGTAAGGCAACGTAAGGCAATGTAAGGTAAGGCAACGTTAGGTAAGGCAACGTAAGGCAACGTAAGTTAAGGAAAAGTAAGGTAAGACAACGTAAGGTAAGGAAACTTAAGGTAAAGGCAACTTAATGCAACGTAAGGCAAGGTAACGTAAGGCAAAGTAAGGCAAGGCAACGTAAAGTAAGGCAACGTAAGGAAACGTAAGGAAAGGCAACGTAAGTTAAGGGAACGTAAGGCAACGTAATGTAAGGCAACTTAAGGCAACGTAATATAAGGCAACGTAAGGCAATGTAAGGTGAGGCACCGTAAGCCAACGTAATGTAAGGCAACGTAAGGTAAGGTAACTTAAGGCAACGTAATGTAAGGCAACGTAAGGCTACTTAAGGTAAGACAACGTAAGGCAAGGCAACGTAAGCCAACGTAAGGCAAGGAAACGTAAGGTAAGGCAACGTAAGGCAACGTAAGGCAACGTAAGGCAACGTAAGGTAAGGCAACGTAAGGTAAGGCAACGTAAGGAAAGGCAATGTAAGGCAAGGCAACGTAAGGTAAAGGAAACGAAAGGCAACGTATGGTAAGGCAACGTAACGCAACGTAACTTAATGCAACGTAAGGCAATGCAAGGAAAGGCAACGTAAGGCAAGGCAACGTAAGGCAACGTAAGGAAACGTTAGGCAAGGCAACGTAAAGCAACGTAAGGTAAGGCAACGTAAGGCAGGGCAACGTAAGGCAAGGCAACGTAAGGCAACGTAAGGCAACGTAAGTTAAGACTACGTAAGATAAGGCAACGTAAGGCAAGGAAACGTAAGGCTACGTAAGGCAAGGCAACGTAAGGTAAGGCAACGTAATGTAAAGCAACGTAAGGTAAGACAACCTAAGCAACGTAAGAAGGCAACGTAAGGTAAGGCAATGTTAGGCAACGTAAGGCAAGGCAACGTAATGTAAGGCAACGTAAGGTAAGGCAACGTAAGGCAACGTAAGGAAAGGCAACGTAAGGTAAGGCAATGTAAGGTAAGGCAACGTAAGGTAAGGCAACGTAAGGCAATGTAAGGTAAGGCAACGTTAGGTAAGGCAACGTAAGGCAACGTAAGGTAAGGAAACGTAAGGTAAGGCAACGTAAGGTAAGGAAACTTAAGGTAAGGCCACGTAAAGCAACGTAATGCAAGGTAACGTAACGCAAGTCAACGTAATTTAAGGCAACGTAAGACAACGTAAGGCAACGTAAGGCAAGGCAACGTAAGGTAAGGTAACATAAGGCAACGCAAGGTAAGGCAAAGTAAGGCAAGGCAACATAAGGCAAGGCAACGAAAGGCAAATTAAGGAAACGTAAGGCAAGGCAACTTAAGGCAACGTAAGGCAACGTAAGTTAAGGCAACCTAAGGCAACGTAAGGTAAGGCAACTTAAGGCAACATAAGGCAAGGCAACGTAAGGCAAGACAACGTAAGGCAAGGCAACGTAAGGTAAGGCAACGTAAGGTAAGGCAACCTAAGGTAAGGCAACATAAGGCAATGTAAGGTAAGGCAACGTTAGGTAAGGCAACGTAAGGCAACGTAAGGCAAGGCTACGTAAGATAAGGCAACGTAAGGCAACGTAATGTAAGGCAACGTAAAGTAAGGCAACGTAAGGCAAAGTGAGGCAAGGCAACGTAATGTAAGGCAACGTTAGGCAACGTAAGGTAAGGCAACATAAGGCAACGTAAGGCAAGGCAACTTAAGGTAAGACAACGTAAGGCAACGTAATGTAAGGCAACGTAAGGCAACGTTAGGTAAGGCAACGTAAGGCAACGTAAGTCAAGGCAACGTAAGTTAAGGCAACGTAAGGTAAGGCAAAGTAAGGCAAGGCAACGTAAGGTAAGGCAACGTAAGGCAACGTAAGGCAACGTAAGGCAAGGCAACGTAAGGTAACGCAACGTAAGGCAACATAAGGTAAGGCAACGTAAGGCAA